>NW_027328721.1:30663111-30971514 GCF_048564905.1 Vicugna pacos | reverse complement strand
CACGCACTGACAATGGTTCCGGTATCCTGAGCGTGGGGAGGTTCCACCAACTGTCGGCAGCACGTGGGTTCTAACGGAAAGCCTAAGCTCGTCTCCCCTGAGGCTTTTCCTAATTTCTCTGTGCCAGGGAATGCTAGGGGGGTTTGCAGGATATCCCAGTTACAGAGGCTGCCTCCCCAAGTTCAGGGAAGGTATTTCTCGGACTTCCCCGTACAGGGAACACATGTGAGTGAAGAGAGCTGCGTGGAGTTGTCTCTCGAGCTCCCCGACGCAATGACATTTGTTCCGGAATCCTGAGCGTTGGGAGGTTCCAACAACGGTCGGCAGCGCGTGAGTTCTAACGGAAAGCCTAAGCTCGTCTCCCCTGAGGGTTTTCCTAATGTCTCTGTGCCAGGAAATGCTAGGGGTGTTTGCAGGATATCCCAGTGACAGAGGCTGCCTCCCCAAGGTCAGGGAAGTTATTTCCCGGACTTTCCCTAACAGGGAACACCTGTGACTGAAGAGAGCTGCGTGGAGTTGTCTCTCGAGCTCCCCCACGCACTGACAATTGTTCCGGAATCCTAAGCGTGGGGAGGTTCCACCAACGGTCGGCAACGCGAGGGTTCTAACGGAAAGCCAAAGCTCGTCTCCCCTGAGGGTTTTCCTAATGTCTCTGTGCCAGGGAATGCTATGGGGTTTTGCAGGATATCCCAGTGACAGAGGCTGCCTCCCCTTGGCCAGGGAAGTTATTTCTCGGACCTCCCCGAACAGGGAAAACCTGTGACTGAAGAGAGCTGCGTGGAGTTGTCTCTCGTGCTCCCCCACGCACTGACAATGTTTCCGGAATCCTGAGCGTGGGGAGGTTCCACCAACGGTCGGCAGCGCGTGGGTTCTAACGGAAAGCCTAAGCTCGTCTCCCCTGAGTGTTTTCCTAATGTCTCTGTGCCAGGGAATGCTAGGGGGGTTTGCAGGATATCCCAGTGACATAGGCTGCCTCCCCAAGGTCAGGGAAGCTATTTCTCGGACTTTCCCGAACAGGGAACACCTGTGACTGAAGAGAGCTGCGTGGAGTTGTCTCTCGAGCTCCCCCACGCACTGACAATGGTTCCGGAATCCTGAGCGTGGGGAGGTTCCACCAACGGTCGGCAACGCGAGGGTTTTAACGGAAAGCCTAAGCTCGTCTCCCCTGAGGGTTTTCCTAATGTCTCTGTGCCAGGGAATGCTAGGGGGATTTGCAGGATATCCCAGTGACAGAGACTGACTCACCAAGGTCAGGGAAGATATTTCTCAGATTTCCCCGAACAGGGAACACCTGTGAATGAAGAGAGCTGCGTGGAGTTGTCTCTCGAGCTCCCCCACGCACTGACAATGGTTCCGGAATCCTGAGCGTGGGGAGGTTCCACCAAATGTCGGCAGAGCGTGGGTTCTAACGGAAAGTCTAAGTTCGTCTCCCCTGAGGTTTTCCTAATATTACTGTGCCAGGGAATGCTAGAGGGGATTGCAGAATATCCCAGTAACAGAGGCTGCCTCCCCAAGGTCAGGGAAGGTATTTCTCGAAAATCCCCGAACAGGGAACACCTGTGACTGAAGAGAGCTGCGTGGAGTTGTCTCTCGAGTTCCCCACACCCTCACAATGGTTCCGGAATCCTGAGCGTGGGGAGGTTTCACCAACGGTCGGCAGTGCGTGGGTTCAAACGGAAAGCCTAAGCTCGTCTCCCCTGAGGATTCTCCTAATGTCTCTGTGCCAGAGAATGCTTGGGGTTTTTGCAGGATATCCCAGTGACAGAGGCTGCCTCCCCAATGTCAGGGAAGGTATTTCTCAGACTTCCCCGAACACGGAACACCTGTGACTGAAGAGAGCTGCGTGGAGTGGTCTCTCGAGCTCCCCCACGCACTGACAATGGATCCGGAATCCTGAGCGTGGGGAGGTTCCATCAACGTTCGGCAGCGCGTGGGTTCTAACGGAAAGCCTAAGCTCGTCTCCCCTGATGATTTTCCTAATATCTCTGTGCCAGGGAATGCTAGGGTGTTTTGCAGGATATCCCAGTGACAGAGGCTGCATCCCCACGTTCAGGGAAGTTATTTCTCGGACTTCCCCGAACAGGGAACACCTGTGACTGAAGAGAGCTGCGTGGAATTGTCTCTCGAGCTCCCCCACGCACTGACAATGCTTCCGGATTCCTGAGCGTGGGGAGGTTCTACCAACGTTCGGCAGCGCGTGGGTTCTAACGGAAAACCTAAGCTCGTCTCCCCTGAGGATTTTCCTAATGTCTCTGTGCCAGGGAATGCTAGGGTGGTTTGCAGGATATCCCAGTGAAAGAGGCTGCCTCCCCAAGTTCAGGGAAGTTGTTCCTCGGACTTCCCCGAACAGGGAACACCTGTGACTGAAGAGAACTGCGTGGAGTTGTCTCTCGAGCTCCCCCACGCACAGACAATGGTTCCGGATTCCTGAGCGTGGGGAGGTTCCACCAACGTTCGGCAGCACGTGGGTTCTAACGGAATGCCTAAGCTCGTCTCCCCTGAGGGTTTTCCTAATATCTCTGTGCCAGGGAATGCTAGGGGGGTTTGCAGGATATCCCAGTGACAGAGGCTACCTCCCCAAGTTCAGGGAAGGTATTTCTCGGACTTCCCCGAACAGGGAACACCTGTGACAGAAGAGAGCTGCGTGGAGTTGTCTCTCGAGCTCCCCCACGCACTTACAATGGTTCCGGAATCCTGAGCGTGGGGAGGTTCCACCAACGGTCGGCAGCGCGTGGGTTCGAACGGAAAGCCTAAGCTCGTCTCCCCTGAGGGTTTTGCTCATATCTCCGTGCCAGGGAATGCTAGGGGTGTTTGCAGGATATCCCAGTGACCCAGGCTGCTCCCCAAGGCCAGGGAAGGTATTTCTCGGACTTCCCCGAACAGGTAACACCTGTGACTGAAGAGAGCTGCGTGGAGTTGTCTCTCGAGCTCCCCCACGTACTGACAATGGTCCCGGAATCCTGAGCGTGGGGAGGTTCCACCAAATGTCGGCAGGGAGTTGGTTCTAACGGAATGTCTAAGCTCGTCTCCCCTGAGGTTTTCCTAATATTACTGTGCCAGGGAATGCTAGGGGGTTTTGCATGATATCCGAGTGACAGAGGCTGCCTCCCCAAGGTCAGGGAAGGTATTTCTCGGACTTCCCCGAACAGGGAACACCTGTGACTGAAGAGAGCTCCGTGGAGTTGTCTCTCGAGCTCCCCCACGCACTGACAATGGTTCCGGAATCCTGAGCGTGGGGAGGTTCCACCAACGGTCGGCAGCGCGTGCGTTCAAACGGAATGCCTAAGCTCGTCTCCCCTGAGTGTTTTCCTAATGTCTGTGTGCCAGGGAATTGTAGGGGGGTTTTTCAGGATATCCCAGAGACAGAGGCTGCCTCCCCAAGGTAAGGAAAGCTATTTCTCGGACTTCCCCGAACAGGGAAATCCTGTGACTGAAGAGAGCTGCGTGGAGTTGTCTCTCGAGCTCCCCCACGCACTGACAATGGTTCCGGAATCCTGAGTGTGGGGAGGTTCCACCAACGGTCGGCAGCGCGTGGGTTCTATCGGAAAGCCTAAGCTCGTCTCCCCTGAGGGTTTTCCTAATGTCTCTGTGCCAGGGAATGCTAGGGGGGTTTGCAGGATATCCCAGTGACAGAGGCTGCCTCCCCAAGGTCAGGGAAGGTATTTCTCGGACTTCCCCGAACAGGGAACACCTGTGACTGAAGAGAGCTGCGTGGAGTTGTCTCTCGAGGTCCCCCACGCACTGACAATGGTTCCGTAATCCTGAGCGTGTGGAGGTTCCACCAACGGTCGGCAGCGCGTGGGTTGTAACGGAAAGCCTAAGCTCGTCTCCCCTGAGTATTTTCCTAATGTCTCTGTGCCAGGGAATGCTAGGGGGTTTTGCAGGATATCCCAGTGACAGAGGCTGCCTCCCCAAGGTCAGGGAAGGTATTTCTCGGACTTCCCCGAACAGGGAACACCTGTGACTGAAGAGAGCTGCGTGGAGTTGTCTCTCGTGCTCCCCCACGTACTGACAATGGTTCCGGAATCCTGAGCGTGGGGAGGTTCCACCAAATGTCGGCAGGGAGTTGGTTCTAACGTAAAGTCTAAGCTCGTCTCCCCTGAGGTTTTCCTAATATTACTGTGCCAGGGAATGCTAGGGGGATTTGCAGAATATCCCAATGACAGAGGCTGCCTCCCCAAGGTCAGGGAAGGTATTTCTCGGACTTCCCCGAACAGGGAACACCTGTGACTGAAGAGAGCTCCGTGGAGTTGTCTCTCGAGCTCCCCCACGCACTGACAATGGTTCCGGAATCCTGAGCGTGGGGAGGTTCCACCAACGGTCGGCAGCGCGTGGGTTCTAACGGAAAGCCTTACCTCGTCTCCCCTGAGGGTTATCCTAATGTCTTTGTGCCAGGGAATGCTAGGGGTGTTTGCAGGATTTCCCAGTGACAGAGGCTGCCTCCCCAAGATCAGGGAAGGTATTTCTCGGACTTCCCCGAACAGGGAACACCTGTGATTGAAGAGAGCTGCGTGGAGTTGTATCTCGAGCTCCCCCACGCACTGACAATGGTTCCGGAATCCTGAGCGTGGGGAGGTTCCACCAATGGTCCGCAGCGCGTGGGTTCTAACGGAAAACCTAAGCTCGTCTCCCCTGAGTCTTTTCCTAATATCTCTGTGCCAGGGAATGCTAGGGGGTTTTGCAGGATATCCCAGTGACAGAGGCTGCCTCCCCAAGGTCAGGGAAGGTATTTCTCGGACTTCCCCGAACATGGAACACCTGTGAATGAAGAGAGCTGCGTGGAGTTGTCTCTCGATCTCCCCCACGTACTGACAATGGTTCCGGAATCCTGAGCGTGGGTAGGTTCCACCAAATGTCGGCAGGGAGTTGGTTCTAACGGAAAGTCTTAGCTCGACTCCCCTGAGGTTTTCCTAATATTACTGTGCCAGGGAATGCTAGGGGGATTTGCAGAATATCCCAGTGACAGAGGCTTCCTCCCCAAGGTCAGGGAAGGTATTTCTCGGACTTCCCCGAACAGGGAACACCTGTGAATGAAGAGAGCTGCGTGGAGTTGTCTCTCGAGCTCCCCCACGCACTGACAATGGTTCCGGAATCCTGAGCGTGGGGAGGTTCCACCAACGGTCGGCAGCGCTTGGGTTCTAACGGAATGCCTAAGCTCGTCTCCCCTGAGTGTTTTCCTAATGTCTGTGTGCCAGGGAATTCTAGGGGGGTTTGCAGGATATCCCAGAGACAGAGGCTGCCTCCCCAAGGTCAGGGAAGCTATTTCTCGGACTTCCCCGTACAGGGAAACCCTGTGACTGAAGAGTGCTGCGTGGAGTTGTCTCTCGAGCTCCCCCACGCACTGACAATGTTTCTGGAATCCTGAGCGTGGGGAGGTTCCACCAACGGTCGGCAGCGCGTGGGTTCTAACGGAAACCCTAAGCTCGTCTCCCCTGAGGATTTTCCTAATGTCTCTGTGCCAGGGAATGCTAGGGAGGTTTGCAGGATATCCCAGTGACAGAGGCTGCCTCCCCAAGGTCAGGGAAGGTATTTCTCGGAATTCCCCGAACAGGGAACACCTGTGACTGAAGAGAGCTGCGTGGAGTTGTCTCTCGAGCTCCTTCACGCACTGACAATGTTTCCGGAATCCTGAGCATGGGGAAGTTCCACCAACGGTCGGCAGCGCGTGGGTTCTATCGGAAAGCCTAAGTTCGTCTCCCCTGAGGGTTTTCCTAATGTCTCTGTGCCAGGGAATGCTAGGGGGGTTTGCAGGATATCACAGTGACAGAGGCTGCCTCCTCAAGGTCAGGGAAGGTATTTCTCGGATTTCCCCGAACAGGGAACACATGTGACTGAAGAGAGCTTCGTGGAGTTTTCTCTGGAGCTCCCCCACGCACTGACAATGGTTCCGGAATCCTGAGCGTGGGGAGGTTCCACCAACGGTCGGCAGCGCGTGGGTTCTAACGGAAAGCCTTAGCTCGTCTCCCCTGAGGGTTTTCCTAATGTCTCTGTGCCAGGGAATGCTAGGGAGGTTTGCAGGATATCCCAGTGACAGAGGCTGCCTCCCCAATTTCAGGGAAGTTATTTCTCGGACTTCCCCGAACAAGGAACACCTGTGACTTAAGAGAACTGCGTGGAGTTGTCTCTCGAGCTCCCCAACGCACTGACAATGTTTCCGGATTCCTGAGCGTGGGGAGGTTCCACCAACGGTCGGCAGCGCGTGGGTTCTAACGGAATGCCTAAGCTCGTCTCCCCTGAGGGTTTTCCTAATGGCTCTGTGCCAGGGAATGCTAGGGGGGTTTGCAGGATATCCCAGTGACAGAGGCTGCCTCCGCAAGGTCAGGGAAGGTATTTCTCGGACTTCCCCGAACAGGGAACACCTGTGACAGAATAGAGCTGCGTGGAATTGTCTCTCGAGCTCCCCCACGCACTGACAATGGTTCCGGAATCCTGAGCGTGGGGAGGTTCCACCAACGGTCGGCAGCGCGTGGGTTCGAACGGAAAGCCTAACCTCGTCTCCCCTGAGTGTTTTGCTAATGTCTCCGTGCCAGGGAATGCTAGGGGTGTTTGCAGGATATCCCAGTGACAGAGGCTGCCTCCAAAAGGTCAGGGAAGGTATTTCTCGGTCTTCCCCGAACAGGGAACACCTGTGACTGAAGAGAGCTTCGTGGAGTTGTCTCTCGAGCTCCCCCACGCACTGACAATGGTTCCGGAATCCTAAGCGTGGGGAGGTTCCACCAACGGTCGGCAGCGCGTGGGTACTAACGGAAAGTCTAAGCTCGTCTCCCCTGAGGTTTTCCTAATATTACTGTGCAAGGAATGCTAGGGGGGATTGCAGAATATCCCAGTGACAGAGGTTGCCTCCCCAAGGTCAGGGAAGGTATTTCTCGGATTTCCCAGAACAGGGAACACCTGTGACTGAAGAGGGCTGCGTGGAGTTGTCTCTCGAGCTCCCCCACGCACTGTCAATGGTTCCGGAATCCTGAGCTTGGGGAGGTTCCACCAACGATCGGCAGCGCGTTGCTTCAAACGGAAAACCTTAGCTCGTCTCCCCTGAGGGTTTTCCTAATTTCTCTGTGCCAGGGAATGCTAGGGGGGTTTGCAGGATATCCCAGTGACAGAGGCTGCTTCCCTAAGGTCAGGGAAGTTGTGCCTCGGACTTCCCCGAACAGGGAACACCTGTGAATGAAGAGAGCTGCGTGGAGATGTCTCTCGAGCTCCCCAACGCACTGACAATGGTTCCAGAATCCTGAGCGTGGGGAGGTTCCACCAACGGTCGGCAGTGCGTGGGTTGTAACGGAATGCCTATGCTCGTATGCCCTGAGGTTTTTCCTAATGTGTCTGTGCCAGGGAATGCTAGGGGTGTTTGCAGGATTTCCCAGTGAAGAGCCTGCCTCCCCAAGTTCAGGGAAGTTATTTCCCGGACTTCCCCGAACAGGGAACACCTGTGACTGAAGAGAGCTGCGTGGAGATATCTCTCGAGCTCCCCCACGCACTGACAATTGTTCCGGAATCCTGAGCGTGGGGAGGGTCCACCAACGGTCTGCAGCGCGTGGGTTCTAACGGAATGCCTAAGCTCGTCTCCCCTGAGGATTTTCCTAATATCTCTGTGCCAGGGAATGCAAGGGGTGATTGCAGGATATCCCAGTGACCGAGGCTGCCTTCCCAAGTTCAGGGAAGGTATTTCTCGGACTTCCCCAAAGAGGAAACATCTGTGACTGAAGAGAGCTCCGTGGAGTTGTCTTTCGATCTCCCCCACGCACTGACAATTGTTCCGGAATCCTGAGCGTGCCGAGGTTCCACCAACGGTCGGCAGCGCGTGGGTTCTAACGGAATGCCTAAGCTCGTCTCCCCTGAGGGTTTTCCTAATTTCTCTGTGCCAGGGAATGCTAGGGGTGATTGCAGGATATCCCAGTGACCGTGGCTGCCTCCCCAAGGTCAGGGAAGGTATTTCATGGACTTCACCGAACAGGGAACACCTGTGACTGAAGAGAGCTGCGTGGAGTTGTCTCTCGAGCTCCCCCACGCACTGACAATGGTTCCGGAATCCTGAGCGTGGGGAGGTTCCACCAACGGTCGGCAGTGCGTGGGTTCTAACGGAATTCATAAGCTAGTCTCCACTGAGGGTTTTCCTAATGTCTCTGTGCCAGGGAATGGTAGGGGTGTTTGCAGGATATCCCAGTGTCCGAGGCTGCCTCCCCAAGGTCAGGGAAGCTATTTCCCGGAATTCCCCGTACTGGGAAATCCTGTGAATGAAGACAGCTGCGTGGAGTTTTCTCTCGAGCTCCCCCACGCACTGACAATGGTTCCGGAATCCTGAGCATTGGGAGGTTCCACCAACTTTCGGCAGCGCGTGGGTTCTAACGGAGTGCTTAAGCTCGTCTCCCCTGAATATTTTCCAAATGTCTCTGTGCTAGGGAATGCTAGGGGTGATTGTAGGATATCCCAGTGTCCGAGGCTGCCTCCCCAAGTTCAGGGAAGCTATTTCTCGGACTTCCACGAAGAGGGAACACCTGTGACTGAAGAGAGCTGCGTGGAGATGTCTCTCGAGCTCCCCCACGCACTGACAATTTTTCCGGAATCCTGAGCGTGTGGAGGTTCCACCAACGGTCGGCAGCGCGTGGGTTCTAACGGAATGCCAAGTCTCTTCTCCCCTGAGTGTTTTCCTAATGTCTCTGTGCCAGGGAATGCTAGGGGTGTTTGCAGGATTTCCCAGTGAATGAGGCTGCCTCCCCAAGTTCAGGGAAGTTATTTCCCGGACTTCCCCGAACAGGGAAAACCTGTGACTGAAGAGAGCTGCGTGGAGATGTCTCTCGAGCTCCCCCACGCACTGACAATTGTTCCGGAATCCTGAGCGTGGGGAGGTTCCACCAACGGTCGGTAGCGCTTGGGTTCTAACGGAATGCCTAAGCTCGTCTCCCCTGAGGGTTTTCCTAATATCTCTGTGCCAGGGAATGCTAGGGGGATTTGCAGGATATCCCAGTGGCCGAGGCTGCCTCCCCAAGTTCAGGGAAGTTATTTCTCTGACTTCCCCGAACAGGGAACACCTGTGACTGAAGAGAGCTTCGTGGAGTTGTCTCTCGAGCTCCCCCACGCACTGACAATGGTTCCGGAATCCTGAGCGTGGGGAGGTTCCACCAACGGTCGGCAACGCTTGGGTTCTAATGGAATGCCTAAGGCTCGTCTCCCCTGAAATTTTTCCTAATTTCTCAGTGTGAGGGAATGCTAGGGGTGATTGCATGATATCCCAGTGACCGAGGCTACCTCCCCAATTTCAGGGAAGTTATATCGCGATCTTCCCTGAACAGGGAACACCTGTGACTGAAGAGAGCTGCGTGGAGTTGTCTCTCGAGCTCTCCCACGCACTGACAATCGTTCCGGAATCATGAGCGTGGGGAGGTTCCACCAACGTTCGGCAGCGCGTGGGTTCTAACGAAATGCCTTAGCTCGTTTCCCCTGAGGGTTTTCCAAATGTCTCTTTGCCAGGGAATGCTAGGGGTGATTGCAGGATATCCCAGTAAACAAGGATGCCTCCCCAAGTTCAGGGAAATTATTTACCGGACTTCCACGGACAGGGAACACCTGTGACTGAAGAGGGTTGCGTGGAGTTGTCTATCGAGATCCCCCACGCACTGACATTGGTTCCGGAATCCTGAGCGTAGGGAGGTTCCACCAACGGTCGGCAGCGCGTGGGTTCTAACGGAATGCCTAATCTCGTCTCCCCTGAGTGTTTTCCTAATGTCTCTCTCCCAGTGAATGCCAGGGGGATTTACAGGATATCCCAGTGAACGAGGCTGCATCCCCAAGGTCAGGGAAGGTATTTCCCGGACTTCCCCGAACAGGGAACACCTGTGACTGAAGAGAGCTGCGTGGAGTTTTCTCTCGAGCTCCCCCACGCACTGACAATGCTTCCGGAATCCTGAGCGTGGGGAGGTTCCACCAACGGTCGGCAGCGCGTGGGTTCAAACGGAAAGCTTATGCTCGTCTCCCCTGAGGATTTTCCTATTATCTCTGTGCCAGGGAATGCTAGGGGGTTTTGCAGATATCCCAGTGACAGAGGCTGCCTCCCCAAGTTCAGGGAAGGTATTTCTCGGACTTCCCCGAAAAGGGAACAAGTGTGACTGAAGAAAGCTGCGTGGAGTTTTCTCTCGAGTTCCCCCACGCACTGACAATCGTTCCGGAATCCTGAGCGTGGGGAGGTTCCACCAACGGTCGGCATCGCGTGGGTTCTAACGGAAAGCCTAAGCTCGTCTCCCCTGAGGGTTTTCCTATTGTCTCTGTGCCAGGGAGTTCTAGGGGAGTTTGCAGGCTATTCCAGTGACAGAGACTGCCTCCCCAAGGTCAGGGAAGTTATTTCTCGGACTTCCCCGAAGAGGGAACACCTGTGACTGAAGAGAGCTGCGTGGAGTTGACTCTCGAGCTCCCCCAGACACTGACAATGTTTCCGGAATTCTGAGCGTGGGGAGGTTCGACCAACGGTCGGCAGCGCGTGGCTTCTAACCGAAACCCTAAGCTCGTCTCCCCTGAGGGTTTTCCTAATGTCTCTGTGCCAGGGAATGCTTGGGGGGTTTGCAGGTTATCCTAGTGACAGAGGATGCCTCCCCAAGGTCTGGGAAGGTATTTCTCGGACTTCCCCGAACAGGGAACACCTGTGATTGAAGAGAGCTGCGTGAAGTTGTCTCTCGAGCTGCCCCACGCTCTGACAATGGTTCCGGAATCCTGAGCATGGGGAGGATCCACCAACGGTCGGCAGCATGTGGTTTCTAACGGAAAGCCTAAGCTCGTCTCCCCTGAGGGTTTTCCTAATGTCTCTGTGCCAGGGAATGCTAGGGGGGTTTGCAGGATATCCCAGTGACAGAGGCTGCCTCCCCAAGGTCAGGGAGTGTATTTCTCGGACTTCCCCGAACAGGGAACACGTGTGACTTAAGAGAGCCTCGTGGAGTTGTCTATCGAGCTCCCCCACGCACTGACAATGGTTCCGGAATCCTGAGCGTGGGGAGGTTCCACCAACGATCGGCAGCGCGTGCGTTCCAACGGAAAGCTTATGCTCGTCTCCCCTGAGTGTTTTCCTAATGTCTCTGTGCCAGGGAATGCTAGGGGGGTTTGCAGGATATCCCAGTGACAGAGGCTGCCTCCCCAAGGTCAGGGAAGGTATTTCTCGGACTTCCCCGAACAGGGAACACCTGTGACTGAAGAGAGCTGCGAGGAGTTTTCTCTCGAGCTCCCCCACGCACTGAAAATGGTTCCGGAATCCTGAGCGTGGGGAGGTTCCACCAACGGTCGGCAGCGCGTGGGTTCTAACGGAAAGCATAAGCTCGTCTCCCCTGATGATTTTCCTAATTTCTCTGTGCCAGGGAATGCTAGGGGGGCTTGAGAATATCCCAGGGACAGAGGGTGCCTCCCCAAGGTCAGGGAAGGTATTTCTCGGACTTCCCCGAACAGGGAACACCTGTGACTGAAGAGAGCTTCATGGAGTTGTCTCTCGAGCTCCCCCACGCACTGACAATGGTTCCGGAATCCTGAGCGTGGGGAGGTTCCACCAACGGTCGGCAGCGCGTGGGTTCTAACGGAAAGCCTAAGCTCGTCTCCCCTGAGGGTTTTCCTAATGTCTCTGTGCCAGGGAATTCTAGGGGGATTGCAGGATATCCCAGTGACAGAGGCTGCCTCCCCAAGTTCAGGGAAGTTATTTTTCGGACTTCCCCGAACATGGAACACCTGTGACTGAAGAGATCTGCGTGGAGTTTTCTCTCGATCTCCCCCACGCGCTGACAATGGTTCCGGAATCCGGAGCGTGGGTAGGTTCCAACAACAGTCGGCAGCGCGTGGGTTCTAACGGAAAGCCTAAGCTCGACTCCCCTGAGGGTTTTCCTAATGTCTCTGTGCCAGGGAATGCTAGGGGGGATTGCACGTTATCCCAGTGACAGAGGCTGCATCCACAAGGTCAGGGAAGTTATTTCTCGGACTTCCCCGAACAGGGAACACCTGTGACTGAAGAGAGCTGCGTGGAGTTTTCTCTCGAACTCCCCCACGCACTGACAATTGTTCCGGATTCCTGAGCGTGGGGAGGTTCCACCAACGGTCGGCAGCGCGTGGGTTCTAACGGAATGCTTAAGTTCGTCTCCCCTGAGGGTTTTCCTTATGTCTCTGTGCCAGGGAATGCTAGGGGGGTTTGCAGGATATCCCAGTGACAGAGGCTGCCTCCCCAAAGTCAGGGAAGTTATTTCTCGGACTTCCCCAAACAGGGAACACCTGTGACTGAAGAGAGCTGCGTGGAGTTGTCTCTCGAGCTCCCCCACGCACTGAAAATGGTTCCGGAATCCTGAGCGTGCGGAGGTTCCACCAACAGTCGGCAGCGCGTGGGTTCTAACGGAAAGCCTATGCTCGTCTCCCCTGAGGGTTTTCCTAATATCTCTGTGCCAGGGAATGCTACGGGGGTTTGCAGGATATCCCAGCGACAGGGGCTGCCTCCCCAATATCAGGGAAGGTATTTCTCGGACTTCCCCGTACAGGGAACACCTGTGACTGAAGAGAGCTGCGTGGAGTTGTCTCTCGAGCTCCCCCACGCACTGACAATGGTTCCGGATTCCTGAGCGTGGGGAGGTTCCACCAACTGTCGGCAGCGCGTTGGTTCTAACGGAAAGCCTAAGCTCGTCTCCCCTGAGGTTTTTCCTAATTTCTCTGTGCCAAGGAATGCTAGGGGTGTTTGCAGGATATCCCAGTGACAGAGGCTGCCTCCCCAAGTTCAGGAAAACTATTTCTCGGACTTCCCAGAACAGGGAACACCTGTGAATGAAGAGAGCTGCGTGGAGTTGTCTCTCGAGCTCCCCCACGCACTGACAATCGTTCCGGAATCATGAGCGTGGGGAGATTCCACCAACGTTCGGCAGCGCTTGGGTTCTAAAGAAATGCCTAAGCTCGTCTCCCCTGAGGGTTTTCCAAATATCTCTGTGCCAGGAAATGCTAGGTGTGATTGCAGGTTATCCCAGTGAACAAGGATGCCTCCCCAAGGTCAGGGAAATTATTTCCCGGACTTCCCCAGACAGGGAAAACCTGTGACTGAAGAGGGTTGCGTGGAGTTGTCTATCGAGATCCCCCACGCACTGACATTGGTTCCGGATTCTTGAGAGTAGGGAGGTTCCACCAACGGTCGGCAGCGCGTGGGTTCTAACGGAATGCCTAAGCTCGTCTCCCCTGAGGGTTTTCCAAATGTCTCTGTGCTAGGGAATGCAAGGGGTGATTGCAGGATATTCCAGTGACCGAGGCTGGCTCCCCAAGTTCAATGAAGCTATTCCCAGGACTTCCCCGAACAGGGAATTCCTGTGACTGAAGAGAGCTGCGTGGAGTTGTCTCTCGAACTTCCCCACGCACTGATAATTGTTCCGGAATCCTGATGGTGGGGAGGTTCCACCAACGGTCGGCAGCGCGTGGGTTCTAACGGAATGCCTAAGCTCGTCACCCCTGAAGATTTTCCTAATGTCTCTGTGCCAGGGAATGCTAGGGGTGATTGCAGGATATTCCAGTGACCGAGGCTGCCTCCCCAAGGACAGGGAAAGTTTTTCCCGGACTTCCCCGAACAGGGAACACCTGTGAGTGAAGAGAGCTGCGTCGAGTTGTCTCTCGAGCTCCCCCACGCACCGACAATTTTTCCGGAATCCTGAGCGTGGGGAGGTTCCACCAACGGTCGTCAGCGCGTGGGTTATAACGGAATTCTTAAGCTCATCTCCCCTGAGTGTTTTCCTAATGTCTCTGTGCCAGGGAATTCTAGGGGTGATTGCAGGATATCCCAGTGACCGAGAATGCCTCCCCAAGTTCAGGGAAGTTATTTCCAGGACTTCCCCGAAAAGATAACTCCTGTGAAAGAGGAGAGCTGCGTGGAGTTGTCTCTCGAGCTCCCCCACGCACTGACAATGGTTCCGGAATACTGAGCGTGGGGAGGTTCCACTTACGGTCGGCAGCGTGTGGGTTCTAACGGAATGCCTAAGCTCGTCTCCCCTGAGGGTTTTCCTAATATCTCTGTGCCAGGGAATGCTAGGGGGGTTTACAGGATATCTCAGTGACCTAGGCTACCTCCCCAAGGTCAGGGAAGTTATTTCCCGGATTTCCCTGAACAGGGAACTCCTGTGACTTAAGAGAGCTGCGTGGATTTGTCTCTCGGGCTCCCCCACGACTGACAATGGTTCCGGAATCCTGAGGGTGGTGAGGTTCCACAAACCGTCGGCAGCGCGTGGGTTCTAACGGAATGCCTAAGCTCGTCTCCCCTGAGTGCTTTCCTAATTTCTCTGGGCCAGGGAATGCTAGGTTGGTTTACAAGATATCCCAGTGACCGAGGCTGCCTCCCCAAGTTCTGGGAAGATATTTCACGGACTTCCCCGAACAGGGAACTCCTGTGAAAGAGGAGAGCTGCATGGAGTTGTTTCACGAGCTCCCCCACGCACTGACAATGATTCCGGAATCCTGAGCGTGGGGAGGTTCCACCAACGGTCGGCAGTGCGTGGGTTCTAACGGAATGCCTAAGCTCGTCTCCCCTGAAGTTTTTCCTAATGTCTCTGTGCCAGGGAATGCTAGGGGTGATTGCAGGATATCCCAGTGTCAGAGGCTGCCTCCCCAAGTTCAGGGAAGGTATTTCCCGGACTTCCCCGAACAGGGAATACCTGTGACTGAAGAGAGCTGCGTGGAGTTGTCTCTCGAGCTCCACCACGCATTGACAATGGTTCCGGAATCCTGAGCGTGGGGAGGTTCCACCAACGTTCGGCAGCGCGTAGGTTCTAACGGAATGCCTAAGCTCGCCTCTCCTGAGAGTTTTCCTAATGTCTCTGTGCCAGGGAATGCTAGGGTTGATTGTAGGATATCCCAGTGCCCGAGGCTGCCTCCCCAAGATCAGGGAAGTTATTTCCCGGACTTCCCCGAACAGGGAACACCTGTGACTAAAGAGAGCTGCGTGGAGTTGTCTCTCGAGCTCCCCCACGCATTGACAATGGTTCCGGAATCCTGAGCGTGGGGAGGTTCCACCAACGGTCGGCTGCGCGTAGATTCTAACGGAATGCCTAAGCTCGTCTCTGATGAGGGTTTTCCTAATGTATCTGTGGCAGGGAATGCTAGGGGTGATTGCAGGATATCCCAGTGATCGAGGCTGCCTCCCCAAGGTTTTGAGTGTATTTCCGGGACTTCCCCGAACAGGGAACACCTGTGACTGAAGAGAGTGGCGTGGAGTTGTCTCTCGAGCTCCCCCACGCACTGACAATGTTTCCGGAATCCTGAGCGTGGGGAGGTTCCACCAACGGTCGGCAGCGCGTGGGTTCTAACCGAATGCCTAAACTCGTCTCCCCTGAGGTTTTTCCTAATGTCTCTGTGCCAGGGAATGCTAGGGGTGTTTACAAGTTATCCCAGTGACCGAGGCAGCCTCCCAAAGGACAGGGAAGCTATTTCCCGGACTTCCCTGAACAGGGAACTCCTGTGACTGAAGAGAGCTGCGTGGAGTTGTCTCTCGAGCTCCCCCACGCACTGAAAATGGTTCCGGATTCCTGAGCGTGGGGAGGTTCCACCAACGGTCGGCAGCGCGTGGGTTCTAACGGAATGCCTAAGCTCGTCTCCCCTGAGGGTTATACTAATGTCTCTGTGAAATGGAAAGCTAGGGGTGATTGCAGGATATCCCAGTGACCGAGGCTACCTCCCCAAATTCAGGGAAGGTTTTTCCAGGACTTCTCCGAACAGGGAACACCTGTGACTGAAGAGAGCTGCGTGGAGTTTTCTCCCGAGCTCCCCCACGCAAAGAAAATGGTTCCGGAAAACTGAGTGTGTGGAGGCTCCACCAACGGTCGTCAGCGCGTGGGTTCTAACGGAATGCCTAAGCTCGTCTCCCCTGAGTGTTTTGCTAATGTCTCTCTGCCAGGGAATGCTAGGGGGGTTTACAGGATATCCCAGTGTCCGTGGCTGCCTCTCCAAGGTCAGGGAAATATTTCCCGGACTTCCCCGAACAGGGAACTCCTGTGAATGAAGAGAGCTGCGTGGAGTTGTCTCTCGAGCTCCCCCATGCACTGACAATTTTTCCGGAATCCTGAGCGTGGGGAGGTTCCACCAACGGTCGGCAGCGTTTGGGTTCTAACGGAATGCCTAAGCTCATCTCCCCTGAGGGTTTTCCTAATTTCTCTGTGCCAGGGAATGCTAGGGGGATTTGCAGGATATCCCAGTGAACGAGGCTGCCTCCCCAAGTTCAGGGAAGGTATTTCTTGGACTTCCCCGAACAGGGAACACCTGTGACTGAAGAGAGCTCGGTGGAGTTGTCTCTAAGCTCCCCCACGCACTGACAATGGTTCCGGAATCCTGAGCGTGGGGATGTTCCACCTACGGTCGGCAGCACGTGGGTTCTAACGGAATGCTTAAGCTCGTCTCCCCTGAGTGTTTTCCTAATATCTCTGTGCCAGGGAAGTCTAGGGTGGTTTATAATATATCCCAGGGGCCGAGGCTGCCTCCCCAAAATCAGGGAAGATATTTCCCGGACTTCCGCGAACAAGGAACACCTGTGACTGAAGAGAGCTGCGTGGAGTTGTCTCACGAGCTCCCCCACGCACTGACAATGGTTCCGGAATCCTGAGCGTGGGGAGGTTCCACCAACGGTCAGTAGCACGTGGGTTCTAACGGAATGCCTAAGCTCGTCTCCCCTGAGGGTTTTCCTAATGTCTCTGTGCCAGGGAATGCTAGGGGTGATTGCAGGATATCCCAGTGACCGAGGCATCCTCCTCAAGGTAAGGGAAGGTATTTCCCGGACTTCCCCGAACAGGGAACACCTGTGACTGAAGAGAACTGCGTGGAGTTATCTCTCAAGATCCCCCACGCACTGACAATGTTTCCGGAATCCTGAGCATGGGGAGGTTCCACCAACGGTCGGCAGCGCGTGGGTTCTAACGGAATGCCTAAGCTCGTCTCCCCTGAGGTTTTTCCTAATGTCTCTGTGCCAGGGAATTCTAGGGGTGTTTACAGGATATCCCAGTGACCGAGGCAGAATCCCCAAGGTCAGGGAAGCTATTTCCCGGACTTCCCTGAACAGGGAACTCCTGTGACTGAAGAGAGCTGCGTGGAGTTGTCTCTCGAGCTCCCCCACGCACTGACAATTGTTCCGGAATCCTGAGCGTGGGGAGTTTCCACCAACGGTCGGCCGCGCTTGGGTTCTAACGGAATGCCTAAGCTCGTCTCCCCTGAGGTTTTTCCTAATGTCTCTGTGTCAGGGAATGCTAGGGGTGTTTAAAGGATATCCCAGTGACCGAGTCAGCCTCCCCAAGGTCAGGGAAGCTATTTCCCGGACTTCCCTGAACAGCGAACCCCTGTGACTGAAGAGAGCTGCGTGGAGTTGTCTCTCGAGCTCCCCCACGCACTGAAAATTTTTCCGGAATCCTGAGCTTGGGGAGGTTCCACCAACGGTCGGCAACGCGTGGGTTCTAACGGAAAGCATAAGCTCGTCTCCCTTGAGGGTTTCCCTAATGTCTCTGTGCCAGGGAATGCTAGGGGGGTTTGCAGGATATCCCAGTGACAGAGGTTGCCTCCCCAAGGTCAGTAAATGTATTTCTCGGCTTCCCCGAACATGGAACACCTGTGACTGAAGAGAGATGCGTGGAGTTGTCTCTCGAGCTGCCCCACGCACTGACAATGTTTCCGGAATCCTAAGCATGGGGAGGTTCCACCAACGGTCGTCAGCGTGTGGGTTCTAACGGATAGCCTATGCTCGTCTCCCTTGAGGGTTTTCCTAATGTCTCTGTGCCAGGGAATGCTAGGGGTGTTTGCAGGATATCCCAGTGACAGAGGCTGCCTCCCCAAGGTCAGGGAAGGTATTTCTCGGACTTCCCCGAACAGGGAACACCTTTGACTGAAGAGAGCTGCGTGGAGTTTCTCTCGAGCTCCCCCACGCACTGACAATGGTTCTGGAATCCAGAGCGTGGGGAGGTTCCACCAACGGTCGGCAGCGCGTGGGTTCTAACGGAAAGCCTAAGCTCGTCTCCTCTGAGGGTTTTCCTAATGTCTCTGTGCCAGGGAATGCTAGGGGGGTTTGCAGGTTATCCCAGTGACAGAGGCTGCCTCCCCAAATTAAGTGAAGTTGTTTATCGGACTTCCCCGAACAGGGAACACCTGTGACTGAAGAGAGCTGCGTGGAGTTGTCTCTCGAGCTCCCCAACGCACTGACAATGGTTCCGGAATCCTGAGCGTGGGGAGGTTCCACCACCGGTCGGCAGCGTGTGGGTTCTAACGGAAAGCCTAAGCTCGTCTCCCCTGAGGCTTTTCCTAATGTCTCTGTGCCAGGGAATGCTAGGGGATTTTCAGGATATCCCAGTGACAGAGGCTGCCTCCACAAGGTCAGGAAAGTTATTTCTCGGACTTACCCGAACAGGGAACACCTGTGACTGAAGAGAGCTGCGTGGAGTTGTCTCTCGAGATCCCCCACGCACTGACAATCGTTCCGGAATCCTGAGCGTGGGGAGGTTCCACCAACGGTCGGCAGCGCGTGGGTTCTAACGGAAAGCCTAAGCTCGTCTCCCCTTAGAATTTTCCTAATTTCTCTGTGCCAGGGAATGCTAGGGGGGTTTGCAGGATATCCCAGTGACAGAGGCTGACTTCACAAGGTCAGGGAAGTTATTTCTTGGACTTCCCCGAACAGGGAACACCTGTGACTGAACAGAGCTGCGTGGAGTTTTCTCTCGAACTCCCCCACGCACTGACAATGTTTCCGGAATCCTGAGCGTGGGGAGGTTCCACCAACGGTCGGCAGCGCGTGGGTTATAACGGAATGCCTAACCTCGTCTCCCCTGAGTGTTTCCCTAATGTCTCTGTGCCAGGGAATGCTTCGGGGGTTTGCAGGATATCCCCGTGACAGAGTCTGACTTCCCAAGGTCAGGGAAGTTATTTCTCGTACTTCCCCGAAGAGGGAACCCCTGTGACTGAAGAGAGCTGCGTGGAGTTGTGTCTCGAGGTACCCCAGGCACTGACAATAGTTCCGGAATCCTGAGCGTGGTGAGGTTCCACCAACGGTCGGTAGCGCGTGGGTTCTAACGGAAAGCCTAAGCTCGTCTCCCCTGAGGGTTTTCCTTATGTCTCTGTGTCAGAGAACGCTAGGGGGGTTTGCAGGATATCCCAGTGACAGAGGCTGCCTCCCCAAGTTCAGGGAAGGTATTTCTCGGACTTCCCTGAACAGGGAACACCTGTGACTGAAGAGAGCTGTGTGGAGTTTCTCTCGAGCTCCCCCACGCACTGACAATGGTTCCGGAATCCAGAGCGTGGGGAGGGTCCACCAACGGTCGGCAGCGCGTGGGTTCTAACGGAAAGCCTAAGCTCGTCTCCCCTGTGGGTTTTCCTAATTTCTCTCTGCCAGGGAATGCTAGGGGTGTTTACAGGATATCCCAGTGACAGAGTCTGCCTCCCCAAGTTCAGGGAAGGTATTTCTCGGACTTCCCAGAACAGGGAACACCTGTAACTGAAGAGAGCTGCGTGGAGTTTTCTATCGAGCTCCCCCACGCACTGACAATTTTTCCAGAATCCTGAGCTTGGGGAGGTTCCACCAACGGTCGGCAGCGCTTGGGTTCTAACGGAAAGCACAAGCTCGTCTCCCCTGAAGGTTTTCCTAATGTCTCGGTGCCAGGGAATGCTAGGATGGTTTGTAGGATATCCCAGTGACAGAGGCTGCCTCCACAAGATCAGGGAAGTTATTTCTAGGACTTCCTCAAACAGGGAACACCTGTGACTGAAGAGAGCTGCGTGGACTTTTCTCTCGAGCTCCCCCACGCAATGACAATGCTTCCAGAATCCTGAGCGTGGAGAGGATCCACCAACGGTCGGCAGCGCGTGGGTTCTAACGGAATGCTTAACTTCGTCTCCCCTGAGGGTTTTCCTAATGTCTCTGTGCCAGGGAATGCTAGGGGGGTTTGCAGGATATCCCAGTGACAGAGGCTACCTACCCACGGTCAGTGAAAGTATTTCTCGGACTTCCCCGAACAGGGAACACGTGTGACTGAAGAGAGCCTCGTGGAGTTGTCTCTCGAGCTCCCCCACGCACTGACAATGCTTCCGGAATCCTGAGCGTGGGGAGGTTCCACCAACGATCGGCAGCGCGTGCGTTCCAACGGAAAGCTTATGCTCGTCTCCCCTGAGTGTTTTCCTAATGTCTCTGTGCCAGGGAATGCTAGGGGGGTTTGCAGGATATCCCAGTGACAGAGGCTGCCTCCCCAAGGTCAGGGAAGGTATTTCTCGGACTTCCCCGAACAGGGAACACCTGTGACTGAAGAGAGCTGCGAGGAGTTTTCTCTCGAGCTCCCCCACGCACTGAAAATGGTTCCGGAATCCTGAGCGTGGGGAGGTTCCACCAAAGGTCGGCAGCGCGTGGGTTCTAACGGAAAGCATAAGCTCGTCTCCCCTGATGGTTTTCCTAATTTCTCTGTGCCAGGGAATGCTAGGTGGGCTTGAGAATATCCCAGGGACAGAGGCTGCCTCCCCAAGGTCAGGGAAGGTATTTCTCGGACTTCCCCGAACAGGGAACACCTGTGACTGAAGAGAGCTTCATGGAGTTGTCTCTCGAGCTCCCCCACTCACTGACAATGGTTCCGGAATCCTGAGCGTGGGGAGGTTCCACCAACGGTCGGCAGCGCGTGGGTTCTAACGGAAAGCCTAAGCTCGTCTCCCCTGAGGGTTTCCCTAATGTCTCTGTGCCAGGGAATTCTAGGGGGATTGCAGGATATCCCAGTGACAGAGGCTGCCTCCCCAAGTTCAGGGAAGTTATTTTTCGGACTTCCCCGAACATGGAACACCTGTGACTGAAGAGATCTGCGTGGAGTTTTCTCTCGAACTCCCCCACGCACTGAAAATTTTTCCAGAATCCTGAGCTTGGGGAGGTTCCACCAACGGTCGGCAGCGCCTGGGTTCTAACGGAATGCCTTAGCTCGTCTCCCCTGAGTGTTTTCCTAATGTCTCTGTGCCAGGGAATGCTAGGGGGGTTTGCAGGTTATCCCAGAGACAGAGGCTGCCTCCCCAAGGTCAGGGAAGTTATTTCTCGGACTTCCCGGTACAGGGAACACCTGTGACTGAAGAGAGCTGCGTGGAGTTGTCTCTCGAGCTCCCCCACGCACTGACAATGGTTCCGGAATCCTGAGTATGTGGAGGTTCCACCAACGGTCTGCAGCGCGTGGGTTTTAACGGAAAGCCCAAGCTCGTCTCCCCTGAGTGTTTTCCTAATGTCTCTGTGCCAGGGAATGCTAGGGGGGTTTGTAGGATATCACAGTGACAAGGGCTGCCTCCCCAAGGTGAGGGAAGTTTTTTCAAGACTTCCTCAAACAGGGAACACCTGTGACTGAAGAGAGCTGCGTGGAGTTTTCTCTCGAACTCCCCCACGCACTGACACTTCTTCCGGAATCCTGAGTGCGGAGAGGATCCACCAACGGTCGGCAGTGCGTGGGTTCAAACGGAAAGTTTATGCTCGTCTCCCCTGAGGGTTTTCCTAATATCTCTGGGCCAGGGAATGCTAGGGTGCTTTGCAGGATATCCCAGTGACAGAGGCTGCCTCCCCAAAGTCAGGGAAGGTATTTCTCGGACTTCTCCGAACAGGGAACACCTGTGACTGAAGAGAGCTGCGTGGAGTTGTCTCTCGAGATCCCCCACGCACTGACAATGGTTCCGGAATCCTGAGCGTGGGGAGGTTCCACCAACGGTCGTCAGCGCGTGGGTTCTAACGGAAAGCCTAAGTTCGTCTACCCTGAGGGTTTTCCTAATTTCTCTGTGCCAGGGAATGCTAGGGTTGTTTGCAGGATATCCCAGTGACAGAGGTAGCCTCCCCAAGGTCAGGAAATGTATTTCTCGGCTTCCCCGAACAGGGAACACCTGTGACTGAAGAGAGCTGCGTGGAGTTGTCTCTCTAGCTGCCCCACGCACTGACAATGGTTCCGGAATCCTAAGCGTGGGGAGGTTCCACCAACGGTCGGCAGCGTGTGGGTTCAAACAGAAAGCCTAAGCTCGTCTCCCCTGAGGGTTTTCCTAATGTCTCTGTGCCAGGGAATGCTTGGGGGATTTGCAGGATATCCCAGTGACAGAGGCTGCCTCCCCAAGTTCAGGGAAGGTTTTTCTCGGACTTCCCCGAACAGGGAACACCTGTGACTGAAGAGAGCTGCGTGGAGTTGTCTCTCGAGCTCCCCCACGTACTGACAATTTTTCCGGAATCCTGAGCGTGGGGAGGTTCCACCAACGGTCGGCAGCGCGTGTGTTATAACGGAATGCTTAACCTCGTCTCCCCTGAGTGTTTTCCAAATGTCTCTGTGCCAGGGAATGCTACGGGGGTTTGCAGGATATCCCAGTGACAGAGTCTGCCTCCCCAAGATCAGGGAAGGTATTTCTCGGACTTCCCCGAACACGGAACACATGTGACTGAAGAGAGCTGCGTGGAGTTGTGTCTCGAGGTACCCCAGGCACTGACAATGGTTCTGGAATCCTGAGCGTGGTGAGGTTCCACCAACGGTCGGCAGCGCGTGGGTTCTAACGGAATGCCTAAGCTCGTCTCCCCTGAGGGTTTTCCTTATTTCTCTGTGCCAGGGAACGCTAGGGGGGTTTGCAGGATATCCCAGTGACAGAGGCTGCCTCCCTAAGTTCAGGGAAGGTATTTCTCGGACTTCCCTGAACAGGGAACACCTGTGACTGAAGAGAGCTATGTGGAGTTTCTCTCGAGCTCCCCCACGCACTGACAATGGTTCCGGAATCCAGAGAGTGGGGAGGTTCCACCAACGGTCGGCAGCGCGTGGGTTCTAACGGAAAGCCTAAGCTCGTCTCCCCTGAGGGTTTTCCTAATTTCTCTGCGCCAGGGAATGCTAGGGGTGTTTGCAGGATATCCCAGTGACAGAGGCTTCCTCCCCAAGTTCAGGGAAGCTATTTCTCGGACTTCCCAGAACAGGGAACACCTGTAACTGAAGATAGCTGCGTGGAGTTTTCTCTCGAGCTCCCCCACGCACTGACAATTTTTCCAGAATCCTGAGCTTGGGGAGGTTACACCAACGGTCGGCAGCGAGTGGGTTCTAACGGAAAGCACAAGCTCGTCTCCCCTGAAGGTTTTCCTAATGTCTCGGTGCCAGGGAATGCTAGGGGGATTTGTAGGATATCCCAGTGACAGAGGCTGCCTCCACAAGATCAGGGAAGTTATTTCTAGGACTTCCTCAAACAGGGAACACCTGTGTCTGAAGAGAGCTACGTGGAGTTTTTTCTCGAGATCAACCACGCACTGACAATGCTTCCAGAATCCTGAGCGTTGAGAGGATCCACCAACGGTCGGCAGCGCGTGGGTTCTAACGGAATGCCTAAGTTCGTCTCCCCTGAGGGTTTCCTAATGTCTCTGTGCCAGGGAATGCTAGGGGGTTTTGCAGGATACCCAGTGACAGAGGCGACCTACCCAAGGTCAGTGAAAGTATTTCTCGGACTTCCCCGAACAGGGAACACGTGTGAATTAAGAGAGCTGCGTGGAGTTGACTCTCGAGCTCCCCCAGACACTGACAATGTTTCCGGAATCCTAAGCGTGGTGAGGTTCCACCAACTTTCGGCAGCGCGTGGGTTCTAACGGAAAGCCTAAGCTCGCCTCCCCTGAGGGTTTTAATAATGTCTCTGTACCAGGGAAATTTAGGGGTGTTTGCAGGATATCTCAGTGACAGAGGCTGCCTCCCCAAGTTCAGTGAAGGATTTCTCGGACTTCCCAGGGCAGGGAACAACTGTGACTGAAGAGATCTGCGTGGAGTTGTCTCTCGAGCTCCCCCACGCACTGACAATGGTTCCGGAATCCTGAGCGTGGAGAGGATCCACCAACGGTCGTCAGCGCGTGGGTTCTAACGGAAAGCCTAAGCTCGTTTCCCATGAGGGTTTTCCTAATGTCTCTGTGCCAGGGAATGCTTGGGGTGTTTGTAGGATATCCCAGTGACTGAGGCTGCCTCCCCAAGGTCAGGGAAGGTATTTCTCGGACTTCCCCAAACAGGGAACACCTGTGACCTAAGAGAGCTGCGTGGAGTTGTCTCTCGAGCTCCCCCACGCACGGACAATGGTTCCGTAATCCGGAGCGTGGGGAGGTTCCACCCACGGTCGTCAGCGCGTGGGTTCTAACGGAAAGCCTAAGCTCGTCTCCCCTGAGGGTTTTTCTAATGTCTCTGTGCCAGGGAATGCTAGGGGGGTTTGCAGGATATCCCAGTGACAGAGGCTGCCTCCCCAAATTAAGGGAAGTTGTTTCTCGGACTTCCCCGAACACGGAACACCTGTGACTTAAGAGAGCTTCGTGGAGTTGTCTCTCGATCTCCAACAGACACTGACAATATTTCCAGAATCCTGAGCGTGGGGTGGTCCACCAACGGTCGGCAGCGCGTGGGTTCTAACGGAAAGCATAAGCTCGTCTCCCCTGAGAGTTTTCCTAATGTCTCTGGGCCAGGGAACGCTAGGGGGTTTTGCAGGATATCCCAGTGACAGAGGCTGCCTCCCCAACTTCAGGGAAGATATTTCTCGGACTTCCCCGAACACGGAACACCTGTGACTGAAGAGAGCTTCGTGGAGTTTTCTCTCGAGCTCCCCCACGCACTGACAATGGTTCCGGAATCCTGAGCATGGGGAGGATCCACCAACGGTCGTCAGCATGTGGGTTCTAACGGAAAGCCTAAGCTCGTCTCCCCTGAGGGTTTTCCTAATGTCCCTGTGCCAGGGAATGCTAGGGGGGTTTGCAGGATATCCCAGTGTCAGAGGCTGCCTCCCCAAGTTCAGGGAAGTTATTTCTCGGACTTCCCCGAACAGGGAACACCTGTGACTGAAGAGAGCTGCGTGGAGTTGTCTCTCGAGCTCCCCCACGCACTGACAATGGTTCCGGAATCCTGAGCGTGGGGAGGTTCCATCAACGGTCGGCAGCGCGTGGGTTCTAACGGAAAGCCTAAGCTCGTCTCCCCTGAGGGTTTTCCTAATATCTCTCTGCCAGGGAATGCTAGGGGGATTTGCAGGATATCCCAGTGACAGAGGCTGCCTCCCCAAGATCAGGGAAGTTATTTCTCGGACTTCCCCGAACAGGGAACACCTGTGACTGAAGAGAGCTGCGTGGAGTTGTCTCTCGAGCTCCCCCACGCACTGACAATGGTTCCGGAATCCTGAGCGTGGGGAGGTTCCACCAACGGTCGGCAGCGCGTGGGTTCTAACGGAATGCATAAGCTCGTCTCCCCTGATGGTTTTCCTAATTTCTCTGTGCAGGGAATGCTAGGGGGGTTTGCAGGATATCCCAGTGACTGAGGCTACCTCCCCAAGTTCAGGGAAGTTATTTCTCGGACTTCCCCAAACTGGGAACACCTGTGACTGAAGAGAGCTGCATGGAGTTGTCTCTCGAGCTCCCCCACGCACTGACAATGGTTCCGGAATCCTGAGCGTTGGGAGGTTCCACCAACGTTCGGCAGCGCGTGGCTTCTAACCGAAACCCTAAGCTCGTCTCCCCTGACAGTTTTCCTAATGTCTCTGTGCCAGGGAATGCTTGGGGCGTTTGCAGGATAACCTAGTGACCGAGGTTGCCTCCCCAAGGTCTGGGAAGTTATTTCTCAGACTTCCCCGAACAGGGAACACCTGTGACTGAAGAGAGCTGCGTGAAGTTGTCTCTCGAGCTGCCCCACGCACTGACAATGGTTCCAGAATCCTGAGCGTGGGGAGTATCCACCAACGGTCTGCAGCGCGTGGGTTTTAACGGAAAGCCCAAGCTCGACTCCCCTGAGTGTTTTTCTAATTTCTCTGTGCCAGGGAATGCTAGGGGGGTTTGCAGGATATCCCAGTGACAGAGGCTACCTACACAAGGTCAGTGAATGTATTTCTCGGACTTCCCCGAACAGGGAACACGTGTGACTTAAGCGAGCCTCGTGGATTTGTCTCTCGAGCTCCCCCACGCACTGACAATGGTTCCGGAATCCTGAGCGTGGGGAGGTTCCACCAACGGTCGGCAGCGCGTGGGTTCAAACGGAAAGTTTATGCTCGTCTCCCCTGAGGGTTTTCCTAATGTCTCTGTGCCTCGGAATGCTAGGGGGGGTTGCAGGATATCTCAGTGACAGAGGCTGCCTCCCCAAGGTCAGGGAAGTTATTTCTCGGACTTCCCCGAACAGGGAACACCTGTGACTCAAGAGAGCTCTGTGGAGTTGTCTCTCGAGATCCCCCACGAACTGACAAAGGTTCCGTAATCCTGAGCGTGGGGAGTTTCCACCAACGGTCGGCAGCGCGTGGGTTCTAACGGAAAGCCTAAGCTCGTCTCCCCTGAGGGTTTTAATAATGTCTCTGTGCCAGGGAAATCTAGGGGTGTTTGCAGGATATCTCAGTGACAGAGGCTGCCTCCCCAAGTTCAGTGAAGGATTTCTCGGACTTCCCAGGACAGGGAACAACTGTGACTGAAGAGAGCTGCGTGGAGTTGTCTCTCGAGGTCCCCCACGCACTGACAATGTTTCCGGAATCCTGAGCGTGGAGAGGATCCACCAACGGTCGTCAGCGCGTGGGTTCTAACGGAAAGCCTAAGCTCGTCTCCCCTGAGGGTTTTTCTAATGTCTCTGTGCCAGGGAATGCTAGGGGGGTTTGCAGGTTATCCCAGTGACAGAGGCTGCATCCCCAAATTAAGGGAAGTTGTTTCTCGGACTTCCCCGAACAGGGAAAACCTGTGACTGAAGAGAGCTGCGAGGAGTTTTCTCTCGAGCTTCCCCACGCACTGACAATGGTTCCGGAATCCTGAGCGTGGGGAGGTTCCACAAACGGTCGGCAGCGCGTGGGTTCTAACGGAATGCCTAAGCTCGTCTCCCCTGAGTTTTTTCGTAATGTCTCTTTGCCAGGGAATGCTAGGGGGGTTTGCAGGATATCCCAGTGTCAGTGGTTGCCTCTCCAAGGTCAGGAAATGTATTTCTCAGCTTCCCCAACAGGGAACACCTGTGACTGAAGAGAGCTGCGTTGAGTTGTCTCTCGAGCTACTCCAGACACTGAGAATGTTTCCGGAATCCTGAGCTTGCGGAGGTTCCACCAACGGTCGGCAGCGCGTGGGTAATAACGGAAAGCATAAGCTCGTCTCCCTTGAGGGTTTCCCTAATATCTCTGTGCCAGGGAATGCTAGGGGGATTTGCAGGATATCCCAGTGACAGTGGTTGCCTCTCCAAGGTCAGGAAATGTATTTCTCAGCTTCCCCGAACAGGGAACACCTGTGACTGAAGAGAGCTTCGTGGATTTGTCTCTCGAGCTGCCCCACGCTCTGACAATGTTTCTGGAATCCTAACGGTGGGGAGGTTCCACCAACGGTCGGCAGCGTGTGGGTTCTAACGGAAAGCCTAAGCTCGTCTCCCCTGATGGTTTTCCTAATGTCTTTGTGCCAGGGAATGCTAGGGGGGTTTGCAGGATATCCCAGTGACAGAGGCTGCCTCCACAAGGTCAGGGAAATTATTTCTCGGACTTCCCCGAACAGGGAACACCTGTGACTGAAGAGAGCTGCGTGGAGTTGTCTCTCGAGCTCCCCGACGCACTGAAAATTTTTCCAGAATCCTGAGCTTGGGGAAGTTCCACCAACGGTCGGCAGCGCCTGGGTTCTAACGGAAAGCCTAAGCTCGTCTCCCCTGAGGGTTTTCCTAATGTCTCTGTGCCAGGGAATGCTAGGGGGGTTTGCAGGTTATCCCAGAGACAGAGGCTGCCTCCCCAAGGTCAGAGAAGTTATTTCTCGGACTTCCCCGAAGAGGGAACCCCTGTGACTGAAGAGAGCTGCGTGGAGTTGTGTCTCGAGGTACCCCAGGCACTGACAATGGTTCCGGCATCCTGAGCGTGGGAAGGTTCCACCAACGGTCGTCAGCGCGTGGGTTCTAACGGAAAGCTTAAGCTCGTTTCCCCTGAGGGTTTTCCTTATGTCTCTGTGCCAGGGAACGCTAGGGGGGTTTGCAGGATATCCCAGTGACAGAGGCTGCCTCCCTAAGGTCAGGGAAGTTATTTCTAGGACTTCCTCAAACAGGGAACACCTGTGACTGAAGAGAGCTGCGTGGAGTTTTCTCTCGAGCTCCCCCACGCACTGACAATGCTTCCGGAATCCTGAGCGTGGGGAGGTTCCACCAAGGGTCGGCAGCGCGTGGGTTCAAACGGAAAGCTTATGCTCGTCTCCCCTGAGGGTTTTCCTGATGTCTCTTTGCCAGGGAATGCTAGGGGGGTTTACAGGATATCCCAGTGTCAGAGGCTGCCTCCCCAAGGTCAGGGAAGGTATTTCTCGGACTTCCCCAAACAGGGAACACCTGTGACTGAAGAGAGCTGCGTGGAGTTGTCTCTCGAGATCCCCCACGCACTGACAATCGTTCCGGAATCCTGAGCTTGGTGAGGTTCCACCAACGGTCGGTATCGCGTGGGTTTTAACGGAAAGCCTAAGCTCGTCTCCCCTGAGGGTTTTCCTAATGTCTCTGTGCCACGGAATGCTAGGGGGGTTTGCAGGTTATCCCAGTGACAGAGACTGCCCCCCCACGGTAAGGGAAGTTATTTCTCGGACTTCCCCGAACAGGGAACACCTGTGACTGAAGAGAGCTGCGTGGAGTTGTCTCTCGAGCTGCCCCACGCACTGACAATGTTTCCGGAATCCTAAGCGTGGGGAGGTTCCACCAACGGTCGGCAGCGTGTGGGTTCTAACGGAAAGCCTAAGCTCGTCTCCCCTGATGGTTTTCCTAATGTCTCTGTGCCAGGGAATGCTAGGGGGGTTTGCAGGATATCCCAGTGACAGAGGCTGCCTCCACAAGGTCAGGGAAGTTATTTCTCGGACTTCCCCGAACAGGGAACACCTGTGACTGAATAGAGCTGCGTGGAGTTGTCTCTCGAGCTCCCCGACACACTGAAAATTTTTCCAGAATCCTGAGCTTGGGGAGGTTCCACCAACGGTCGGCAGCGCCTGGGTTCAAACGGAAAGCCTAAGCTCGTCTCCCCTGAGGGTTTTCCTAATGTCTCTGTGCCAGGGAATGCTAGGGGGGTTTGCAGGTTATCCCAGAGACAGAGGCTTCCTCCCCAAGTTCAGAGAAGTTATTTCTCGGACTTCCCCGAAGAGGGAACCCCTGTGACTTAAGAGAGCTGCGTGGAGTTGTGTCTCGAGATACCCCAGGCACTGACAATGGTTCCGGCATCCTGAGCGTGGGAAGGTTCCACCAACGGTGGTCAGCGCGTGGGTTCTAACGGAAAGCTTATGCTCGTTTCCCCTGAGGGTTTTCCTTATGTCTCTGTGCCAGGGAACGCTAGGGGGGTTTGCAGGATATCCCAGTGACAGAGGCTGCCTCCCTAAGGTCAGGGAAGTTATTTCTAGGACTTCCTCAAACAGGGAACACCTGTGACTGAAGAGAGCTGCGTGGAGTTTTCTCTCGAGCTCCCCCACGCACTGACAATGCTTCCGGAATCCTGAGCGTGGGGAGGTTCCACCAACGGTCGGCAGCGCGTGGGTTCAAACGGTAAGCTTATGCTCGTCTCCCCTGAGGGTTTTCCTAATGTCTCTGTGCCAGGGAATGCTAGGGGGGTTTGCAGGATATCCCAGTGACAGAGGCTGCCTCCCCAAGGTCAGGGAAGGTATTTCTCGGACTTCCCCAAACAGGGAACACCTGTGACTGAAGAGAGCTGCGTGGAGTTGTCTCTCGAGATCCCCCACGCACTGACAATCGTTCCGGAATCCTGAGCGTGGTGAGGTTCCACCAACGGTCGGTATCGCGTGGGTTTTAACGGAAAGCCTAAGCTCGTCTCCCCTGAGGGTTTTCCTAATTTCTCTGTGCCAGGGAATGCTAGGGGGGTTTGCAGGATATCCCAGTGACAGAGACTGCCTCCCCAAGGTCAGGGAAGTTATTTCTCGGACTTCCCCGAACAGGGAACACCTGTGACTGAAGAGAGATGCGTGAAGATTTCTCTCGAGCTCCCCCAGACACTGACAATGTTTCCGGAATCCTGAGCGTGGGGAGGGCCACCAACTGTCGGCATCGCGTGGGTTCTAACGGAAAGCATAAGCTCGTCTCCCTTGAGGGTTTCCCTAATGTCTCTGTGCCAGGGAATGCTAGGGGGGTTTGCAGGATATCCCTATGACAGAGGCTGCCTCCCCAAGGTCAGGGAAGGTATTTCTCGGACTTCCCCGAACAGGGAACACCTGTGACTGAAGAGAGCTGCGTGGAGTTGTCTCTCGAGCTCCCCCACGCACTGACAATGGTTCCGGAATCCTGAGCGTGGGGAGGTTCCACCAACGGTCGGCAGTGCGTGGGTTCTAACGCAAAGCTTATGCTCGTCTCCCCTGAGGTTTTTCCTAATGTCTCTGGGACAGGGAATGCTAGGGGGGTTTGCAGGATATCCCAGTGACAGAGGCTGCCTCCCCAAGGTCAGGGAAGTTATTTCTCGGACTTCCCCGAACAGGGAACACCTGTGACTGAAGAGAGCTGCGTGGAGTTATCTCTCGAGCTCCCCCACGCACTGACAATGGTTCCGGAATCCTGAGAGTGGGGAGGTTCCACCAACGGTCGGCAGCGCGTGGGTTCTAAAGGAAAGCCTTATCTCGTTTCCCCTGAGGGTTTTCCTAATGTCTCTGTGCCAGGGAATGCTAGGGGTGTTTGCAGGATATCCCAGTGACAGAGGCTGCCTCCCCATGGTCAGGGAAGTTATTTCTCGGACTTCTCCGAACAGGGAACACCTGTGACTGAAGAGAGCTGCGTGCAGTTGTCTCTCGAGCTCCCCCACGCACTGACAATGGTTCCGGAATCCTGAGCGTGGGGAGGTTCCACCAACGGTCGGCAGCGCGTGGGTTCTAACGGAAAGCATAAGCTCGTCTCCCTTGAGGGTTTCCCTAATATCTCTGTGCCAGGGAATGCTAGGAGGGTTTGCAGGATATCCCAGTGACAGTGGTTGCCTTTCCAAGGTCAGGAAATGTATTTCTCGGCTTCCCCGAACAGGGAACACCTGTGACTGAAGAGAGCTGCGTGGAGTTGTCTCTCGAGCTGCCCCACGCACTGACAATGTTTGCGGAATCCTAAGCGTGGGGAGGTTCCACCAACGGTCGGCAGCGTGTGGGTTCTAACGGAAAGCCTAAGCTCGTCTCCCCTGATGGTTTTCCTAATGTCTCTGTGCCAGGGAATGCTAGGGGGGTTTGCAGGATATCCCAGTGACAGAGGCTGCCTCCACAAGGTCAGGGAAGTTATTTCTCGGACTTCCCCGAACAGGGAACACCTGTGACTGAAGAGAGCTGCGTGGAGTTGTCTCTCGAGCTCCCCGACGCACTGAAAATTTTTCCAGAATCCTGAGCTTGGGGAGGTTCCACCAACGGTCGGCAGCGCCTGGGTTCTAACGGAAAGCCTAAGCTCGTCTCCCCTGAGGGTTTTCCTAATGTCTCTTTGCCAGGGAATGCTAGGGGGGTTTGCAGGTTATCCCAGAGACAGAGGCTGCCTCCCCAAGGTCAGGGAAGTTATTTCAAGACTTCCTCAAACAGGGAACACCTGTGACTGAAGAGAGCTGCGTGGAGATTTCTCTCGAACTCCCCCACGCACTGACAATGCTTCCGGAATCCTGAGCGTGGAGAGGATCCACCAACGGTCGGCAGCGCGTGGGTTCTAACGGAATGCCTAAGTTCGTCAACCCTGAGGGTTTTCCTAATGTCTCTGTGCCAGGGAATGCTAGGGGGGTTTGCAGGATATCCCAGTAATAGAGGCTACCTACCCAAAGTCAGTGAATGTATTTCTCGGACTTCCCCGAACAGGGAACACGTGTGACTTAAGAGAGCCTCGTGGAGTTGTCTCTCGAGATCCCCCACGCACTGACAATGGTTCCGGAATCCTGAGCGTGGGGAGGTTCCACCAACGGTCGGCAGCGCGTGGGTTCTAACGGAAAGCCTAAGTTCGTCTACCCTGAGGCTTTTCCTAATGTCTCTGTGCCAGGGAATGCTAGGGGGGTTTGCAGGATATCCCAGTGACAGAGGCTACCTACCCAAAGTCAGTGAATGTATTTCTCGGACTTCCCCCAACAGGGAACACGTGTGACTTAAGAGAGTCTCGTGGAGTTGTCTCTCGAGCTCCCCCACGCACTGACAATGGATCCGGAATCCTGAGCGTGGGGAGGTTCCACCAACGGTCGACAGCGCGTTGGTTCAAACGCAAAGCTTATGCTCGTCACCCCTGAGGGTTTTCCTAATGTCTCTGTGCCAGGGAATGCTAGGGGTGTTTGCAGGATATCCCAGTGATAGAGGCTGCCTCCCCAAGGTCAGGGAAGTTATTTCTCGGACTTCCCCGTACAGGGAACACCTGTGACTGAAGAGAGTTGCGTGGAGTTGTCTCTCGAGCTCCCCCACGCACTGAAAATGATTCCGGAATCCTGAGCGTGGGGAGGTTCCACCAACGGTCGGCAGCGCTTGGGTTCAAACGGAAAGCTTATGCTCGTCTCCCCTGAGGATTTTCCTAATGTCTCTGTGCCAGGGAATGCTAGGGGGCTTTGCAGGATATCCTAGTGACAGAGGCTGCCTGACCCAAGGTCTGGGAAGGTATTTCTCGGACTTCCCCGAACAGGGAACACCTGTGACTGAAGAGAGCTGCGTGAAGTTGTCTCTCGAGCTCCCCCACGCACTGACAATGGTTCCGGAATCCAGAGCGTGATGAGGTTCCTCCAACGGTCGGCAGCGCGTGAGTTCTAACGGAAAGCCTAAGCTCGTCTCCCCTGAAGGTTATACTAATGTCTCTCTGCCAGGGAATGCTAGGGGTGTTTGCAGGATATCCCAGTGTCAGAGGCTGCCTCCCCAAGTTCAGGGAAGGTATTTCTCGGAATTCCCAGAACAGGGAACACCTGTGACTGAAGAGAGCTGCGTGGAGTTGCCTCTCGAGCGCCCCCACGCACTGACAATTCTTCCGGAATCCTGAGCATGGGGAGGTTCCACCAACGGTCTGCAGCGCGTGGGTTTTAACGGAAAGCCCAAGCTCGTCTCCCCTGAGTGTTTTCCTAATGTCTCTGTGCCAGGGAATGCTAGGGGTGTTTGTAGGATATCCCAGTGACAGAGGCTGCCTCCCCAAGATCAGGGAAGTTATTTCTAGGACTTCCTCAAACAGGGAACACCTGTGACTGAAGAGAGCTGCGTGGAGTTTTCTCTGGAGCTCCCCCACGCACTGACAATGCTTCCGGAATCCTGAGCGTGGAGAGGATCCACCAACGGTCGGCAGCGCGTGGGTTCTAACGGAATGCCTAATTTCGACTACCCTGAGTGTTTTCCTAATATCTCTGTGCCAGGGAATGCTAGGGGGTTTGCAGGATATCCCAGTGACAGAGGCAGCCTCCCCAAGGTCAGGGAAGATATTTCTCGGACTTCCCCGAACAGGGAACACCTGTGACTGAAGAGAGCTGCGTGGAATTTCTCTCGAGCTCCCCCACGCACTGACAATGGTTCCAGAATCCTGAGTGTGGGGAGGTTCCACCAACGGTCGGCAGCGCGTGGGTTCTAACGGAAAGCCTAAGCTCGTCTCCCCTAAGGATTTTCCTAATTTCTTTGTGCCAGGGTATGCTAGGGGTGTTTGCAGGATATCCCAGTGACAGAGGCTACCTCCCCAAGTTCAGGGAAGGTATTTCTCGGACTTCCCCGAACAGGGAACACCTGTGACTGAAGAGAGCTGCTTGAAGTTGTCTCTCGAGCTCCCCCTCGCACTGACAATGTTTCCGGAATCCTGAGCGTGGGGAGGTTCCACCAACGGTCGGCATCGCGTGGGTTCTAACGGAAAGCCTAAGCTCGTCTCCCCTGAGGGTTTTCCTAATGTCTCTGTGCCAGGGAATGCTAGGTGGGTTTGCAGGATATCCCAGTGACAGGGACTGCCTCCCCAAGGTCAGGGAAGTTATTTCTCGGACTTCCCCGAACAGGGAACACCTGTGACTGAAGAGAACTGCGTGGAGTTGTCTCTCGAGCTCCCCCAGACACTGACAGTGTTTCCGGAATCCTGAGCATGGGGAGGGCCACCAACGGTCGGCATCGCGTGGGTTCTAACGAAAAGCCTAAGCTCGTCTCCCCTGAGGATTTTCCTAATGTCTCTGTGCCAGGGAATGCTACGGGGGTTTGCAGGATCTCCCAGTGACAGAGGCTGCCTCCGCAAGGTCAGGGAAGTTATTTCTCGGACTTCCCCGAACAGGGAACACCTGTGACTGAAGAGAGATGCGTGGAGTTGTCTCTCGAGATCGCCCACGCACTGACAATGTTTCCGGAATCCTGAGCGTGGGGATGTTCCACCAACGTTCGGCAACGCGTGGCTTCTAACCGAAAACCTAAGCTCGTCTCCCCTGAGGGTTTTCCTAATGTCTCTGTGCCAGGGAATGCTTGGGGGGTTTGCAGGATATCCTAGTGACAGAGGCTTCCTCCCCAAGGTCTGGGAAGTTATTTCACGGACTTCCCCGAATAGGGAACACCTGTGACTGAAGAGAGCTGCGTGGAGTTGTCTCTCGAGCTCCCCCACGCACTGACAATGGTTCCGGAATCCTGAGCGTGGGGAGGTTCCACCAAAGGTCGGCAGCGCGTGGGTTCAAACGGAAAGCTTATGCTCGTCTCCCCTGAGGGTTTCCCTAATGTCTCTGGGCCAGGGAATGCTAGGGTGCTTTGCAGGATATCCCAGTGACAGAGGCTGCCTCCCCAAGGTCAGGGAAGGTTTTTCTCGGACTTCCCCGTACAGGGAGCACCTGTGACTGAAGAGAGCTTCGTGGAGTTGTCTCTCGCGATCCCCCACGCACTGACAATGGTTCCGGAATCCTGAGCGTGGGGAGGTTCCACCAACGGTCGGCAGCGCGTGGGTTCTAACGGAAGGCCTAAGCTCGTCTCCCTGAGGGTTTTCCTAATATCTGTGAGCCAGGGAATACTTGGGGGGTTTGCAGGATATCCTAGTGACAGAGGCTGCGTCCCCAAAGTCAGGGAAGGTATTTCTCGGACTTCCCAGAACAGGGAACACCTGTGACTGAAGAGAGATTCGTGGAGTTGTCTCTCGAGCTCCACCATGTACTGACAATGTTTCCGGAATCCTGAGCGTGGGGAGGTTCCACCAACGGTCGGCAGCGCGTGGGTTCTAACGGAAAGCCTAAGCTCGTCTCCCCTGAGGGTTTTTCTAATGTCTCTGTGCCAGGGAATGCTTGGGGGGTTTGCAGGATATCCCAGTGCAGAGGCTGCCTCACCATGGTCAGGGAAGATATTTCTTGGACTTCCCCGAACAGGGAACACCTGTGACTGAAGAGAGCTGCGTGGAGTTTTCTCTCGAGCTACCCCACGCACTGACAATGATTCCGGAACCTGAGCGTGGAGAAGTTCCAAAACGGTCGGCAGCGCATGGGTTCTAACGGAAAGCCAAAGCTCGTCTCCCCTGACGGTTTTCCTAATGTCTCTGTGCCAGGGAATGCTAGGGGGGTTTGCAGGATATCCCAGTGGCAGAGGCTGCCTCCCAAAGGTCAGGGAAGCTATTTCTCGGACTTCCCAGAACAGGGAACACCTGTGACTGAAAAGAGCTGCGTGGAATTGTCTCTCGAGATCCCCCACTCACTGAAAATGGTTCCGGAATCCTGAGCGTGGGCAGGTTCCACCAACGGTCGGCAGCGCGTTGGTTCTAACGGAAAGCCTAAGCTCGTCTCCCCTGAGGGTTTTCCAATGTCTCTGTGCCATGGAATGCTAGGGGGGTTTGCAGGATATCGCAGTGACAGAGGCTGCCTCCCCAAGGTCAGGAAAGGTATTTCTCTGACTTCCCCGAACAGGGAACACCTGTGACTGAAGAGAGATGCGTGGAGTTGTCTCTCGAGCTCCCCCATGCACTGAAAATGGTTCCGGAATCCTGAGCGTGGGGAGGATCCACCAACGGTCGGCAGCGCGTGGGTTCTAACGGAAAGCCTAAGCTCGTCTCCCCTGAGGGTTTTCCTAATGTCTCTGTGCCAAAGAATTCTAGGGGGGTTTGCAGGATATCCCAGTGACAGAGGCTGCCTCCCCAAGGTCAGGGAAGTTATTTCTCGGACTTCCCCGAAAAGGGATCACCTGTGACTGAAGAGAGCTGCGTGGAAATATCTCTCGATCTCCCCCACGCACTGACAATTTTTCCGGAATCCTGAGCGTGGGGACGTTCCACCAACGATCTGCAGCGCGTGGGTTCTAATGGAAAGCCTAAGCTCGACTCCCATGAGGATTTTCCTAATGTCTCTGTGCCAGGGAATGCTAGGGGGGTTTGCAGGATATCCCAGTGACAGAGGCTGTCTCCCCAAGGTCAGGGAAGGTTTTTCTCGGACTTCCCCGAACAGGGAACACTTGTGACTGAAGAGAGATTCGTGGAGTTGTCTCTCGAGCTCCCCGACGCACTGACAATGTTTCCGGAATCCTGAGCATGGGGAGGTACCACCAACGTTCGGCATCGCGTGGGTTCTAACGGAATGCCTAAGCTCGTCTCCCCTGAGGATTTTCCTAATGTCTCTGTGCCAGGGAATGCTAGGGGTGTTTGCAGGATATCCCAGTGACAGAGCCTGCCTCCCCAAGGTCAGGGAAGGTATTTCTCGGACTTCCCCGAACAGGGAACACCTGTGACTGTAGAGAGTAGCGTGGAGTTTTCTCCCGAGCTCCCCCACGCACTGACAATTGTTCCGGAATCCAGAGCGTGGGGAGGTTCCACCAACGGTCGGCAGCACGTGGGTTCAAACTGAAAGCCTAAGCTCGTCTCCCCTGAGGGTTTTCCTAATGTCTCTGTGCCACGGAATGCTAGGGATTTTGCAGGATATCCCAGTGACAGAGGCTGCCTCCCCAAGGTCAGGGAAGGTATTTCTCGGACTTCCCCGAACAGGGAACACCTGTGACTGAAGAGAGCTGCGTGGAGTTGTCTCTCGAGCTCCCCCACGCACTGACAATGGTTCCGGAATCCTGAGCGTGGGGAGGTTCCACCAACGGTCGGCAGCGCGTGGGTTCTAACGGAAAGCCTAAGCTCGTTTCCCTTGAGGGTTTTTCTAAAATCTCTGTGCCAGGGAATGCTAGGGGGTTTTGCAGGATATCCCAGTGACAGAGGCTGCCTCCCCAAGGTCAGGGAAGTTATTTCTCGGACTTCCCCGAACAGGGAACACCTGTGACTGAAGAGATCTGCATGGAGTTTTCTCTCGAGTTGCCCCACGCGCTGACAATGGTTCCGGAATCCGGAGCGTGGGGAGGTTCCACCAACAGTCGACAGCGCGTGGGTTCTAACGGAAAGCCTAAGCTCGTCTGCCCTGAGGCTTTTCCTAATGTCGCTTTGCCAGGGAATGCTAGGGGGGTTTGCAGGATATCCCAGTGTCAGAGGCTGCCTCCACAAGGTCAGGGAAGGTATTTCTCAGAATTCCCCGAAAAGGGAACACCTGTGACTGAAGAGAGCTGCGTGGAGTTGTCTCTCGAGCTCCCCCACGCACTGACAATGGTTCCGGAATCTTGAGCGTGGGGAGGTTCCACCACCGGTCGGCAGCGCGTGGGTTCTAACGGAAAGCCTAAACTCGTCTCCCCTGAGGGTTTTCCTAATGTCTCTGTGCCAGGGAATGCTAGGGGATATTCAGGATATCCCAGTGACAGAGGCTGCCTCCACAAAGTCATGGAAGTTATTTCTCGGACTTCCCCGAACAGGGAACACCTGTGACTGAAGAGAGCTGCTAGGAGTTTTCTCTCGAGCTACCCCACGCACTGACAATGGTTCCGGAATCCTGAGCGTGGGGAGGTTCCACCAACGGTCGACAGCGCGTGGGTTCTAACGGAAAGCCTAAGCTCGTCTCCTCTGAGGGTTTTCCTAATGTCTCTGTGCCAGGGAATGCTAGGGGGGTTTGCAGGTTATCCCAGTGACAGGGGCTGCCTCTCCAATATCAGGGAAGTTATTTCTCGGACTTCCCCGAACAGGGAACACCTGTGACTGAAGAGAGCTGCGTGGAGTTTTCTCACGTGCTCCCCCACGCACTGAAAATGGTTCCGGAATCCTGAGCGTGGGGAGGTTCCACCAATGGTCGGCAGCGCGTGGGTTCTAACGGAAAGCCTAAGCTCGTCTCCCCTTAGGATTTTCCTAATGTCTCTGTGCCAGTGAATGCTAGGGGGGTTTGCAGGATATCCCAGTGCCAGAGGCTGACTTCACAAGGTCAGGGAATTTATTTCTCGGACTTCCCCGAACAGGGAACACCTGTGACTGAAGAGAGCTGCGTGGAGTTGTCTCTCGAGCTCCCCCACGCACTGACAATGGTTCCGGAATCCTGAGCGTGGGGAGGTTCCACCTACAGTCGGCAGCGCGTGGGTTCTAACGGAAAGCCTAAGTTCGTCTCCCCTGAGGGTTTTCCTTATGTCTCTCTGCCAGGGAATGCAAGGGGGGTTTGCAGGATATCCCAGTGACAGAGACTGCCTCCCCAATTTCAGGGAAGATATTTCTCGGACTTCCCAGAACAGGGAACACCTGTGAATGAAGAGAGCTGCGTGGAGTTGTCTCTCGTGATCCCCCACGCACTGACAATGGTTCCGGAATTCTGAGCGTGGGGAGGTTCCACCAACGGTCGTCAGCGCGTGGGTTCTCACGGAATGCCTAAGCTCGTCTCCCCTGAGGGGTTTCCTAATGTCTCTGTGCCAGGGAATGCTAGGGGTGTTTGTAGGATATCCTAGTGATAGAGGCTGCCTCCCCAAGGTCTGGGAAGGAATTTCTCGGACTTCCCCGAACAGGGAACACCTGTGATTGAAGAGAGCTGCGTGGCGTTGTCTCTCGAACTCCCCCACGCACTGACAATGGTTCCGGAATCCTGAGCGTGGGGAGGTTCCACCATGGTCGGCATCGCGTGGGTTCTAACGGAAAGCCTAAGCTCGTCTCCCCTGATGGTTTTCCTAATATCTCTGTGCCAGGGAATGCTAGGGGGGTTTGCAGGATATCCCAGTGACAGAGACTGCCTCCCCAAGGTCAGGGAATGTATTTCTCGGACTTCCCCGAACAAGGAACACCTGTGACTGAAGAGAGATGCGTGGAGTTGTCTCTCGAGCTCCCCCACGCACTGACAATGGTTCCGGAATCCTGAGCGTGGTGAGGTTCCACCAACGGTCGGCAGCGCGTTGGTTCTAACGGAATGCCTAAGCTCGTCTCCCCTGAGGGTTTTCCTAATGTCTCTGTGCCAGGGAATGCTAGGGGTGATTGCAGGATATCCCAGTGCCCAAGGTTGCCTCCCCAAGGTCAGGGAAGTTATTTCTCGGAATTCGCCGAACAGGGAACACCTGTGACTGAAAAGAGCTGCGTGGAGTTGTCTCTCGAGCTCCCCCACGCACTGACAATGGTTCCGGAATCCTGAGCGTGGGGAGGTTCCACCAACGGTCAGCAGCGCGTGGGTTCTAACGGAATGCCTAAGCTCGTCTTCCCTGAGGGTTTTCCAAATGTCTCTGTGCCAGGGAATGCTAGGGGTGATTGCAGGATATCCCAGTGCCCTAGGCTGCCTCCCCAAGTTCATGGAAGTTATTTCTCTGACTTCCCCGAACAGGGAACACCTGTGACTTAAGAGAGCTGCGTGGAGTTGTCTCTCGAGATCCCCCACGCACTGACAATTTTTCCGGAATCCTTAGCGTGGGGAAGTTCCACCAACGGTCGGCAGCGCGTGGGTTCTAACTGAATGCCTAAGCTCGTCTCCCCTGAGGGTTTTCCTAATGTCTCTGTGCCAGGGAATGCTAGGGGTGATTGCAGGATATCCCAGTGTCAGAGGCTGCATCCCCAAGGTCAGGGAAGTTATTTATCGGGCTTCCCTGAACAGGGAACTCCTGTGACTGAAGAGAGCTGCATGGAGTTGTCTCTCGAGCTCCCTCACGCACTGAACATGGTTCCGGAATCCTGAGCGTGGGGAGGTTCCACCAACGGTCGGCAGCGCGTGGGTTCTAACGGAATGCTTAAACTCGTCTCCCCTGAGGGTTTTCCTAATGTCTCTGTGCCAGGGAATGCTAGGGGTGATTGCAGGATATCCCAGTGTCAGAGGCTGCCTCCCAAAGGTCAGGGAATTTTTTTCTCGGACTTCCCCGAACACGGAACACCTGTGAGTGAAGAGAGCTGCGTGGAGTTGTCTCTCGATCTCCCAAAAGCACTGACAATGTTTCCGGAATCCTGAGCGTGGGGAGGTTCCACCAACGGTCGGCAGCGCGTGGGTTCTAACGGAATGCCTTAGCTCGTCTCCCCTGAGTGTTTTCCTAATAACTCTGTGCCAGGGAATGCTAGGGGTGATTGCAGGATACCCCAGTGTCAGAGGCTGCATCCCCAAGGTAAGGGAAGTTATTTATCGGGCTTCCCCGAACAGGGAACACCTGTGACTGAAGAGAGCTGCATGGAGTTGTCTCTCGAGCTCCCTCACGCACTGAACATGGTTCCGGAATCCTGAGCGTGGGGAGGTTCCACCAACGGTCGGCAGCGCGTGGGTTCTAACGGAATGCCTAAGCTCGTCTCCCCTGAGGGTTTTCCTAATGTCTCTGTGCCAGGGAATGCTAGGGGTGATTGCAGGATATCCCAGTGTCAGAGGCTGCCTCCCCAAAGTCAGGAAAAGTATTTCTCGGACTTCCCAGAACAGGGAACACCTGTGACTGAAGAGAGCTGCGTGGAGTTGTATTTCGAGATCCCCCACGCACTGACCATGGTTCCGGAATCCTGAGCGTGGGGAGGTTCCACCAACGGTCGGCAGAGCGTGGGTTCTAACGGAATGCTTAAGCTCGTCTCCCCTGAGTTTTTCCTAATGTCTCTGTGCCAGGGAATGCTAGGGGTGATTGCAGGATATCCCAGTGTCAGAGGCTGCCTCCCAAAGGTCAGGGAATGTTTTCCTCGGACTTCCCCGAACACGGAACACCTGTGAGTGAAGAGAGCTGCGTGGAGTTTTCTCTCGAGATCCCCCACGCACTGGCAATGGTTCCGGGATCCTGAGCGTGGGGAGGTTCCACCAACGGTCGTCAGCGCGTCGGTTCTAACGGAATGCCAAAGCTCGTCTCCCCTGAGGATTTTCCTAATGAATCTTTGCCAGGAAATGCTAGGGGTGATTGCAGGATATCCCAGTGTCAGAGGCTGCCTCCCCAAGGTCAGGGAAGGTATTTCTCGGAATTCCCCATACAGGGAACACCTGTGATTGAAGAGAGATGCATGGAGTTGTCTCTCGAGCTCCCCCACGCACTGACAATTTTTCCGGAATCCTGAGCGTGGGGAGTTTCCACCGTCGGTCGGCAGCGCGTGGGTTCTAACGGAATGCCTAAGCTCGTCTCCCCTGAGGGTTTTCCTAATGTCTCTGTGCCAGGGAATGCTACGGGTGATTGCAGGATCTCCCAGTGTCAGAGGCTGCCTCCCCAAGGTCAGGGAAGGTATTTCTCGGACTTCCCCGAACAGGGAACACCTGTGACTGAAGAGAGCTGCGTGGAGTTGTCTCTCGAGATCCCCCACGCAATGACCATGGTTCCGGAATCCTGAGCGTGGGGAGGTTCCACCAACGGTCGGCAGCGCGTGGGTTCTAACGGAATGCATAAGCTCGTCTCCCCTGAGGATTTTCCTAATGTCTCTGTGCCAGGGAATGCTAGGGGTGATTGCAGAATTTCCTAGTGTCAGAGGCTGCCTCGCCAAGGTCAGGGAAAGTATTTCTCGGACTTCCCCGAACAGGGAACACCTGTGACTAAAGAGAGCTGCGTGGAGTTGTCTCTCGAGCTCCCCCACGCACTGACAATGTTTCCGGAATCCTGAGCGTGGGGAGGTTCCACCAACGGTCGGCAGCACGTGGGTTCCAACGGAATGCCTAAGCTCGTCTCCCCTGAGTGTTTTCCAAATATTTCTGTGCCAGGGAATGCTAGGGGTGATTGCAGGATATCCCAGTGTCAGGGGCTGCCTCCCCAAGGTCAGGGAAGGTATTTCTCGGGCTTCCCCGAACAGGGAACACCTGTGACTGAAGAGATCTGAATGGAGTTGTCTCTCGAGCTAACCCAAGCACTGACCATGGTTCCGGAATCCTGAGCGTGCGGAGGTTCCACCAAAGGTCGGCAGCGCGTGGGTTCTAACGGAATGCCTAAGCTCGTCTCCCCTGAGGGTTTTCCTAATTTCTCTGTGCCAGGGAGTGCTAGGGGTGATTGCAGGATATCCCAGTGTCAGAGGCTTCCTCCCCAAGCTCAGGGAAGTTATTTCTCTGACTTCCCCGAACAGGGAACACCTGTGAATGAAGAGAGCTGCGTGAAGTTGTCTCTCGAGATCCCCCACGCACTGACAATGGTTCCGGAATCCTGAGCGTGGGGAGGTTCCACCAACGGTTGGCAGCGCGTGGGTTCTAACGGAATGCCTAAGCTTGTCTCCCCTGAGGATTTTCCTAATGTCCCTGAGCCAGGGAATGCTAGGGGTGATTGCAGGATATCCCAGTGTCAGAGGCTGCATCCCCATCGTCAGGGAAGGTATTTCTCGGACTTCCCCAAACAGGGAACACCTGTGACTGAAGAGAGTGCATGAAGTTGTCTCTCGAGCTCCCCCACGCACTGACAATTGTTCCGGAATCCTGAGCGTGGGGAGGTTCCACCAACGGTCGGAAGCGCGTGGGTTCTAACGGAATGCCTAAGATCGTCTCCCCTGAGTGTTTTCCAAATATTTCTGTGCCAGGGAATGCTAGGGGTGATTGCAGGATATCCCAGTGTCAGAGGCTGCCTCCCCAAGGTCAGGGAAGGTATTTCTCGGGCTTCCCCGAACAGGGAACACCTGTGACTGAAGAGAGCTGCATGGAGTTGTCTGTCGAGCTAACCCAAGCACTGACCATGTTTCCGGAATCCTGAGCGTGCGGAGGTTCCACCAAAAGTCGGCAGCGCGTGGGTTCTAACGGAATGCCTAAGCTCGTCTCCCCTGAGGGTTTTCCTAATTTCTCTGTGCCAGGGAGTGCTAGGGGTGATTGCATGATATCCCAGTGTCAGGGGCTGCCTCCCCAAGGTCAGGGAAGGTATTTCTCGGACTTCCCCGTACAGGGAACACCTGTGACTGAAGAGAGATGCGTGGAGTTGTCTCTCGAGCTCCCCCACGCACTCACAATTGTTCCGGAATCTTGAGGGTGGGGAGGTTCCTCCAACGGTCGGCAGCGCGTGGGTTCTAACGGAATGAATATGCTCGGCTCCCCTGCGGATTTTCCTAATTTCTCTGTGCCACGGAATGCTAGGGGTGATTGCAGGGTATCCCAGTGTCAGAGGCTGCCTTCCCAAAGTCAGGGAAGGTATTTCTCGGACTTCCCCGAACAGGGAACACCTGTGACTGAAGAGAGCTGCGTGGAGTTGTCTCTCGAAATCCCCCACGCACTGACAATGGTTCCGGAATCCTGAGCGTGGGGAGGTTCCACCAACGGTCGGCAGCGCGTGGGTTCTAACGGAATGCCTAAACTCGTCTCCCCTGAGGGTTTTCCTAATGTCTCTGTGCCAGGGAATGCTAGGGGTGATTGCAGGATATCCCAGTGTCAGAGGCTGCCTCCCCAAGGTCAGGGAAGGTATTTCTCGGACTTCCCCGAACAGGGAACACCTGTGACTGAAGAGAGATGCGTGGAGTTGTCTCTCGAGCTCCCCCACGCACTGACAATTGTTCCGGAATCCTGAGGGTGGGGAGGTTCCTCCAACGGTCGGCAGCGCGTGGGTTCTAACGGAATGCCTATGCTCGGCTCCCCTGCGGGTTTTCCTAATTTCTCTGTGCCACGGAATGCTAGGGGTGATTGCAGGGTATCCCAGTGTCAGAGGCTGCATCCCCAAGGTCAGGGAAGGTATTTCTCGGACTTCCCCGAACAGGGAACACCTGTGACTGAAGAGAGCTGGGTGGAGTTGTCTCTCGAGCTCCCCCACGCACTGACCATTGTTCCGGAATACTGAGCGTGGTGAGGTTCCACCAACGGTCGGCAGCGCGTTGGTTCTAACGGAATGCCTAAGCTCGTCTCCCCTGAGGGTTTTCCTAATGTCTCTGTGCCAGGGAATGCTAGGGGTGATTGCAGGATATCCCAGTGCCCAAGGCTGCCTCCCCAAGGTCAGGAATGTTATTTCTCGGAATTCGCCGAACAGGGAACACCTGTGACTGAAGAGAGCAGCGTGGAGTTGTCTCTCGAGCTCCCCCACGCACTGACAATGGTTCCGGAATCCTGAGGGTGGGTAGGTTCCACCAAAGGTCGGCAGCGCGTGGGTTCTAACGGAATGCCTAAGCTCGTCTCCTCTGAAGTTTTTCCTAATGTCTCTGTGCCACGGAATGCTAGGGGTGATTGCAGGATATCCCAGTGTCAGAGGCTGCCTCCCCAAGTTTAGGGAAGGTGTTTCACCGACTTCCCCGTACAGGGAAAACCTGTGACTGAAGAGAGCTGCGTGGAGTTGTCTCTCCAGCTCCCCCACGCACTGACAATGGTTCCGGAATCATGAGCGTGGGGAATTTCCACCAACGGTCGGCAGCGCGTGGGTTCTAACGGAATGCATAAGCTCATCTCCCCTGAGGCTTTTCCTAATGTCTCTGTGCCAGGGAATGCTAGGGGTGATTGCAGGATATCCCAGTGTCAGAGGCTGCCTCCCCAAGGTCAGGGAAGGTATTTCTCGGACTTCCCCGAACAGGGAACACCTGTGACTGAAGAGAGCTGCGTGGAGTTGTCTCTCGAGCTCCCCCACGCACTGACAATGGTTCCGGAATCCTGAGCGTGGGGAGGTTCCACCAACGGTCGGCAGCGCGTGGGTTCTTACGGAATGCCTAAGCTCGCCTCCCCTGAGGGTTTTCCTAATGTCTCTGGGCCAGGGAATGCTAGGGGTGATTGCAGGATATCCCAGTGTCAGAGGCTGCCTCCCCAAGGTCAGGGAAGGTTTTTCTCGGAATTCCCCGAACAGGGAACACCTGTGACTGAAGAGAGCTGCGTGGAGTTGTCTCACGAGCTCACCCACGCACTGAAAATGGTTCCGGAATAATAAGCTTGGGGAGGTTCCACCAACGGTCTGCAGAGCGTGGGTTCTAACGGAATGCCTAAGCTCGTCTCCCCTGAGATTTTTCCTAATATCTCTGTGCCAGGGAAAGCTAGGGGTGATTGCAGGATATCCCAGTGTCAGAGGCTGCTTCCCCAAGGTCAAGGAAGGTATTTCTCGGACTTCCCCAAACAGGGAACACCTGTGACTGAAGAGAGCTGCGTGGAGTTGTCTCCGAGCTCCCCAACGCACTGAAATTGGTTCCGGAATCCTGAGCGTGGGGAGGTTCCACCAAAGGTCGGCAGCACGTGGGTTCTAACGGAATGAATAAGCTCGTATCCCCTGAGGGTTTTCCTAATGTCTCTGTGTCAGGGAATGCTAGGGGTGATTGCAGGATATTCCGGTGTCTGAGGCTGCCTCCACAAGTTCAGGGAAAGTATTTCTCGGACTTCCCCGAACAGGGAACACCTGTGACTGAAGAGAGCTGCGTGGAGTTGTCTCTCGAGTTCCCCACGCACTGACAATGATTCCGGAATCCTGAGATTGGGGAGGTTCCACCAATGGTCGGCAGCGCGTGTGTTCTAACGGAATGCCTAAGCTCGTCTCCCCTGAGGGTTTTCCAAATGTCCCTGTGCCAGGGAATGCTAGGGGTGATTGCAGGATATCCCAGTGTCAGAAGCTGCTTCCCCATGGTCAGGGAAGGTATTTCTCGGACTTCCCCGAACAGGGAACACCTGTGACTGAAGAGAGCTGCATGGAGTTGTCTCTCGAGCTCCCCCACGCACTGACAATGGTTCCGGAATCCTGAGCGTGGGGAGGTTCCACCAACGGTCGGCAGCGCGTGGTTTCTAACGGAATTCCTAAGCTCGTCTCCCCTGAGGCTTTTCCTAATTTCTCTGAGCCAGGGAATGCTAGGGGTGATTGCAGGATATCCCAGTGTCAGAGGCTGCCTCCACAAGGTCAGGGAAGGTATTTCTCGGTCTTCCCCGAACAGGGAACACCTGTGACTGAAGAGAGCTGCGTGGAGTTTTCTCTCGAGCTCCCCCACGCACTGACAATAGTTCAGGAATCCTGAGAGTGGGGAGGTTCCACCAACGGTCGGCAGCGCGTGGGTTCTAACGGTATGACAAAGCTCGTCTCCCCTGAGGATTTTCCTAATGTCTATGTGCCAGGGAATGCTAGGGGTGATTGCAGGATATCCCAGTGTCAGAGGCTGCCTCCCCAAGGTCAGGGAAGTTATTTCTCGGACTTCCCCGAACAGGGAACACCTGTGACTAAAGAGAGATGCGTGGAGTTGTCTCTCGAGCTCCCCCATGCACTGAAAATGGTTCCGGAATCCTAAGCGTGGGGAGGTTCCACCAACGGTCGGCAGCGCGTGATTTCTAACGGAGTGCCTAAGCTCGTCTCCCCTGGGGGTTTTCCTAATGTCTCTGTGCCAGGGAATGCTAGGGGTGATTGCAGGATATCCCAGTGCCCGAGGCTGACTCCCCAAGGTCAGGGAAGTTATTTCTCTGACTTCCCCGAACAGGGAACACCTGTGATTGAAGAGAGCTGCTTGGAGTTGTCTCCGGAGCTCCCCCACGCACTGACAATGGTTCCGGAATCCTGAGCGTGGGGAGGTTCCACCAACGGTCGGCAGCGCGTGGGTTCTAAAGGAATGCCTAAGCTCGTCTCCCCTGAGGGTTTTCCTAATGTCTCTGTGGCAGGGAATGCTAGGGGTGATTGCAGGATATCCCAGTGTCAGAGGCTGCCTCCCCAAGGTCAGGGAAGGTATTTCTCGGACTTCCCCGAACAGGGAACACCTGTGACTGAAGAGAGCTGCGTGGAGTTGTCTCTCGAGCTCCCCCACGCACTGACAATTTTTTCGGAATCCTGAGCGTGGGGAGTTTCCACCAACGGTCGGCAGTGAATGGGTTCTAACGGAATGCCTAAGCTCGTTTCCCCTGAGGGTTTTCCTAATATCTCTGTGCCAGGGAATGCTAGGTGTGATTGCAGGATATCCCAGTGTCAGAGGCTGCCTCCTCAATGTCAGGGAATGTATTTCTCGGACTTCCCCGAACATGGAACACCTGTGACTGAAGAGAGCTGCGTGGAGATGTCTCTCGAGCTCCCCCACGCAGTGACAATTGTTCCGGAATCTGAGCGTGGGGAGGTTCCACCAAAGGTTGGCAGCGCGTGTGTTCTAACGGAATGCCTAAGCTCGTCTCCCCTGAGGGTTTTCCTAATGTCTCTGTGCCAGGGAATGCTAGGGGTGATTGCAGGATATCCCAGTGCACGAGGCTGACTTCCCAAGTTAAGGGAAGGTATTTCTCGGACTTCCCCGAACAGGGAACACCTGTGACTTAAGAGAGTTGCGTGGAGTTGTCTCTCGAGATCCCCCACGCACTGACAATGGTTCCGGAATCCTGAGCGTGGGGAGGTTCTACCAACGGTCAGCAGCGCGTCGATTCTAACGGAATGCCAAAGCTCGTCTCCCCTGAGGGTTTTCCTTATGTCTCTGTGCCAGGGAATGCTAGGGGTGATTGCAGGGTATCCCAGTGTCAGAGGCTGCATCCCCAAGGTCAGGGAAGGTATTTCACGGACTTCCCCGTACAGGGAACACCTGTAAATGAAGAGAGATGCGTGGAGTTGTCTCTCCAGCTCCCCCACGCACTGACAATGGTTCCGGAATCCTGAGCGTGGGGAGATTCCACCAACGGTCGGCAGCGCGTGGGTTCCAACGGAATGCCTAAGCTCCTCTCCCCTGAGAGTTTTCCTAATGTCTCTGTGCCAGGGAATGCTAGGGGTGATTGCAGGATATCCCAGTGTCAGGGGCTGCCTCCCCAAGGTCAGGGAAGGTATTTCTCGGACTTCCCCGAACAGGGAACACCTGTGACTGAAGAGAGATGCGTGGAGTTGTCTCTCGAGCTCCCCCACGCACTGACAATTTTTCCGGAATCCTGAGGGTGGGGAGGTTCCTCCAACGGTCGGCAGCGCGTGGGTTCTAACGGAATGCCTATGCTCGGCTCCCCTGCGGGTTTTCCTAATTTCTCTGTGCCACGGAATGCTAGGGGTGATTGCAGGGTATCCCAGTGTCAGAGGCTGCCTTCCCAAAGTCAGGGAAGGTATTTCTCGGACTTCCCCGAACAGGGAACACCTGTGACTGAAGAGAGCTGCGTGGAGTTGTCTCTCGAACTCCCCCACGCACTGACAATGGTTCCGGAATCCTGAGCGTGGGGAGGTTCCACCAACGGTCGGCAGCGCGTGGGTTCTAACGGAATGCCTAAGCTCGTCTCCCCTGAGGGTTTTCCTAATGTCTCTGTGCCAGGGAATGCTAGGGGTGATTGCAGGATATCCCAGTGTCAGAGGCTGCCTCCCCAAGGTCAGGGAAGGTATTTCTCGGACTTCCCAGAACAGGGAACACCTGTGACTGAAGAGAGCTGGGTGGAGTTGTCTCTCGAGCTCCCCCACGCACTGACCATTGTTCCGGAATACTGAGCGTGGTGAGGTTCCACCAACGGTCGGCAGCGCGTTGGTTCTATCGGAATGCCTAAGCTCGTCTCCCCTGAGGCTTTTGCTAATGTCTCTGTGCCAGGGAATGCTAGGGGTGATTGCAGGATATCCCAGTGCCCAAGGCTGCCTCCCCAAGGTCAGGAAAGGTATTTCTCGGAATTCGCCGAACAGGGAACACCTGTGACTGAAGAGAGCTGCGTGGAGTTGTCTCTCGAGCTCCCCGACTCACTGACAATGGTTCCGGAATCCTGAGCGTGGGGAGGTTCCATCAACGGTCGGCAGCGCGTGGATTCCAACGGAATGCCTAAGCTCGTCTAACCTGAGGGTTTTCCTAATGTCTCTGTGCCAGGGAAAGCTAGGGGTGATTGCAGGATATCCCAGTGTCAGAGGCTGCTTCCCCAAGGTCAAGGAAGGTATTTCTCGGACTTCCCCAAACAGGGAACACCTGTGACTGAAGAGAGCTGCGTGGAGTTGTCTCCGAGCTCCCCAACGCACTGAAATTGGTTCCGGAATCCTGAGCGTGGGGAGGTTCCACCAAAGGTCGGCAGCACGTGGGTTCTAACGGAATGAATAAGCTCGTATCCCCTGAGGGTTTTCCTAATGTCTCTGTGTCAGGGAATGCTAGGGGTGATTGCAGGATATTCCGGTGTCTGAGGCTGCCTCCACAAGTTCAGGGAAAGTATTTCTCGGACTTCCCCGAACAGGGAACACCTGTGACTGAAGAGAGCTGCGTGGAGTTGTCTCTCGAGTTCCCCACGCACTGACAATGATTCCGGAATCCTGAGATTGGGGAGGTTCCACCAATGGTCGGCAGCGCGTGTGTTCTAACGGAATGCCTAAGCTCGTCTCCCCTGAGGGTTTTCCAAATGTCCCTGTGCCAGGGAATGCTAGGGGTGATTGCAGGATATCCCAGTGTCAGAAGCTGCTTCCCCATGGTCAGGGAAGGTATTTCTCGGACTTCCCCGAACAGGGAACACCTGTGACTGAAGAGAGCTGCATGGAGTTGTCTCTCGAGCTCCCCCACGCACTGACAATGGTTCCGGAATCCTGAGCGTGGGGAGGTTCCACCAACGGTCGGCAGCGCGTGGTTTCTAACGGAATTCCTAAGCTCGTCTCCCCTGAGGCTTTTCCTAATTTCTCTGAGCCAGGGAATGCTAGGGGTGATTGCAGGATATCCCAGTGTCAGAGGCTGCCTCCACAAGGTCAGGGAAGGTATTTCTCGGTCTTCCCCGAACAGGGAACACCTGTGACTGAAGAGAGCTGCGTGGAGTTTTCTCTCGAGCTCCCCCACGCACTGACAATAGTTCAGGAATCCTGAGAGTGGGGAGGTTCCACCAACGGTCGGCAGCGCGTGGGTTCTAACGGTATGACAAAGCTCGTCTCCCCTGAGGATTTTCCTAATGTCTATGTGCCAGGGAATGCTAGGGGTGATTGCAGGATATCCCAGTGTCAGAGGCTGCCTCCCCAAGGTCAGGGAAGTTATTTCTCGGACTTCCCCGAACAGGGAACACCTGTGACTAAAGAGAGATGCGTGGAGTTGTCTCTCGAGCTCCCCCATGCACTGAAAATGGTTCCGGAATCCTAAGCGTGGGGAGGTTCCACCAACGGTCGGCAGCGCGTGATTTCTAACGGAGTGCCTAAGCTCGTCTCCCCTGGGGGTTTTCCTAATGTCTCTGTGCCAGGGAATGCTAGGGGTGATTGCAGGATATCCCAGTGCCCGAGGCTGACTCCCCAAGGTCAGGGAAGTTATTTCTCTGACTTCCCCGAACAGGGAACACCTGTGATTGAAGAGAGCTGCTTGGAGTTGTCTCCGGAGCTCCCCCACGCACTGACAATGGTTCCGGAATCCTGAGCGTGGGGAGGTTCCACCAACGGTCGGCAGCGCGTGGGTTCTAAAGGAATGCCTAAGCTCGTCTCCCCTGAGGGTTTTCCTAATGTCTCTGTGGCAGGGAATGCTAGGGGTGATTGCAGGATATCCCAGTGTCAGAGGCTGCCTCCCCAAGGTCAGGGAAGGTATTTCTCGGACTTCCCCGAACAGGGAACACCTGTGACTGAAGAGAGCTGCGTGGAGTTGTCTCTCGAGCTCCCCCACGCACTGACAATTTTTTCGGAATCCTGAGCGTGGGGAGTTTCCACCAACGGTCGGCAGTGAATGGGTTCTAACGGAATGCCTAAGCTCGTTTCCCCTGAGGGTTTTCCTAATATCTCTGTGCCAGGGAATGCTAGGTGTGATTGCAGGATATCCCAGTGTCAGAGGCTGCCTCCTCAATGTCAGGGAATGTATTTCTCGGACTTCCCCGAACATGGAACACCTGTGACTGAAGAGAGCTGCGTGGAGATGTCTCTCGAGCTCCCCCACGCAGTGACAATTGTTCCGGAATCTGAGCGTGGGGAGGTTCCACCAAAGGTTGGCAGCGCGTGTGTTCTAACGGAATGCCTAAGCTCGTCTCCCCTGAGGGTTTTCCTAATGTCTCTGTGCCAGGGAATGCTAGGGGTGATTGCAGGATATCCCAGTGCACGAGGCTGACTTCCCAAGTTAAGGGAAGGTATTTCTCGGACTTCCCCGAACAGGGAACACCTGTGACTTAAGAGAGTTGCGTGGAGTTGTCTCTCGAGATCCCCCACGCACTGACAATGGTTCCGGAATCCTGAGCGTGGGGAGGTTCTACCAACGGTCAGCAGCGCGTCGATTCTAACGGAATGCCAAAGCTCGTCTCCCCTGAGGGTTTTCCTAATGTCTCTGTGCCAGGGAATGCTAGGGGTGATTGCAGGGTATCCCAGTGTCAGAGGCTGCATCCCCAAGGTCAGGGAAGGTATTTCACGGACTTCCCCGTACAGGGAACACCTGTAAATGAAGAGAGATGCGTGGAGTTGTCTCTCCAGCTCCCCCACGCACTGACAATGGTTCCGGAATCCTGAGCGTGGGGAGATTCCACCAACGGTCGGCAGCGCGTGGGTTCCAACGGAATGCCTAAGCTCCTCTCCCCTGAGAGTTTTCCTAATGTCTCTGTGCCAGGGAATGCTAGGGGTGATTGCAGGATATCCCAGTGTCAGGGGCTGCCTCCCCAAGGTCAGGGAAGGTATTTCTCGGACTTCCCCGAACAGGGAACACCTGTGACTGAAGAGAGATGCGTGGAGTTGTCTCTCGAGCTCCCCCACGCACTGACAATTTTTCCGGAATCCTGAGGGTGGGGAGGTTCCTCCAACGGTCGACAGCGCGTGGGTTCTAACGGAATGCCTATGCTCGGCTCCCCTGCGGGTTTTCCTAATTTCTCTGTGCCACGGAATGCTAGGGGTGATTGCAGGGTATCCCAGTGTCAGAGGCTGCCTTCCCAAAGTCAGGGAAGGTATTTCTCGGACTTCCCCGAACAGGGAACACCTGTGACTGAAGAGAGCTGCGTGGAGTTGTCTCTCGAACTCCCCCACGCACTGACAATGGTTCCGGAATCCTGAGCGTGGGGAGGTTCCACCAACGGTCGGCAGCGCGTGGGTTCTAACGGAATGCCTAAGCTCGTCTCCCCTGAGGGTTTTCCTAATGTCTCTGTGCCAGGGAATGCTAGGGGTGATTGCAGGATATCCCAGTGTCAGAGGCTGCCTCCCCAAGGTCAGGGAAGGTATTTCTCGGACTTCCCTGAACAGGGAACACCTGTGACTGAAGAGAGCTGGGTGGAGTTGTCTCTCGAGCTCCCCCACGCACTGACCATTGTTCCGGAATACTGAGCGTGGTGAGGTTCCACCAACGGTCGGCAGCGCGTTGGTTCTATCGGAATGCCTAAGCTCGTCTCCCCTGAGGGTTTTGCTAATGTCTCTGTGCCAGGGAATGCTAGGGGTGATTGCAGGATATCCCAGTGCCCAAGGCTGCCTCCCCAAGGTCAGGAAAGGTATTTCTCGGAATTCGCCGAACAGGGAACACCTGTGACTGAAGAGAGCTGCGTGGAGTTGTCTCTCGAGCTCCCCGACTCACTGACAATGGTTCCGGAATCCTGAGCGTGGGGAGGTTCCATCAACGGTCGGCAGCGCGTGGATTCCAACGGAATGCCTAAGCTCGTCTAACCTGAGGGTTTTCCTAATGTCTCTGTGCCAGGGAATGCTAGGGGTGATTGCAGGATATCCCAGTGTCAGGGGCTGCCTCCCCAAGGTCAGGGAAAGTATTTCTCGGACTTCACCGAACAGGGAACACCTGTGAATGAAGAGAGCTGCGTGGAGTTGTCTCTCCAACTCCCCCACGCACTGACAATGGTTCCGGAATCCTGAGCGAGGGGAGGTTCCACCAACGGTCGGCAGCGCGTGGGTTCTAAGGGAATGCCTAAGCTCGTCTCCCCTGAGGGTTTTCCTAATGTCTCTGTGCCAGGGAATGCTAGGGGTGATTGCAGGATATCCCAGTGTCAGAGGCTGCCTCCCCAAGGTCAGGGAAGGTATTTCTCGGACTTCCTCAAACAGGGAACACCTGTGACTGAAGAGAGCTGCGTGGAGTTTTCTCTCGAGCTCCCCCACGCACTGACATTGGTTCCGGAATCCTGAGCGTGGGGAGGTTCCACCAATGGTCGGCAGCGGGTGGGTTCTAACGGAATGCCTAAGCTCGTCTCCCCTGAGGGTTTTCCTAATGTCCCTGTGCCAGGGAATGCTAGGGGTGATTGCAGGATATCCCAGTGTCAGAGGCTGCTTCCCCATGGTCAGGGAAGGTATTTCTCGGACTTCCCCGAACAGGGAACACCTGTGACTGAAGAGAGCTGAATGGAGTTGTCTCTCGAGCTCCCCCACGCACTGACAATGGTTCCGGAATCCTGAGCGTGGGGAGGTTCCACCAACGGTCGGCAGCGCGTGGTTTCTAACGGAATGCCTAAGCTCGTCTCCCCTGAGGCTTTTCCTAATTTCTCTGAGCCAGGGAATGCTAGGGGTGATTGCAGGATATCCCAGTGTCAGAGGTTGCCTCCCCAAGGTCAGGGAAGGTATTTCTCGGGCTTCCCCGAACAGGGAACACCTGTGACTGAAGAGAGATGCGTGGAGTTGTCTCTCGAGCTCCCCCACGCACTGACAATGGTTCCGGAATCCTGAGCGTGGTGAGGTTCCACCAACGGTCGGCAGAGCGTTGGTTTTAACAGAATGCCTAAGCTCGTCTCCCCTGAGGGTTTTCCTAATGTCTCAGTGCCAGGGAATGCTAGGGGTGATTGCAGGATACCCCAGTGCCCGAGGCTGCCTCCCCAAGGTCAGGGAAGTTATTTCTCGGACTTCCCCGAACAGGGAACACCTGTGACTGAAGAGAGCTTCGTGGAGTTGTCTCTCGAGCTCCCCCACGCACTGAAAATGGTTCCGGAATCCTGAGCGTGGGGAGGTTCCACCAACGGTCGGCAGCGCGTGGGTTCTAACGGAATGCCTAAGCTCGTCTCCCCTGAGGGTTTTCCTAATGTCTCTGTGGCAGGGAATGCTAGGGGTGATTGCAGGATATTCCAGTGTCAGAGGCTGCCTCCCCAAGTTCAGGGAAGGTATTTCTCGGACTTCCCCGAACAGGGAACACCTGTGACTGAAGAGAGCTGCGTGGAGTTGTCTCTCGAGCTCCCCCACGCACTGACAATGGTTCCGGAATCCTGAGCGTGGGGAGTTTCCACCAACGGTCGGCAGTGCGTGGGTTCAAACGGAATGCCTAAGCTCGTTTCCCCTGAGGGTTTTCCTAATATCTCTGTGCCAGGGAATGCTAGGTGTGATTGCAGGATATCCCAGTGTCAGAGGCTGCCTCCTCAAGGTCAGGGAATGTATTTCTCGGACTTCCCCGGACATGGAACACCTGTGACTGAAGAGAGCTGTGTGAATTTGTCTCTCGAGCTCCCCCAAGCAGTGACAATTGTTCCGGAATCTGAGCGTGGGGAGGTTCCACCAACGGTTGGCAGCGCGTGTGTTCTAACGGAATGCCTAAGCTCGTCTCCCCTGAGGGTTTTCCTAATGTCTCTGTGCCAGGGAATGCTAGGGGTGATTGCAGGATATCCCAGTGCACGAGGCTGCCTTCCCAAGTTAAGGGAAGGTATTTCTCGGACTTCCCCGAACAGGGAACACCTGTGACTTAAGAGAGCTGCGTGGAGTTGTCTCTCGAGATCCCCCACGCACTGACAATGTTTCCGGAATCCTGAGCGTGGGGAGGTTCTACCAACGGTCGGCAGCGCGTCGGTTCTAACGGAATGCCAAAGCTCGTCTCCCCTGAGGGTTTTCCTAATGTCTCTGTGCCAGGCAATGCTAGGGGTGATTGCAGGGTATCCCAGTGTCAGAGGCTGCCTCCCCAAGGTCAGGGAAGGTATTTCACGGACTTCCCCTTACAGGGAACACCTGTGACTGAAGAGAGATGCGTGGAGTTGTCTCTCCAACTCGTCCACGCACTGACAGTGGTTCCGGAATCCTGAGCGTGGGGAGATTCCACCAACGGTCGGCAGCGCGTGGGTTCCAACGGAATGCCTAAGCTCGTCTGCCCTGAGGGTTTTCCTAATGTCTCTGTGCCAGGGAATGCTAGGAGTGATTGCAGGATATCCCAGTGTCAGTGGCTGCATCCCCAAGGTCAGAGAAGGTATTTCTCGAACTTCCCCGAACAGGGAACACCTGTGACTGAAGAGAGATGCGTGGAGTTGTCTCTCGAGCTCCCCCACGCACTGACAATTGTTCCGGAATCCTGAGGGTCGGGAGGTTTCTCCAACCGTCGGCAGCACGTGGGTTCTAACGGAATGCCTATGCTCGGCTCCCCTGCGGGTTTTCCTAATTTCTCTGTGCCACGGAATGCTAGGGGTGATTGCAGGGTATCCCAGTGTCAGAGGCTGCCTTCCCAAAGTCAGGGAAAGTATTTCTCGGACTTCCCCGAACAGGGAACACCTGTGACTGAGAGAGCTGCGTGGAGTTGTCTCTCGAACTCCCCCACGCACTGACAATGGTTCCGGATTCCTGAGCGTGGGGAGGTTCCACCAACGGTCGGCAGCGCGTGGGTTCTAACGGAATGCTTAAGCTCATCTCCCCTGAGGGTTTTCCTAATGTCTCTGTGCCAGGGAATGCTAGGGGTGATTGCAGGATATCCCAGTGTCAGAGGCTGCCTCCCCAAGGTCAGGGAAGGTATTTCTCGGACTTCCCCGAACAGGGAACACCTGGGACTGAAGAGAGCTGCGTGGAGTTGTCTCTCGAGCTCCCCCACGCACTGACCATTGTTCCGGAATACTGAGCGTGGTGAGGTTCCACCAACGGTCGGCAGCGCGTCGGTTCTAACGGAATGCCAAAGCTCATCTCCCCTGAGGATTTTCCTAATTTCTCTGTGCCAGGAAATGCTATGGGTGATTGCAGGATATCCCAGTGACAGAGGCTGCCTCCCCAAGGTCAGTGAAGGTATTTCTCGAACTTCCCCGAACAGGGAACACCTGTGACTGAAGAGAGATGCGTGGAGTTGTCTCTCGAGCTCCCCCACGCACTGAAAATGGTTCCGGAATCCTGAGGGTGGGTAGGTTCCACCAACGGTCGGCAGCGCGTGGGTTCTAACGGAATGCATAAGCTCGTCTCCTCTGAAGGTTTTCCTAATGTCTCTGTGCCACGGAATGCTAGTGGTGATTGCAGGATATCCCAGTGTCAGAGGCTGCCTCCCCAAGGTCAGGGAAGGTGTTTCACCGACTTCCCCGTACAGGGAAAACCTGTGACTGAAGAGAGCTGCGTGGAGTTTTCTCTCGAGCTCCCCCACGCACTGACAATGGTTCCGGAATCATGAGCGTGGGGAGTTTCCACCAACGGTCGGCAGCGAGTGGGTTCTAACGGAATGCATAAGCTCGTCTCCCCTGAGGCTTTTCCTAATGTCTCTGTGCCAGGGAATGCTAGGGGTGATTGCAGGTTATCCCAGTGTCAGAGGCTGCCTCCCCAAGATCAGGGAAGGTATTTCTCGGACTTCCCCGTACAGGGAACACCTGTGACTGAAGAGAGCTGCGTGGAGTTGTCTCTCGAGCTCCACAACGCACTGACAATGGTTCCGGAATCCTGAGCGTGGGGAGGTTCCACCAACGGTCGGCAGCGCGTGGGTTCTAACGGAATGCCTAAGCTCGTCTCCCCTGAGTGTTTTCCTAATGTCTCTGTGCCAGGGAATGCTAGGGGTGATTGCAGGATATCCCAGTGCCCTAGGCTGCCTCCCCAAGTTCAGGGAAGATATTTCTCTGACTTCCCCGAACAGGGAACACCTGTGACTGAAGAGAGCTGCGTGGAGTTGTCTCTCGAGATCCCCCACGCACTGACAATGGTTCCGGAATCCTTAGAGTGGGGAAGTTCCACCAACGGTCGGCAGCGCGTGGGTTCTAACGGAATGCCTAAGCTCGTCTCCCCTGAGGGTTTTCCTAATGTCTCTGTGGCAGGGAATGCTAGGGGTGATTGCAGGATATCCCAGTGTCAGAGGCTGCCTCCCCAAGGTCAGGGAAGTTATTTCTCGGACTTCCCCGAACAGGGAACACCTGTGACTGAAGAGAGCTGCGTGGAGTTGTCTCTCGAGCTCCTCCACGCAATGACAATGTTTCCGGAATCTTGAGAGTGGGGAGGTTCCACCAACGGTCGGCAGCGCGTGGGTTCTAACGGTATGACAAAGCTCGTCTCCCCTGAGGATTTTCATAATGTCTATGTGCCAGGGAATGCTAGGGGTGATTGCAGGATATCCCAGTGTCAGAGGCTACCTCCCCAAGTTCAGGGAAGGTATTTCTCGGACTTCCCCGAACAGGGAACACCTGTGACTGAAGAGAGCAGCGTGGAGTTGTCTCTCGAGCTCCCAAACGCACTGAAATTTGTTCCGGAATCCTGAGCGTGGGGAGGTTCCACCAAAGGTCGGCAGCGCGTGGGTTCTAACGGAATGAATAAGCTCGTATCCCCTGAGGGTTTTCCTAATATCTCTGTGCCAGGGAATGCTAGGGGTGATTGCAGGATATCCCAGTGTCAGAAGCTGCTTCCCCATGGTCAGGGAAGGTATTTCTCGGACTTCCCCGTACAGGGAACACCTGTGACTGAAGAGAGCTGCATGGAGTTGTCTCTCGGGCTCCCCCACACACTGACAATGGTTCCGGAATCCTGAGCGTGGGGAGGTTCCACCAACGGTCGGCAGCGCGTGGTTTCTAACGGAATGACTAAGCTCGTCTCCCCTGAGGCTTTTCCTAATTTCTCTGAGCCAGGGAATGCTAGGGGTGATTGCAGGATATCCCAGTGTCAGAGGCTGCCTCCCCAAGGTCAGGGAAGGTATTTCTCGGGCTTCCCCGAACAGGGAACACCTGTGACTGAAGAGAGATGCGTGGAGTTGTCTCTCGAGCTCCCCCACGCACTGACAATGTTTCCGGAATCCTGAGCGTGGTGAGGTTCCACCAACGGTCGGCAGAGTGTTGGTTTTAACGGAATGCCTAAGCTCGTCTCCCCTAAGGGTTTTCCTAATGTCTCAGTGCCAGGGAGAGCTAGGGGTGATTGCAGGATACCCCAGTGTCAGAGGCTGCCTCCACAAGGTCAGGGAAGGTTTTTCTCGTACTTCCCCAAACAGGGAACACCTGTGACTGAAGAGAGCTGCGTGGAGTTGTCTCTCGAGCTCCCCCACGCACTGACAATGCTTCAGGAATCCTGAGAGTGGGGAGGTTCCACCAACGGTCGGCAGCGCGTGGGTTCTAACGGTATGACAAAGCTCGTCTCCCCTGAGGATTTTCCTAATGTCTATGTGCCAGGGAATGCTAGGGGTGATTGCATGATATCCCAGTGTCAGAGGCTGCCTCCCCAAGGTCAGGGAAGTTATTTCACGGACTTCCCCGAACACGGAACACCTGTGAGTGAAGAGAGCTGCGTGGAGTTGTCTCTCGAGCTCCCCCACGCACTGACAATGTTTCCGGAATCCTGAGCGTGGGGAGGTTCCACCAACGGTCGTCAGCGCGTGGGTTCTAACGGAATGCCTAAGCTCGTCTCCCCTGAGGGTTTTCCTAATGTCTCTGTGCCAGGGAATGCTAGGGGTGATTGCAGGATTTCCCAGTGTCAGAGGCTGCATCCCCAACGTCAGGGAAGGTATTTCTCGGACTTCCCCAAACAGGGAACAACTGTGACTGAAGAGAGCTGGGTGGAGTTGTCTCTCGTGCTCCCCCACGCACTGACAATTGTTCCGGAATACTGAGCGTGGGGAGGTTCCACCAACGGTCGGCAGTGGGTGGGTTCTAACGGAATGCATAAGCTCGTCTCCCCTGAGGATTTTCCTAATGTCTCTGTGCCAGGGAATGCTAGGGGTGATTGCAGAATATCCTAGTGTCAGAGGCTGCCTCCCCAAGGTCAGGGAAGTTATTTCTCGGACTTCCCCGAACAGGGAACACCTGTGACTGAAGAGAGCTGCGTGGAGTTGTCTCTCGAGCTCCCCCACGCACTGACAATGGTTCCGGAATCCTGAGCGTGGGGAGGTTCCACCAACGGTCGGCAGCGCGTGGGTTCTAACGGAATGCCTAAGCTCGTCTCCCCTGAGTGTTTTCCAAATATTTCTGTGCCAGGGAATGCTAGGGGTGATTGCAGGATATCCCAGTGTCAGAGGCTGCCTTCCCAAGGTCAGGGAAGGTATTTCTCGGGCTTCCCCGAACAGGGAACACCTGTGACTGAAGAGAGCTGCATGGAGTTGTCTGTCGAGCTAACCCACGCACTGACCATGTTTCCGGAATCCTGAGCGTGCGGAGGTTCCACCAAAGGTCGGCAGCGCGTGGGTTCTAACGGAATGCCTAAGCTCGTCTCCCCTGAGGGTTTTCCTAATTTCTCTGTGCCAGGGAGTGCTTGGGGTGATTGCAGGATATCCCAGTGTCAGAGGCTGCCTCCCCAAGGTCAGGGAAGTTTTTTCTCGGACTTCCCCGAACAGGGAACACCTGTGACTGAAGAGAGCTGCGTGGAGTTGTCTCTCGTGCTCCCCCACGCACTGACAATGTTTCCGGAATCCTGAGCGTGGGGAGGTTCCATCAACGGTCCGCAGCGCGTGGGTTCTAACGGAATGCCTAAGCTCGTCTCCCCTGAGGGTTTTCCTAATGTCTCTGTGCCAGGGAAAGCTAGAGGTGATTGCAGGATATCCCAGTGTCAGAGGCTGCCTCCCCAAGGTCAGGGAATGTATTTCTCGGACTTCCCCGAACAGGGAACACCTGTGACTGAAGAGAGATGCGTGGAGTTGTCTCTCGTGCTCCCACACGCACTGACAATGTTTCCGGAATCCTGAGCGTGGGGAGTTTACAACAACGGTCGGCAGCGCGTGGGTTCTAACGGAATGCTTATGCTCGTCTCCCCTGCGGGTTTTCCTAATGTTTCTGTGCCAGGGAATGCTAAGGGTGATTGCAGGGTATCCCAGTGTCAGAGGCTGCCTCCCCAAGGTCAGGGAATGTATTTCTCGGACTTCCCCGAACAGGGAACACCTGTGACTGAAGAGAGCTGCGTGGAGTTGTCTCTCGAGCTCCCCCACGCACTGACAATGTGTCCGGATTCCTGAGCGTGGGGTGGTTCCACCAACGGTCGGCAGCGCGTGGGTTCGAACGGAATGCCTAAGCTCGTCTCCCCTGAGGGTTTTCCTTATTTCTCTGTGCCAGGGAATGCTAGGGGTGATTGCAGGATATCCCAGTGTCAGAGGCTGCCTCCCCAAGGTCAGGGAATGTATTTCTCGGACTTCCCCGAACAGGGAACACCTGTGACTGAAGAGAGCTGCGTGGAGATGTCTCTCGAGCTCCCCCATGCACAAAAATGATTCCAGATTCCTGAGCGTGGGGAGGTTCCCCCAACGGTCGGCAGCGCGTTGGTTCTAACGGAATGCCTAAGCTCGTCTCCCCTGAGGGTTTTCCTAATGTCTCTGTGGCAGGGAATGCTAGGGGTGATTGCAGGATATCCCAGTGTCAGAGGCTGCCTCCCCAAGGTCAGGAAAGTTATTTTTCGGACTTCCCCGAACAGGGAACACCTGTGACTGAAGAGAGCTTCGTGGAGTTGTCTCTCGAGCTCCCCCACGCACTGACAATTTTTCCGGAATCCTGAGAGTGGGGAGGTTCCACCAACGGTCGGCAGCGCGTGGGTTCTTACGGAATTCCTAAGTCGTCTCCCCTGAGGATTTTCCTAATTTCTCTGTGCCAGGAAATGCTATGGGTGATTGCAGGATATCCCAGTGTCAGAGGCTGCCTCCCCAAGGTCAGTGAAGGTATTTCTCGAACTTCCCCGAACAGGGAACACCTGTGACTGAAGAGAGCTGCGTGGAGTTGTCTCTCGAGCTCCCCCACGCACTGACAATAGTTCCGGAATCCTGAGCGTGGGGAGGTTCCACCAACGGTCGGCAGCGCTTGGGTTCTAACGGAATGCCTTAGCTCGTCTCCTCTGAGAGTTTTCCTAATGTCTCTGTGCCACGGAATGCTAGGGGTGATTGCAGGATATTCCAGTGTCAGAGGCTGCCTCCCCAAGGTCAGGGAAGGTGTTTCACGGACTTCCCCGTACAGGGAAACCTGTGACTGAAGAGAGCTGCGTGGAGTTGTCTCTCCAGCTCCCCCACGCACTGACAATGATTCCGGAATCATGAACGTGGGGAGTTTCCACCAACTGTCGGCAGCGCGTGGGTTCTAACGGAATGCCTAAGCTCGTCTCCCCTGAGGGTTTTCCTAATGTCTCTGTGCCAGGGAATGCTAGGGGTGATTGAAGGATATCCCAGTGTCAGAGGCTGCCTCCCCAAGATCAGGGAAGTTATTTCTCGGACTTCCCCGAACAGGGAACACCTGTGACTGAAGAGAGCTGCGTGGAGTTGTCTCTCGAGATCCCCCACGCACTGACAATGGTTCCGGAATCCTTAGCGTTGGGAAGTTCCACCAACGGTCGGCAGCGCGTGGGTTCTAACGGAATGCCTAAGCTCGTCTCCCCTGAGGGTTTTAATAATGTCTCTGTGTCAGGGAATGCTAGGGGTGATTGCAGGATATCCCAGTGTCAGAGGCTGCCTCCCCAAGGTCAGGGAAGGTTTTTCTCGGACTTCCCCGAACAGGGAACTCCAGTGACTGAAGAGAGCTGCGTGGAGTTGTCTCTCGTGCTCCCCCACGCACTGACAATGGTTCTGGAATCCTGAGCGTGGGGAGGTTCCACCAACGGTCGGCAGCGCGTGGGTTCTAACGGAATGCCTAAGCTCGTCTCCCCTGAGGGTTTTCCTAATGTCTCTGTGCCAGGGAATGCAAGGGGTGATTGCAGGATATCCCAGTGTCAGAGGCTGCCTCCCCAAGGTCAGGGAAGATTTTTCTCGGACTTCCCCAAACAGGGAACACCTGTGATTGAAGAGAGATGCATGGAGTTGTCTCTCGAGCTCCCCCACGCACTGACAATGGTTCCGGAATCCTGAGCGTGGGGAGTTTCCACCAACGGTCGGCAGCGCGTGGGTTCTAACGGAATGCCTAATCTCGTCTCCCCTGAGGGTTTTCCTAATCTCTCTGTGGCAGGGAATGCTAGGGGTGATTGCAGGATATCCCAGTGTCAGAGGCTGCCTCCCCAAGGTCAGGGAAGGTATTTCTCGGACTTCCCCGAACAGGGAACACCTGTGACTGAAGAGAGCTGCGTGGAGTTGTCTCTCGAGATCCCCCACGCAATGACCATGTTTCCGGAATACTGAGTTTGGGGAGGTTCCACCAACGGTCGGCAGCGCGTGGGTTCTAACGGAATGCTTAATCTCGTCTCCCCTGAGGGTTTTCCTAATGTCTCTGTGCCAGGGAATGCTCGGGGTGATTGCAGGATATCCCAGTGTCAGAGGCTGCCTCCCCAAGGTCAGGGAATGTTTTTCTCGGACTTCCCCGAACACGGAACACCTGGGAGTGAAGAGAGCTGCGTGGAGTTGTCTCTCGAACTCCCAAAAGCACTGACAATGTTTCCGGAATCCTGAGCGTGGGGAGGTTCCACCAACGGTCGGCAACGCGTTGGTTCTAACGGAATGCTTATGCTCGTCTCCCCTGGGGTTTTCCTAATGTCTCTGTGCCAGGGAATGCTAGGGGTGATTTCAGGGTATCCCAGTGTCAGAGGCTGACTCCCCAAGGTCAGGGAAGTTATTTCTCTGACCTCCCCGAACAGGGAACACCTGTGACTGAAGAGAGCTGCATGGAGTTGTCTCTCGAGCTCCCTCACGCACTGAACATGGTTCCGGAATCCTGAGCGTGGGGAGGTTCCAGCAACGGTCGGTAGAGCGTGTGTTCTAACGGAATGCCTAAGCTCGTCTCCCCTGAGGGTTTTCCTAATGTCTCTGTGCCAGGGAATGCTAGGGGTGATTGCAGGATATCCCATTATCCGAGGCTGCCTCCCCAAGGTCAGGGAAAATATTTCTCTGACTTCCCCGCACAGGGAACACATGTGACTGAAGAGAGCTGCGTGGAGTTGTCTCTCGAGATTACCCACGCACTGACAATGGTTCCGGAATCCTGAGCGTGGGGAGGTTCCACCAACGGTCGGTAGCGCGTGGGTTCTAACGGAATGCCTAAGCTCGTCTCCCCTGAGGGTTTTCCTAATGTCTCTGTGCCAGGGAATGCTAGGGGTGATTGCAGGATATCCCAGTGTCAGAGGCTGCCTCCCCAAGTTCAGGGAAGGTTTTTCTTGGACTTCCCCGAACAGGGAACACCTGTGACTGAAGAGAGCTGCGTGGAGTTGTCTCTCGAGATCCCCCACGCACTGACAATGGTTCCGGAATACTGAGCGTGGGGAGGTTCAATCAACGGTCGGCAGCGCGTGGGTTCTAACGGAAATCCTAAGCTCGTCTCCCCTGAGGGTTTTCCTAATGTCTCTGTGCCAGAGAATTCTAGGGGTGATTGCAGGATATCCCAGTGTCAGAGGCTGCCTCCCCAAGGTCAGGGAAGTTATTTCTCGGACTTCCCCGAATAGGGAACACCTGTGACTGAAGAGAGCTGCGTGGAGTTGTCTCTCGAGCTCCCCCACGCACTGACAATGGTTCCGGAATCCTGAGCGTGGGGAGGTTCCACCAACGGTCGGCAGCGCGTGGGTTCTAATGGAATGCCTAAGCTCGTCTCCCCTGCGGATTATCCTAATTTCTCTGTGCCAGGGAATGCTAGGGGTGATTACAGAATATCCCCGTGTCAGAGACTGCCTCCACAAGGTCAGGGAAGGTATTTCTCGGACTTCCCCGAACAGGGAACACCTGTGACTGAAGAGAGATGCGTGGATTTGTCTCACGAGTTCCCCAACGCACTGACAATGGTTCCGGAATCCTGAGCGTGGGGAGGTTCCACCAACGGTCGGCAGCGCTTGGGTTCTAACGGAATGCCTAAGCTCGTCTCCCCTGAGGGTTTTCCTAATGTCTCTTTCCAGGGAATGCTAGGGGTGATTACAGGATATCCCAGTGTCTGAGGCTGCCTCCCCAAGGTCAGGGAAGTTATTTCTCTGACCTCCCCGAACAGGGAACACCTGTGACTGAAGAGAGCTGCATGGAGTTGTCTCTCGAGCTCCCTCACGCACTGAACATGGTTCCGGAATCCTGAGCGTGGGGAGGTTCCAGCAACGGTCGGTAGAGCGTGTGTTCTAACGGAATGCCTAAGCTCGTCTCCCCTGAGGGTTTTCCTAATGTCTCTGTGCCAGGGAATGCTAGGGGTGATTGCAGGATATCCCATTATCCGAGGCTGCCTCCCCAAGGTCAGGGAAAATATTTCTCTGACTTCCCCGCACAGGGAACACATGTGACTGAAGAGAGCTGCGTGGAGTTGTCTCTCGAGATTACCCACGCACTGACAATGGTTCCGGAATCCTGAGCGTGGGGAGGTTCCACCAACGGTCGGTAGCGCGTGGGTTCTAACGGAATGCCTAAGCTCGTCTCCCCTGAGGGTTTTCCTAATGTCTCTGTGCCAGGGAATGCTAGGGGTGATTGCAGGATATCCCAGTGTCAGAGGCTGCCTCCCCAAGTTCAGGGAAGGTTTTTCTTGGACTTCCCCGAACAGGGAACACCTGTGACTGAAGAGAGCTGCGTGGAGTTGTCTCTCGAGATCCCCCACGCACTGACAATGGTTCCGGAATACTGAGCGTGGGGAGGTTCAATCAACGGTCGGCAGCGCGTGGGTTCTAACGGAAATCCTAAGCTCGTCTCCCCTGAGGGTTTTCCTAATGTCTCTGTGCCAGAGAATTCTAGGGGTGATTGCAGGATATCCCAGTGTCAGAGGCTGCCTCCCCAAGGTCAGGGAAGTTATTTCTCGGACTTCCCCGAATAGGGAACACCTGTGACTGAAGAGAGCTGCGTGGAGTTGTCTCTCGAGCTCCCCCACGCACTGACAATGGTTCCGGAATCCTGAGCGTGGGGAGGTTCCACCAACGGTCGGCAGCGCGTGGGTTCTAACGGAATGCCTTAGCTCGTCTCCTCTGAGAGTTTTCCTAATGTCTCTGTGCCACGGAATGCTAGGGGTGATTGCAGGATATTCCAGTGTCAGAGGCTGCCTCCCCAAGGTCAGGGAAGGTGTTTCACGGACTTCCCCGTACAGGGAAACCTGTGACTGAAGAGAGCTGCGTGGAGTTGTCTCTCCAGCTCCCCCACGCACTGACAATGATTCCGGAATCATGAACGTGGGGAGTTTCCACCAACTGTCGGCAGCGCGTGGGTTCTAACGGAATGCCTAAGCTCGTCTCCCCTGAGGGTTTTCCTAATGTCTCTGTGCCAGAGAATTCTAGGGGTGATTGCAGGATATCCCAGTGTCAGAGGCTGCCTCCCCAAGGTCAGGGAAGTTATTTCTCGGACTTCCCCGAATAGGGAACACCTGTGACTGAAGAGAGCTGCGTGGAGTTGTCTCTCGAGCTCCCCCACGCACTGACAATGGTTCCGGAATCCTGAGCGTGGGGAGGTTCCACCAACGGTCGGCAGCGCGTGGGTTCTAATGGAATGCCTAAGCTCGTCTCCCCTGCGGATTATCCTAATTTCTCTGTGCCAGGGAATGCTAGGGGTGATTACAGAATATCCCCGTGTCAGAGACTGCCTCCACAAGGTCAGGGAAGGTATTTCTCGGACTTCCCCGAACAGGGAACACCTGTGACTGAAGAGAGATGCGTGGATTTGTCTCACGAGTTCCCCAACGCACTGACAATGGTTCCGGAATCCTGAGCGTGGGGAGGTTCCACCAACGGTCGGCAGCGCTTGGGTTCTAACGGAATGCCTAAGCTCGTCTCCCCTGAGGGTTTTCCTAATGTCTCTTTCCAGGGAATGCTAGGGGTGATTACAGGATATCCCAGTGTCTGAGGCTGCCTCCCCAAGGTCAGGGAAGTTATTTCTCTGACCTCCCCGAACAGGGAACACCTGTGACTGAAGAGAGCTGCATGGAGTTGTCTCTCGAGCTCCCTCACGCACTGAACATGGTTCCGGAATCCTGAGCGTGGGGAGGTTCCAGCAACGGTCGGTAGAGCGTGTGTTCTAACGGAATGCCTAAGCTCGTCTCCCCTGAGGGTTTTCCTAATGTCTCTGTGCCAGGGAATGCTAGGGGTGATTGCAGGATATCCCATTATCCGAGGCTGCCTCCCCAAGGTCAGGGAAAATATTTCTCTGACTTCCCCGCACAGGGAACACATGTGACTGAAGAGAGCTGCGTGGAGTTGTCTCTCGAGATTACCCACGCACTGACAATGGTTCCGGAATCCTGAGCGTGGGGAGGTTCCACCAACGGTCGGTAGCGCGTGGGTTCTAACGGAATGCCTAAGCTCGTCTCCCCTGAGGGTTTTCCTAATGTCTCTGTGCCAGGGAATGCTAGGGGTGATTGCAGGATATCCCAGTGTCAGAGGCTGCCTCCCCAAGTTCAGGGAAGGTTTTTCTTGGACTTCCCCGAACAGGGAACACCTGTGACTGAAGAGAGCTGCGTGGAGTTGTCTCTCGAGATCCCCCACGCACTGACAATGGTTCCGGAATACTGAGCGTGGGGAGGTTCAATCAACGGTCGGCAGCGCGTGGGTTCTAACGGAAATCCTAAGCTCGTCTCCCCTGAGGGTTTTCCTAATGTCTCTGTGCCAGAGAATTCTAGGGGTGATTGCAGGATATCCCAGTGTCAGAGGCTGCCTCCCCAAGGTCAGGGAAGTTATTTCTCGGACTTCCCCGAATAGGGAACACCTGTGACTGAAGAGAGCTGCGTGGAGTTGTCTCTCGAGCTCCCCCACGCACTGACAATGGTTCCGGAATCCTGAGCGTGGGGAGGTTCCACCAACGGTCGGCAGCGCGTGGGTTCTAACGGAATGCCTTAGCTCGTCTCCTCTGAGAGTTTTCCTAATGTCTCTGTGCCACGGAATGCTAGGGGTGATTGCAGGATATTCCAGTGTCAGAGGCTGCCTCCCCAAGGTCAGGGAAGGTGTTTCACGGACTTCCCCGTACAGGGAAACCTGTGACTGAAGAGAGCTGCGTGGAGTTGTCTCTCGAGCTCCCCCACGCACTGACAATGATTCCGGAATCATGAACGTGGGGAGTTTCCACCAACTGTCGGCAGCGCGTGGGTTCTAACGGAATGCCTAAGCTCGTCTCCCCTGAGGGTTTTCCTAATGTCTCTGTGCCAGGGAATGCTAGGGGTGATTGAAGGATATCCCAGTGTCAGAGGCTGCCTCCCCAAGATCAGGGAAGTTATTTCTCGGACTTCCCCGAACAGGGAACACCTGTGACTGAAGAGAGCTGCGTGGAGTTGTCTCTCGAGATCCCCCACGCACTGACAATGGTTCCGGAATCCTTAGCGTTGGGAAGTTCCACCAACGGTCGGCAGCGCGTGGGTTCTAACGGAATGCCTAAGCTCGTCTCCCCTGAGGGTTTTAATAATGTCTCTGTGTCAGGGAATGCTAGGGGTGATTGCAGGATATCCCAGTGTCAGAGGCTGCCTCCCCAAGGTCAGGGAAGGTTTTTCTCGGACTTCCCCGAACAGGGAACTCCAGTGACTGAAGAGAGCTGCGTGGAGTTGTCTCTCGTGCTCCCCCACGCACTGACAATGGTTCTGGAATCCTGAGCGTGGGGAGGTTCCACCAACGGTCGGCAGCGCGTGGGTTCTAACGGAATGCCTAAGCTCGTCTCCCCTGAGGGTTTTCCTAATGTCTCTGTGCCAGGGAATGCAAGGGGTGATTGCAGGATATCCCAGTGTCAGAGGCTGCCTCCCCAAGGTCAGGGAAGATTTTTCTCGGACTTCCCCAAACAGGGAACACCTGTGATTGAAGAGAGATGCATGGAGTTGTCTCTCGAGCTCCCCCACGCACTGACAATGGTTCCGGAATCCTGAGCGTGGGGAGTTTCCACCAACGGTCGGCAGCGCGTGGGTTCTAACGGAATGCCTAATCTCGTCTCCCCTGAGGGTTTTCCTAATCTCTCTGTGGCAGGGAATGCTAGGGGTGATTGCAGGATATCCCAGTGTCAGAGGCTGCCTCCCCAAGGTCAGGGAAGGTATTTCTCGGACTTCCCCGAACAGGGAACACCTGTGACTGAAGAGAGCTGCGTGGAGTTGTCTCTCGAGATCCCCCACGCAATGACCATGTTTCCGGAATACTGAGTTTGGGGAGGTTCCACCAACGGTCGGCAGCGCGTGGGTTCTAACGGAATGCTTAATCTCGTCTCCCCTGAGGGTTTTCCTAATGTCTCTGTGCCAGGGAATGCTCGGGGTGATTGCAGGATATCCCAGTGTCAGAGGCTGCCTCCCCAAGGTCAGGGAATGTTTTTCTCGGACTTCCCCGAACACGGAACACCTGGGAGTGAAGAGAGCTGCGTGGAGTTGTCTCTCGAACTCCCAAAAGCACTGACAATGTTTCCGGAATCCTGAGCGTGGGGAGGTTCCACCAACGGTCGGCAACGCGTTGGTTCTAACGGAATGCTTATGCTCGTCTCCCCTGGGGTTTTCCTAATGTCTCTGTGCCAGGGAATGCTAGGGGTGATTTCAGGGTATCCCAGTGTCAGAGGCTGACTCCCCAAGGTCAGGGAAGTTATTTCTCTGACCTCCCCGAACAGGGAACACCTGTGACTGAAGAGAGCTGCATGGAGTTGTCTCTCGAGCTCCCTCACGCACTGAACATGGTTCCGGAATCCTGAGCGTGGGGAGGTTCCAGCAACGGTCGGTAGAGCGTGTGTTCTAACGGAATGCCTAAGCTCGTCTCCCCTGAGGGTTTTCCTAATGTCTCTGTGCCAGGGAATGCTAGGGGTGATTGCAGGATATCCCATTATCCGAGGCTGCCTCCCCAAGGTCAGGGAAAATATTTCTCTGACTTCCCCGCACAGGGAACACATGTGACTGAAGAGAGCTGCGTGGAGTTGTCTCTCGAGATTACCCACGCACTGACAATGGTTCCGGAATCCTGAGCGTGGGGAGGTTCCACCAACGGTCGGTAGCGCGTGGGTTCTAACGGAATGCCTAAGCTCGTCTCCCCTGAGGGTTTTCCTAATGTCTCTGTGCCAGGGAATGCTAGGGGTGATTGCAGGATATCCCAGTGTCAGAGGCTGCCTCCCCAAGTTCAGGGAAGGTTTTTCTTGGACTTCCCCGAACAGGGAACACCTGTGACTGAAGAGAGCTGCGTGGAGTTGTCTCTCGAGATCCCCCACGCACTGACAATGGTTCCGGAATACTGAGCGTGGGGAGGTTCAATCAACGGTCGGCAGCGCGTGGGTTCTAACGGAAATCCTAAGCTCGTCTCCCCTGAGGGTTTTCCTAATGTCTCTGTGCCAGAGAATTCTAGGGGTGATTGCAGGATATCCCAGTGTCAGAGGCTGCCTCCCCAAGGTCAGGGAAGTTATTTCTCGGACTTCCCCGAATAGGGAACACCTGTGACTGAAGAGAGCTGCGTGGAGTTGTCTCTCGAGCTCCCCCACGCACTGACAATGGTTCCGGAATCCTGAGCGTGGGGAGGTTCCACCAACGGTCGGCAGCGCGTGGGTTCTAATGGAATGCCTAAGCTCGTCTCCCCTGCGGATTATCCTAATTTCTCTGTGCCAGGGAATGCTAGGGGTGATTACAGAATATCCCCGTGTCAGAGACTGCCTCCACAAGGTCAGGGAAGGTATTTCTCGGACTTCCCCGAACAGGGAACACCTGTGACTGAAGAGAGATGCGTGGATTTGTCTCACGAGTTCCCCAACGCACTGACAATGGTTCCGGAATCCTGAGCGTGGGGAGGTTCCACCAACGGTCGGCAGCGCTTGGGTTCTAACGGAATGCCTAAGCTCGTCTCCCCTGAGGGTTTTCCTAATGTCTCTTTCCAGGGAATGCTAGGGGTGATTACAGGATATCCCAGTGTCTGAGGCTGCCTCCCCAAGGTCAGGGAAGGTATTTCTCGGACTTCCCCGAACAGGGAACAGCTGCGACTGAAGAGAGCTGCGTGGACTTATCTCTCGAGTTTCCCACGCACTGACCATGGTTCCGGAATCCTGAGAGTGGGGAGGTTCCACCAACGGTCGGCAGCGCATGGGATCTAACGGAATGCCTAAGCTCGTCTCCCCTGAGGGTTTTCCTAATGTATCTGTGCCAGGGAATGCTAGGTGTGATTGCAGGATATCCCAGTGTCAGAGGCTGCCTCCTCAAAGTCAGGGAAGGTATTTCTCGGACTTCCCCGTACAGGGAACACCTGTGACTGAAGAGAGCTTCGTGGAGTTGTCTCTCGAGCTCCCCCACGCACTGACAATGGTTCCGGAATCCTGAGCGTGGGGAGGTTCCACCAACGGTCGGCAGCGCGTGGGTTCTAATGGAATGCCTAAGCTCGTCTCCCCTGCGGATTATCCTAATTTCTCTGTGCCAGGGAATGCTAGGGGTGATTGCAGAATATCCCAGTGTCAGAGACTGCCTCCCCAAGGTCAGGGAAGTTATTTCTCGGACTTCCCCGAAAAAGGAACACCTGTGACTGAAGAGAGATGCGTGGATTTGTCTCACGAGTTCCCCAACGCACTGACAATGGTTCCGGAATCCTGAGCGTGGGGAGGTTCCACCAACGGTCGGCAGCACTTGGGTTCTAATGGAATGCCTAAGCTCGTCTCCCCTGAGGGTTTTCCTAATGTCTCTTTCCAGGGAATGTTAGGGGTGATTGCAGGATATCCCAGTGTCAGAGGCTGCCTCCTCAAAGTCAGGGAAGGTATTTCTCGGACTTCCCCGAACAGGGAACACCTGTGACTGAAGAGAGCTTCGTGGAGTTGTCTCTCGAGCTCCCCCACGCACTGACAATGTTTCCGGAATCCTGAGCGTGGGGAGGTTCCACCAACGGTCGGCAGCGCGTGGGTTCTAACGGAATGCCTAAGCTCGTCTCCCCTGAGGGTTTTCCTAATGTCTCTGTGCCAGGGAATGCTAGGGGTGATTGCAGGATATCCCAGAGTCAGAGGCTGCGTCCCCAAGGACAGGGAAGGTATTTCTCGGACTTCCCCAAACAGGGAAAACCTGTGATTTAAGAGAGCTGCGTGGAGTTTTCTCTCGAGCTCCCCCACGCACTGACAATGGTTCCGGAATCCTGAGCATGGGGATGTTCCACCAACGGTCGGCAGCGCGTCGGTTATAACGGAATGACAAAGCTCGTGTCCCCTGAGGATTTTCCTAATGAATCTCTGCCAGGAAATGCTAGGGGTGATTGCAGGATATCCCAGTGTCAGAGGCTGCCTCCCCAAGGTCAGGGAAGGTATTTCTCGGACTTCCCCAAACAGGGAACACCTGTGACTGAAGAGAGATACATGGAGTTGTCTCTCGAGCTCCCCCACGCACTGACAATAGTTCCGGAATCCTGAGCGTGGGGAGGTTCCACCAACGGTCGGCAGCGCGTGGGTTATAACGGAATGCCTATGCTCATCTCCCCTGCGGGTTTTCCTAATGTCTCTGTGCCAGGGAATGCTAGGGGTAATTGCAGGGTATCCCAGTGTCAGAGGCTGCATCCCCAAGGTCAGGGAAGGTATTTCTCGGACTTCCCCGAACAGGGAACACCTGTGACTGAAGAGAGCTGCGTGGAGTTGTCTCTCGAGCTCCACCACGCACTGACAATTGTTCCGGAATCCTGAGCGTGGGGAGGTTCCATCAACGGTCGGCAGAGCGTGGGTTCTAACGGAATGCCTAACCTCGTCTCACCTGAGGGTTTTCGTAATGTCTCTGTGTCAGGGAATGCTAGGGGTGATTGCAGGATATCCCATTGTCAGAGGCTGCCTTCCCAAGGTCAGGGAAGTTATTTCTAGGACTTCCCTGAACACGGAACACCTGTGAGTGAAGAGAGCTGCGTGGAGTTGTCTCTCGAGCTCCCAAACGCCCTGAGAATTTTTCCGGAATCCTGAGCGTGGGGAGGTTCCACCAACGGTCGGCCACGCGTGGGTTCTAACGGAATGCTTATGCTCGTCTCCCCTGCGGGTTTTCCTAATGTCTCTGTGCCAGGGAATGCTAGGGGTGATTGCAGGGTATCCCAGTGTCAGAGGCTGCCTCCCCAAGGTCAGGGAAGGTATTTCTCGGACTTCCCCGAACAGGGAACACCTGTGACTGAAGAGAGCTGCGTGGAGTTGTCTCTCAAGTTCCCCCACGCACTGACAATTGTTCCGGAATCCTGAGCGTGGGGAGGTTCCAGCAACGGTCGGCAGAGCGTGTGTTCTAACGGAATGCCTAAGCTCGTCTCCCCTGAGAGTTTTCCTAATGTCTCTGTGCCAGGGAATGCTGGGGGTGATTGCAGGATATCCCAGTGTCAGAGGCTTCCTCCCCAAGTTCAGGGAAAGTTTTTCTCTGACTTCCCCGAACAGGGAACACCTGTGACTGAAGAGAGCTGCGTGGAGTTGTCTCTCGGGATCCCCCACGCACTGACAATGGTTCCGGAATACTGAGCGTGGGGAGGTTCAATCAACGGTCGGCAGCGCGTGGGTTCTAACGGAAAGCCTAAGCTCGTCTCCCCTGAGGGTTTTCCTAATGTCTCTGTGCCAGAGAATGCTAGGGGTGATTGCAGGATATCCCAGTGTAAGAGGCTGCCTCCCCAAGGTCAGGGAAGGTGTTTCTCGGACTTCCCCGAACAGGGAACACCTGCGACTGAAGAGAGCTGCGTGGACTTATCTCTCGAGTTTCCCACTCACTGACCATGGTTCCGGAATCCTGAGCGTGGGGAGGTTCCACCAACGGTCGGCAGCGCGTGGGTTCTAACGGAATGCCCAAGCTCGTCTCCCCTGAGTGTTTTCCTAATGTCTCTGTGCCAGGGAATGCTAGGGGTGATTGCAGAATATCCCAGTGTCAGAGACTGCCTCCCAAAGGTCAGGGAAGTTATTTCTCGGACTTCCCCGAACAGGGAACACCTGTGACTGAAGAGAGATGCGTGGATTTGTCTCACGAGTTCCCCAACGCACTGACAATTGTTCCGGAATCCTGAGCGTGGGGAGGTTCCACCAACGGTCGGCAGCGCTTGGGTTCTTACGGAATGCCTAAGCTCGTCTCCCCTGAGGGTTTTCCTAATGTCTCTTTCCAGGAAATGCTAGGGGTGATTGCAGAATATCCCAGTGTCTGAGGCTGCCTCCCCAAGGTCAGGGAAGGTATTTCTCGGACTTCCCCGAACAGGGAACACGTGCGACTGAAGAGAGCTGCGTGGACTTATCTCTCGAGTTTCCCACTCACTGACCATGGTTCCGGAATCCTGAGCGTGGGGAGGTTCCACCAACGGTCGGCAGCGCGTGGGTTCTAACGGAATGCCCAAGCTCGTCTCCCCTGAGTGTTTTCCTAATGTCTCTGTGCCAGGGAATGCTAGGGGTGATTGCAGGATATCCCAGTGTCAGAGGCTGCTTCCCCAAGGTCAGGGAAGGTCTTTCTCGGGCTTCCCCGAGCAGGGAACACCTGTGAATGAAGAGAGCTGGGTGTAGTTGTCTCTCGAGCTCCCCCACCCACTGACCATGTTTCCGGAATCCTGAGCGTGGGGAGGTTCCACCAACTGTTGGCAGCGCGTGGGTTCTAACGGAATGCCTAAGCTCATCTCCCCTAAGGGTTTTCCTAATTTCTCTGTGCCTGGGAATGCTAGGGGTGATTGCAGGATATCCCAGTGTCAGAGGCTGCATCTCCCAGGTCAGGGAAGTTATTTCTCGGACTTCCCCCAACAGGGAACACCTGTGACTGAAGAGAGCTGCGTGGAGATGCCTCTCGAGATCCCCCACGCACTGACAATGTTTCCGGAATCCTGAGCGTGGGGAGGTTCCACCAACGGTCGGCAGCGCGTGGGTTCTAACGGAATGCCTAAGTTCGCCTCCCCTGAGTGTTTTCCTAATGTCTCTGTGGCAGGGAATGCTAGGGGTAATTGCAGAATATCCGAGTGTCAGAGGCTGCCTCCCCAAGGTCAGGGAAGGTATTTCTCGGACTTCCCCGAACAGGGAACACCTGTGACTGAAGAGAGCTGCTTGGAGTTGTCTCTCGAGATCCCCCACGCACTGACAATGGTTCCGGAATCCTGAGCGTGGGGAAGTTCCACCAACGGTCGGCAGCGCGTGTGTTCTAACGGAATGCCTAAGCTCGACTCCCCTGAGAGTTTTCCTAATATCTCTGTGCCAGGGAATGCTAGGGGTGATTGCAGGAAATCCCAGTGTCAGAGGCTGCCTCCCCAAGTTCAGGGAAGGTCTTTCTCGGGCTTCCCCGAACAGGGAACACCTGTGACTGAAGAGAGTTGCATGGAGTTGTCTCTCGAGCTCCCCCACGCACTGACCATGTTTCCGGAATCCTGAGCGTGGGGAGGTTCCACAAACGGTCGGCAGCGTGTGGGTTCTAACGGAATGCCTGAGCTCGTCTTCCGTGAAGGTTTTCCTAATATCTCTGTGCCAGGGAATGCTAGGGGTGATTGCAGGATATCCCAGTATCAGAGGCTGCCTCCCCAAGGTCAGGGAAGGTATTTCTCGGACTTCCCCGAACAGGGAACACCAGTGACTGAAGTGAGCTGCGTCAATTTTCTCTCGAGATCCCCCACGCACTGACCATGGTTCCGGAATCCTGAGCGTGGGGAGGTTCCATCAACGGTCGGCAGCGCGTGGGTTCTAACGGAATGACTAAGCTCGTCTCCCCTGAGGGTTTTCCTAATGTCTCTGTGCCAGGGAATGCTAGGGGTGATTGCAGGTTATCCCAGTGTCAGAGGCTGCCTCCCCAAGGTCAGGGAAGGTATTTCTCGGACTTCCCCGATCAGGGAACACCTGTGACTGAAGAGAGCTGCGTGGAGTTGTCTCTCGAGCTCCCCCACGCACTGACCATAGTTCCGGAATCCTGAGCGTGGGGAGGTTTCACCAAAGTTCGGCAGCGCGTGGATTCTAACGGAATGCCTATGCTCGTCTCCTCTGAGGGTTTTACTAATTTCTCTGTGCCAGGGAATGCTAGGGGTGATTGCAGGATATCCCAGTGTCAGAGGCTGCCTCCTCAATGTCAGGAAAGGTATTTCTCGGGCTTCCCCGAACAGGGAACACCTGTGAATGAAGAGAGCTGCGTGGAGTTTTCTCTCGAGTTCCCCCAAGCACTGACAATGTTTCCGGAATCCTGAGCGTGGGGAGGTTCCACCAACGGTCGGCAGCTCGTGGGTTCTAACGGAATGCCTAAGGTCGTCTCACCTGAGTGATTTCCTAATATCTCTGTGCCAGGGAATGCTAGGGGTGATTGCAGGATATCCCAGTGTCAGAGGCTGCCTCCTCAATGTCAGGGAAGGTATTTCTCGGGCTTCCCCGAACAGGGAACACCTGTGACTGAAGAGAGCTGCATGGAGTTGTCTCTCGAGCTCCCCCACGCACTGACAATGTTTCCGGAATCCTGAGCGTGGGGAGGTTCCAGCAACGGTCGGCAGCGCGTGGGTTCTAACGGAATGCCTAAGCTTGCCTCCCCTGAGGATTTTCCTAATGTCTCTGTGCCAGGGAATGCTAGGGGTGATTGCAGAATATCCTAGTGTCATAGGCTGCCTCCCCAAGGTCAGGGAAGCTATTTCTCGGACTTCCCCAAACAGGGAACACCTGTGACTGAAGAGAGCTGCGTGGAGTTGTCTCTCGAGCTCCCCCACGCAATGACAATGGTTCCGGAATCCTGAGCGTGGGGAGGTTCCACCAACGGTCGGCAGCGCTTGGGTTCTAACGGAGTGCCTAAGCTCGTCTCCCCTGAGTTTTTGCCAAATATCTCTGTGCCAGGGAATGCTAGGGGTGATTGCAACATATCCCAGTGTCAGAGGCTGCCTCCCCAAGTTCAGGGAAGGTATTTCTCGGGCTTCCCCGAACAGGGAACACCTGTGACTGAAAAGAGCTGCATGGAGTTGTCTCTCGAGCTCCCCCACGCACTGACCATGGTTCCGGAATCCTGAGCTTGCGGAGGTTCCACCAAAGGTCGGCAGCGCGTGGGTTCTAACGGAATGCCTAAGCTCGTCTCCCCTGAGTGTTTTCCTAATTTCTCTGTGCCAGGGAGTGCTAGGGGTGATTGCAGGATATCCCAGTGTCAGAGACTTCTTCCCCAAGGACAGGGAAGGTATTTCTCGGACTTCCCCGAACAGGGAACACCTGTGACTGAAGAGAGCTGCGTGGACATGTCTCACAAGATCCCCCACGCACTGACCATGGTTCCGGAATCCTGAGCGTGGGGAGGTTCCACCAACGGTCGGCAGCGCGTGGGTTATAAAGGAATGACTAAGCTCGTCTCCCCTGAGGGTTTTCCTAATGTCTCTGTGCGAGGGAATGCTAGGGATGATTGCAGGATATCCCAGTGTCAGAGGCTGCGTCCCCAAGGACAGGGAAGGTATTTCTCGGACTTCCCCGAACAGGGAACACCTGTGATTTAAGAGAGCTGCGTGGAGTTGTCTCTCGAGATCCCCCACGCACTGACAATGGTTCCGGATTCCTGAGCGTGGGGAGGTTCCACCAACGGTAGGCAGCGCGTCGAGTTTAACGGAATGCCAAAGCTCGTCTGCCCTGAGGATTTTCCTAATGAATCTGTGCCAGGGAATGCTAGGGGTGATTGCAGGATATCCCAGTATCCGAGGCTGCATCCCCAAGGTCAGGGAAATTATTTCTCTGACTTCCCCGCACAGGGAACACATGTAACTGAAGAGAGCTGCGTGGAGTTGTCTCTCGAGATAACCCACGCACTGACAATTGTTCCGGAATCCTGAGCGTGGGGAGGTTCCACCAACGGTCGGCAGCGCGTGGGTTATAACGGAATGCCTATGCTCATCTCCCCTGCGGGTTTTCCTAATGTCTCTGTGCCAGGGAATGCTAGGGGTGATTGCAGGGTATCCCACAGTCAGAGGCTGCATCCCCAAGGTCAGGGAAGGTATTTCTCGGACTTCCCCGAACAGGGAACACCTGTGACTGAAGAGAGCTGCGTGGAGTTGTCTCTCGAGCTCCCCCAAGCACTGACAATTGTTCCGGAATCCTGAGCGTGGGGATGTTCCAGCAACGATCGGCAGAGCGTGGGTTTTAACGGAATGCCTAAGCTCGTCTCCCCTGAGGGTTTTCCTAATATCTCTGTGCCAGGGAATGCTAGGGGTGATTGCAGGATATCCCAGCGCCCGAGGCTGCCTCCCTACGGTCAGGGAAGTTATTTCTCTGACTTCCCCGAACAGGGAACACCTGTGACTGAAGAGAGCTGCGTGGAGTTGTCTCTCGAGATCCCCCACGCACTGACAATGGTTCCGGAATCCTGAGCGTGGGGAGGTTCCACCAACGGTCGGCAGCGCGTGGGTTCTAACGGAATGCCTAAGCTCGTCTCCCCTGAGGGTTTTCCTAATGTCTCTGTGCCAGGGAATGCTAGGGGTGATTGCAGGATATCCCAGTGTCAGAGGCTGCCTCCCCAAGGTCAGGGAAGGTATTTCTCGGGCTTCCCTGAACAGGGAACACCTGTGACTGAAGAGAGCTGCATGGAGTTGTCTCTCGAGCTCCCCCACGCACTGACCATGTTTCCGGAATCCTGAGCGTGGGGAGGTTTCACCAACGGTCGGCAGCGCGTGGGTTCTAACAGAGTGCCTAAGCTCGTCTCCCCTGAGGTTTGTCTAATTTATCTGTGCCAGGGATTGCTAGGGGTGATTGCAGGATATCCCAGTGTCAGAGGCTGCCTCCCCAAGCTCAGGAAATCTATTTCTCGGACTTCCCCGAAAAGGGAACACCTGTGACTAAAGAGAGCTGCGTGGATTTGTCTCTCGAGATCCCCCATGCACTGAACATGGTTCCGGAATCCTGAGCATGGGGAGGTTCCACCAACGGTGGGCAGCGCGTGGGTTCTAACGGAATGCATAAGCTCATCTTCCGTGAAGGTTTTCTTAATGTCTCTGTGCCAGGGAGTGCTAGGGGGTTTACAGGATATCCCAGTGAAAGCGGCTGCCTCCCCAAAATCAGGGAAGTTATTTCTCGGACTTCCCCGAACAGGGAACACCTGTGAGTGAAAATAGCTGTGTGGAGTTGTCTCTCGACCTCCCACACGCACTGATAGTTACTCCGGAATCCTGAGCGTGGGGAGGTTCCAAGAACGGTTGGCAGCACTTGGGTTCTTAGGGAATGCCTTTGCTCGTCTCCCCTGAGGGTTTTCCTCATGTCTCTGTGCCAGGGAATGCTAGGGGGGGTTGCAGGATATCCCAGTGACAGAGGCTGCCTCCCCAAGGTCAGGGAAGTTATTTCTCGGACTTCCCCTTGCAGGGAACACCTGTGACTGAAGAGAGATGCGTAGAGTTGTCTCTCGAGGTCCCCCACTCAATGACAATGTTTCCGGAATCCTGAGCGTGGGGAGGATCCATCAACGTTCGGCAGTGCTTGGGTTCTAACGGAATGCCTGTGCTCGTCTCCCCTGAGGGTTTTCCTCATGTCTCTGTGCCAGGGAATGCTAGGGGGGGTTACAGGAAATCCCAGTGACAGAGGCTGCCTCCCCAAGGTCAGGGAAATTATTTCTCGGACTTCCCAGGGCAGGGGAAACCTGTGAGTGAAGAGAGCTGCGTGGAGTTGTCTCTCGAGCTCCCCCACTCAATGACAATTGTTCTGGAATCCTGAGCGTGGGGAGGTTCCCCCAACTGTCGGCAGCGCATGTGTTCTAAGGGAATACCTGTGCTCGTCTCCCCTGAGGGTTTTCCTCATGTCTCTGTGCCAGGGAATGCTAGGGGTGGTTGCACGAATTCCCAGTGACAGAGGCTGCCTTCCCAAGGTCAGGGAATGTATTTCTCGGACTTCCCATAGCACGGAACACCTGTGAATGAAGCGAGCTGCGTGGAGGTGTCTGTGGAGCTCCCCCACTCAATGAATATTGTTCCGGAATCCTGAGCGTGGGGAGGTTCCACCAACGGACGACTGCGCGTGGGTTTTAAGGAAATGCCTGTACTCGCCTCCCCTGAGGGTTTTCCTCATATCTCTGTGCCAGGGAATGCTAGGGGGGGTTGCAGGAATTACCAGTGACCGAGGCTGCCTCCTCAAGGTCAGGGAAGTTATTTCTCGGACTTCCCCGAACAGGGAACACCTGTGACTGTAGAGAGCTGCGTGGAATTGTCTCTCGAGCTCCCCCACACATTGACAATTTTTCCGGAATCCTGAGCGTGGGGAGGTTCCACCAATGGTCGGCAGCGCGTGGGTTCTAACGAAAAGCATAAGCTCGTCTCCCCTGAGGGTTTTCCTAATGAATCTGTGCCAGGGAATGATAGGGGTGTTTGCAGGATATACCACTGACAGAGGTTGCCTCCCCAAGTTCAGGGAAGGAATTTCTCGGACTTCCCCGAACAGGGAACACCTGTGACTGAAGAGAGCTGCGTGGAGTTGTCTCTCGAGCTCCCCCACGCACTGACAATAGTTCCGAAGTCCTGAGCGTGGGGAGGTTCCACCAAAGGTCGGGAGCGCGTGGGTTCTATCGGAAAGCCTAAGCTCGTCACCCCTGAGGATTTTCCTAATGTCTCTGTGCCAGGGAATGCTAGAAGTTTTTGCAGGATATCCCAGTGAAAGCGGCTGCCTCCCCAAGATCAGGGAAGGTATTTCTCGGACTTCCCCAAACAGGGAACACCTGTGACTGAAGATAGCTGCGTGGAGTTGTCTCTCGAGCTCCCACACGCTCTGACAATTGTTCCGGAATCCTGAGCGTGGGGAGGTTCCACCAACGTTCGGCAGCACGTGGGTTCAAACGGAAAGCCTAAGCTCGTTTCCCTGAGGGTTTTCCTAATGTGTCTGTGCCAGGGAATGCTAGGGGCTTTTGCAGGAAATCCCAGTGACAGAGGCTGCCTCCCCAAGGTCATGGAAGTTATTTCTCAGACTTACCAGAGCAGGGAACACCTGTGACTGAAGAGAGCTGCGTGGAGTTGTCTCTCGAGCTCCCCCAGTCAATGACAATGTTTCTGGAATCCTGAGCGTGGTGAGGTTCCAAGAACGGTCAGCAGCACGTGGGTTCTTACGGAATGCCTTTGCTCGTCACCCCTGAGGGTTTTCCTCATGTCTCTGTGCCAGGGAATGCTAGGGAGGGTTGCAGGAAATCCCAGTGACAGAGGCTGCCTCCCCAAGGTCAGGGAAGGTATTTCTCAGACTTCCCCGTGCAGGGAACACCAGTGACTGAAGAGAGCTTCGTGGAGTTGTCTCTCGAGCTCCCCCACTCAATGACAATGTTTCCAGAATCCTGAGCGTGGGGAGGTTCCACCAACGGTCGGCAGAGCTTGGGTTGTAACGGTATGCCTGTGCTCGTCTCCCCTGAGGGTTTTCCACATGTCTCTGTGACAGGGAATACTAGGGGGGGTTACAGGAATTCCCAGTGACAGAGGCAGCCTCCCCAAGGTCAGGGAAATTATTTCTCGAACTTCCCAGGGCAGGGGACACCTGTGACTGAAGAGAGCTTCGTGGAGTTGTCTCTCGAGCTCACACACGCACTGACAATGGTTCCAGAATCCTGAGCGTGGGGAGGTTCCACCAACGGTCGGCAGCGCGTGGGTTCAAACGGAAAGACTAAGCTCGTTTCCCCTGAGGGTTTTCCTCATTTCTCTGTGCCAGGGAAAGCTTGGGGGGTTTGCAGGATATCCCAGTGACAGAGGCTGCCTCCCCAAGGTCAGGGAAGGTATTTCTCGGACTTCCCATAACAGGGAACACCTGTGACTGAAGAGAGCTGCTTGGAGATGTCTCTCGAGCTCCCCCACGCACTGACAATGTTTCCGGAGTAATGAGCGTCGGGAGGTTCCACCAAAGGTCGGCAGAGCGTGGGTTCTAACGGAAAGCCTAAGCTATTCTCCCCTGAGGGTTTTCCTAATGTCTCTGTGCCAGGGAATGCTAGGGGGGTTTGCAGGATATCCCAGTGACAGAGGCTGCCTCCCCAATGTCAGGGAAGGTATTTCTCGGACTTCCCTGAACAGGGAAGACCTGTGACTGAAGAGAGCTGCGTGGAGTTGTCTCTCGAGCTCCCCTACGCACTGACAATGTTTCTGGAATCCTGAGCGTGGGGAGGTTCCACCAACGGTCGGCAGCGCGTGGGTTCTAACGGAAAGCCTAGGCTCGTCTCCCCTGAGGTTTTTCCTTATGTCTCTGTGCCAGGGAATGCTAGGGGAGTTTGCAGGATATCCCAGTGAAAGAGGCTGCCTCCCCAAGCTCAGGGAATTTTTTCTCGGACTTCCCCGAACAGGGAACACCTGTGACTGAAGAGAGCTGCGTGGAGTTGTCTCTCGAGCTTCCCACGCACTGACAATGGTTCCGGAATCCTGAGCGTGGGGAGGTTCCAACAACGGTCGGCAGCGCGTGTTTTCAAACGGAAAGCCTAAGCTCGTCTCCCCTGAGGGTTTTCCTACTGTCTCTGTGCCAGGGAATACTAGGGTGGTTTGCAGGATATCCCAGTGACACAGGCTGACTCCCCAAGGTCAGGGAAGGTATTTCTCGGACTTCCCCGAAAAGGGAACACCTGTGACTGAAGAGAGCTGCGTGGAGTTGTCTCTCGAGCTCCCCCACGCACTGACAATTGTTCCGGAATTCTGAGCGTGGGGAGGTTCCACCAACGGTCGGCAGGGCGTGGGTTCTAACGGAATGCCTAAGCTCGTCTCCCCTGAGGGTTTTTCTAATGTCTCTCTGCCAGGGAATGCTAGGGGTGATTGCAGGATATCCCAGTGTCAGAGGCTGCCTACCAAGGTCAGGGAAGGTATTTCTCGGACTTCCCCGAACAGGGAACACCTGTCACTGAAGAGAGCTGCGTGGAGTTGTCTCTCGACTTCCCCCACGCACTGACAATGGTCCGGAATCCTGAGCGTGGGGAGGTTCCACCAACTGTCGGCAGCGCGTGGGTTCAAACGGAATGCCTTAGCTCGTCTACCCTGAGGGTTTTCCTAATGTCTCTGTGCCAGGGAATGCTAGGGGTGATTGCAGGATATCCCAGTGTCAGAGGCTGCCTCCCCAAGGTCAGGGAATGTTTTTCTCGGACTTCCCCGAACAGGGAACACCTGTGACTGAAGAGAGCTGCGTGGAGTTGTCTCTCGAGCTCCCCCACGCACTGATAATGGTTCCGGAATCCTGAGCGTGGGGAGGTTCCACCAACGGTCGGCAGCGCGTGGGTTCTAACGGAATCTCAGAGCTCGTCTCCCCTGAGGGTTTTCCTAATTTCTCTGTGCCAGAGAATGCTACGGGTGATTGCAGGATATCCCAGTGTCAGGGGCTGATTCCCCAATGTCAGGGAAGGTTTTTCTCGGACTTCCCCGAACAGGGAACACCTGTGACTGAAGAGAGCTGCGTGGAGTTGTCTCTCGAGCTCCCCCACGCACTGACAATGGTTCCGGAATCCTGAGTGTGGGGAGGTTCCACCAACGGTCGGCAGCGCGTGGGTTCTAACGGAATGCTTAGGCTCGTCTCCCCTGAGAGTTTTCCTAATGTCTCTGTGCCAGGGAATGCTAGGGGTGATTGCAGGATATCCCAGTGTCAGAGGCTGCCTCCCCAAGGTCAGGGAAGTTATTTCTCGGACTTCCCCGAACAGGGAACACCTGTGACTGAAGAGAGCTGCGTGGAGTTGTCTCTCGAGCTCCCCCAGTCAATGACAATGATTCTGGAATCCTGAGCGTGGTGAGGTTCCAAGAACGGTCAGCAGCACGTGGGTTCTTACGGAATGCCTTTGCTCGTCACCCCTGAGGGTTTTCCTCATGTCTCTGTGCCAGGGAATGCTAGGGAGGGTTGCAGGAAATCCCAGTGACAGAGGCTGCCTCCCCAAGGTCAGGGAAGGTATTTCTCGGACTTCCCCGTGCAGGGAACACCAGTGACTGAAGAGAGCTTCGTGGAGTTGTCTCTCGAGCTCCCCCACTCAATGACAATGTTTCCAGAATCCTGAGCGTGGGGAGGTTCCACCAACGGTCGGCAGAGCTTGGGTTGTAACGGAATGCCTGTGCTCGTCTCCCCTGAGGTTTTTCCACATGTCTCTGTGACAGGGAATACTAGGGGGGGTTACAGGAATTCCCAGTGACAGAGGCAGCCTCCCCAAGATCAGGGAAATTATTTCTCGAACTTCCCAGGGCAGGGGACACCTGTGACTGAAGAGAGCTTCGTGGAGTTGTCTCTCGAGCTCACACACGCACTGACAATGGTTCCAGAATCCTGAGCGTGGGGAGGTTCCACCAACGGTCGGCAGCGCGTGGGTTCAAACGGAAAGACTAAGCTCGTTTCCCCTGAGGGTTTTCCTCAGGTCTCTGTGCCAGGGAAAGCTTGGGGGGTTTGCAGGATATCCCAGTGACAGAGGCTGCCTCCCCAAGGTCAGGGAAGTTATTTCTCGGACTTCCCATAACAGGGAACACCTGTGACTGAAGAGAGCTGCGTGGAGTTGTCTCTCGAGATCCCCCACGCACTGACAATGTTTCCCTAGTCCTGAGCGTGGGGAGGTTCCATCAACGGTCGGAAGCGCGTGGGTTCTAACGGAAAGCCTAAGCTCGTCTCCCCTGAGGGTTTTCCTAATTTCTGTGTGCCAGGGAATGCTAGGGGGGTTGCAGGATATCCCAGTGAAAGAGGCTGCCTCCCCAAGGTCAGGGAAGGTATTTCTCGGACTTCCCCGAACAGGGAACACGTTTGACTGAAGAGAGATGCATGGAGATGTCTCTCGAGCTCCCCCACGCACTGACAATGTTTCCGGAGTCCTGAGCGTCGGGAGGTTCCACCAAAGGTCGGCAGAGCGTGGGTTCTAACGGAAAGCCTAAGCTATTCTCCCCTGAGGGTTTTCCTAATGTCTCTGTGCCAGGGAATGCTAGGGGGGTTTGCAGGATATCCCAGTGAAAGAGGCTGCCTCCCAAAGCTCAGGGAATTTTTTCTCGGACTTCCCCGAACAGGGAACACCTGTGACTGAAGAGAGCTGCGTGGAGTTGTCTCTCGAGCTTCCCACGCACTGACAATGGTTCCGGAATCCTGAGCGTGGGGAGGTTCCAACAACGTTCGGCAGCGCGTGTTTTCAAACGGAAAGCCTAAGCTCGTCTCCCCTGAGGGTTTTCCTACTGTCTCTGTGCCAGGGAATACTAGGGTGGTTTGCAGGATATCCCAGTGACACAGGCTGACTCCCCAAGGTCAGGGAAGGTATTTCTCGGACTTCCCCGAAAAGGGAACACCTGTGACTGAAGAGAGCTGCGTGGAGTTGTCTCTCGAGCTCCCCCACGCACTGACAATTGTTCCGGAATTCTGAGCGTGGGGAGGTTCCACAAACGGTCGGCAGCGTGTGGGTTCTAACGGAATGCCTAAGCTCGTCTCCCCTGAGGGTTTTCCTAATATCTCTGTGCCAGGGAATGCTAGGGGTGATTGCAGGATATCCCAGTGTCAGAGGCTGCCTCCCCAAGGTCAGGGAAGTTATTTCTCGGACTTCCCCGAACAGGGAACACCCGTGACTGAAGAGAGCTGCGTGGAGTTTTCTCTCGAGCTCCCCCACGCACTGACAATTTTTCCGGAATCCTGAGCGTGGGGAGGTTCCACCAACGGTCGGCAGGGCGTGGGTTCTAACGGAATGCCTAAGCTCTTCTCCCCTGAGTGATTTCCTAATGTCTCTGTGCCAGGGAATGCTAGGGGTGATTGCAGAATATCCCAGTGTCAGAGGCTGCCTCCCCAAAGTCAGGGAAGGTATTTCTCGGACTTCCCCGAACAGGGAACACCCGTGACTGAAGAGAGCTTTGTGGAGTTGTCACTCGAGCTCCCCGACGCACTGACAATGGTTCCGGAATTCTGAGCGTGGGGAGGTTCCACCAACTGTCGGCAGCGCGTGGGTTCTAACGGAATGCATAAGCTCGTCTCCCCTGAGGGTTTTCCTAATATCTCTGTGCCAGGGAATGCTAGGGGTGATTGCAGGATATCCCAGTGTCAGAGGCTGCCTCCCCAAGGTCAGGGAAGGTATTTCTCGGACTTCCCAGAACAGGGAACACATGTGACTGAAGAGAACTGCGTGGAGTTGTCTCTCGAGCTCCCCCACGCACTGACAACGGTTCCGGAATCCTGAGCGTGGGGAGGTTCCACCAACGGTCGGCAGCGCGTGGGTTCAGACGGAATGCCTAAGCTCGTCTCCCCTGAGGGTTTTCCTAATGTCTCTGTGCCAGGGAATGCTAGGGGTGATTGCAGGATATCCCAGTGTCAGAGGCTGCCTCCCCAAGGTCAGGGAAGTTATTTCTTTGACTTCCCCGAACAGGGAACACCTGTGACTGAAGAGAGCTGCGTGGAGTTGTCTCTCGAGCTCCCCCACGCACTGACAACGGTTCCGGAATCCTGAGCGTGGGGAGGTTCCACCAACGGTCGGCAGCGCGTGGGTTCTAACGGAATGCCTAAGCTCGTCTCCCCTGAGGGTTTTCCTAATGTCTCTGTGCCAGGGAATGCTAGGGGTGATTGCAGGATATCCCAGTGTCAGAGGCTGCCTCACCAAGGTCAGGGAACGTATTTCTCAGACTTCCCCGTACAGGGAACACCTGTGACTGAAGAGAGCTGCGTGGAGTTGTCTCTCTTTCTCCCCCACGCACTGACAATGGTTCCGGAATCCTGAGCGTGGGGAGGTTCCACCAACGGTCGGCAGCGCGTGGGTTCTAACGGAATGCCTAAGCTCGTCTCCCCTGAGGGTTTTCCTAACGTCTCTATGCCAGGGAATGCTAGGGGTGATTGCAGGTTATCCCAGTGTCAGAGGCTGCCACCCCAACGTCAGGGAAGATATTTCTCGGACTTCCCCGTACAGGGAACACCTGTGACTGAAGAGAGCTTCGTGGAGTTGTTTCTCGACGTCCCCCACGCACTGACAATGGTTCCGGAATCCTGAGCGTGGGGAGGTTCCACCAACGGTCGGCAGCGCGTGGGTTCTAACGGAATGCCTAAGCTCGTCTCCCCTGAGGCTTTTCCTAATGTCTCTGTGCCAGGGTATGCTAGGGGTGATTACAGGATATCCCAGTGTCAGAGGCTACCTCCCCAAGGTCAGGGAAGGTATTTCTCGGACTTCCCCGAACAGGGAACACCTGTGACTGAAGAGAGCTGCGTGGAGTTGTCTCTCGAGCTCCCCCACGCACTGACAATGGTTCCGGAATCCTGAGCGTGGGGAGGTTCCACCAAAGGACGGCAGCGCGTGGGTTCTAACGGAATGCCTAAGCTCGTCTCCTCTGAGGGTTTTCCTAATATCTCTGTGCCAGGGAATGCTAGGGGTGATTGCAGGATATCCCAGTTTCAGAGGCTGCCTCCCCAAGGTCAGGGAAGGTATTTCTCGAACTTCCCCGAACAGGGAACACCTGTCACTGAAGAGAGCTGCGTGGAGTTGTCTCTCGACGTCCCCCACGCACTGACAATGGTCCGGAATCCTGAGCGTGGGGAGGTTCCACCAACTGTCGGCAGCGCGTGGGTTCTAACGGAATGCCTTAGCTCGTCTCCCCTGAGGGTTTTCCTAATGTCTCTGTGCCAGGGAATGCTAGGGGTGATTGCAGGATATCCCAGTGTCAGAGGCTGCCTCCCCAAGGTCAGGGAAGGTTTTTCTCGGACTTCCCCGAACAGGGAACACCTGTGATTGAAGAGAGCTGCGTGGAGTTGTCTCTCGAGCTCCCCCACGCACTGATAATGGTTCCGGAATCCTGAGCGTGGGGAGGTTCCACCAACGGTCGGCAGCGCGTGGGTTCTAACGGAATCTCAGAGCTCGTCTCCCCTGAGGGTTTTCCTAATTTCTCTGTGCCAGAGAATGCTACGGGTGATTGCAGGATATCCCAGTGTCAGGGGCTGATTCCCCAATGTCAGGGAAGGTTTTTCTCGGACTTCCCCGAACAGGGAACACCTGTGACTGAAGAGAGCTGCGTGGAGTTGTCTCTCGAGCTCCCCCACGCACTGACAATGGTTCCGGAATCCTGAGTGTGGGGAGGTTCCACCAACGGTCGGCAGCGCGTGGGTTCTAACGGAATGCTTAGGCTCGTCTCCCCTGAGAGTTTTCCTAATGTCTCTGTGCCAGGGAATGCTAGGGGTGATTGCAGGATATCCCAGTGTCAGAGGCTGCCTCCCCAAAGTCAGGGAAGTTATTTCTCGGACTTCCCCGAACAGGGAACACCTGTGACTGAAGAGAGCTGCGTGGAGTTGTCTCTCGAGCTCCACCACGCACTGACAATGGTTCCGGAATCCTGAGGGTGGGGAGGTTCCACCAACGGTCGGCAGCGCGTGGGTTCTAACGGAATGCTTAGGCTCGTCTCCCCTGAGCCTTTTCCTAATGTCTCTGTGCCAGGGAATGCTAGGGGTGATTGCAGGATATCCCAGTGTCAGAGGCTGCCCCCCAATGTCAGGGAAGGTATTTCTCGGACTTCCCCGAACAGGGAACACCTGTGACTGAAGAGAGCTGCGTGAATTTGTCTCTCGAGCTCCCCCACGCACTGACAATGTTTCCGGAATCCTGAGCGTGGGGAGGTTCCACCAACGTTCGGCAGTACGTGGGTTCTAACGGAATGCCTAAGCTCGTCTCCCCTGAGTATTTTCCTAATGTCTCTCTGAAAGGGAATGCTAGGGGTGATTGCAGGATATCCCAGAGTCAGAGGCTGCCTCCCCAATGTCAGGGAAGTTATTTCTCGGACTTCCCCGAACAGGGAACACCTGTGACTGAAGAGAGCTGCGTGGAGTTGTCTCTCGTGTTCCCCCACGCACTGACAATTGTTCCGGAATCCTGAGCGTGGGGAGGTTCCAACAACGGTCGGCAGCCCATGGGTTCTAACGGAATGCCTAAGCTCGTCAGCCCTGATGGTTTTCCTAATGTCTCTCTGCCAGGGAATGCTAGGGGTGATTGCAGGATATCCCAGAGTCAGAGTCTGCCTCCCCAAGGTCAGGGAAGGTTTTTCTCGGACTTCCGCGAACAGGGAACACCTGTGACTGAAGAGAGCTGCGTGGAGTTGTCTCTTGACGTCCCCCACGCACTGACAATGGTTCCAGCATCCTGAGAGTGGGGAGGTTCCACCACGGTCGGCAGCGTGTGGGTTCTAACGGAATGCCTAACCTCGTCACCCCTGAGGGTTTTCCTAATGTCTCTGTGCCAGGGAATGCTAGGGGTGATTGCAGGATATCCCAGTGTCAGAGGCTGCCTCCCCAAGTTCAGGGAAGTTATTTCTCGGACTTCCCCGAACAGGGAACACCTGTGACTGAAGAGAGCTGCGTGGAGTTGTCTCTCGAGCTCCCCCACGCACTGACAATGGTTCCGAAATCCTGAGCGTGGGGAGGATCCACCAACGGTCGGCAGCGCGTGGGTTCTAACAGAAAGCCTAAGCTCGTCTCCCCTGAGGTTTTTCCTAATGTCTCTGTGCCAGGGAATACTAGGGGTGATTGCAGGATATCCCAGTGTCAGAGGCTGCCTCCCCAAGGTCAGGGAATGTATTTCTCGGAATTCCCCGAACAGGGAACACCTGTGACTGAAGAGAGCTGCGTGGAGTTGTCTCTCGAGCTCCCCCACGCACTGACAATTTTTCCGGAATCCTGAGCTTGGGGAGGTTCCAACAACGGTCGGCAGCGCGTGGGTTCTAACGGAATGCCTAAGCTCGTCTCCCCTGAGGTTTTTCCTAATGTCTCTGTGCCAGGGAATGCTAGGGGTGATTGCAGGATATCCCAGTGTCAGAGGATGCCTCCCCAAGGTCAGGGAAGATATTTCTCGGACTTCCCCGAACAGGGAACACCTGCGACTGAAGACAGCAGCGTGGATTTGTCTCTCGAGCTCCCCCACGCACTGAAAATTTTTCCGGAATTCTGAGCTTGGGGAGGTTCCAACAACGGTCGGCAGCGCGTGGGTTCTAACGGAATGCCTAAGCTCGTCTCCCCTGAGGGTTTTCCTAATTTCTCTGTGCCAGGGAATGCTAGGGGTGATTGCAGGATATCCCAGTGTCAGAGGCTGCCTCCCCAAGGTCAGGGAAGTTATTTCTCGGACTTCCCCGAACAGGGAACACCTGTGACTGAAGAGAGCTGTGTGGAGTTGTCTCTCGAGCTCCCCCACGCACTGACAATGGTTCCGGAATCCTGAGCGTGGGGAGGTTCCACCAACGGTCGGCAGCGCGTGGGTTCTAACGGAATGCCTAAGCTCGTCTCCCCTGAGCGTTTTCCTAATGTCTCTGTGCCAGGGAATGCTAGGGGTGATTGCAGGATATCCCAGAGTCAGAGGCTGCCTCCCCAAGTTCAGGGAAGGTATTTCTCGGACTTCCCCAAACAGGGAACACCTGTGACTGAAGAGAGCTTCTTGGAGTTGTCTCTCGTGTTCCAACACGCACTAAAAATGGTTCCGGAATCCTGAGCGTGGGGAGGTTCCACCAACGTTTGGCAGTGCGTGGGTTCTAACGGAATTCCTATGCTCGTCTCCCCTGAGGCTTTTCCTAATGTCTCTTTGCCAGGGAATGCTAGGGGTGATGGCAGGATATCCCAGTGTCAGAGGCTGCCTCCCCAAGTTCAGGGAAGGTATTTCTCGGACTTCCCCAAACAGGGAACACCTGTGACTGAAGAGAGCTGCGTGGAGTTGTCTCTCGAGCTCCCCCACGCACTAACAATGGTTCCGGAATCCTGAGGGTGGGGAGGTTCCACCAACGGTCGGCAGCGCGTGGGTTTAAACGGAATGCCTAAGCTCGTCTCCCCTGAGGCTTTTCCTAATGTCTCTGTGCCAGGGAATGCTAGGGGGGGTTGCAGGAATTACCAGTGACCGAGGCTGCCTCCTCAAGGTCAGGGAAGTTATTTCTCGGACTTCCCCGAACAGGGAACACCTGTGACTGTAGAGAGCTGCGTGGAATTGTCTCTCGAGCTCCCCCACACATTGACAATTTTTCCGGAATCCTGAGCGTGGGGAGGTTCCACCAATGGTCGGCAGCGCGTGGGTTCTAACGAAAAGCATAAGCTCGTCTCCCCTGAGGGTTTTCCTAATGAATCTGTGCCAGGGAATGATAGGGGTGTTTGCAGGATATACCACTGACAGAGGTTGCCTCCCCAAGTTCAGGGAAGGAATTTCTCGGACTTCCCCGAACAGGGAACACCTGTGACTGAAGAGAGCTGCGTGGAGTTGTCTCTCGAGCTCCCCCACGCACTGACAATAGTTCCGAAGTCCTGAGCGTGGGGAGGTTCCACCAAAGGTCGGGAGCGCGTGGGTTCTATCGGAAAGCCTAAGCTCGTCACCCCTGAGGATTTTCCTAATGTCTCTGTGCCAGGGAATGCTAGAAGTTTTTGCAGGATATCCCAGTGAAAGCGGCTGCCTCCCCAAGATCAGGGAAGGTATTTCTCGGACTTCCCCAAACAGGGAACACCTGTGACTGAAGATAGCTGCGTGGAGTTGTCTCTCGAGCTCCCACACGCTCTGACAATTGTTCCGGAATCCTGAGCGTGGGGAGGTTCCACCAACGTTCGGCAGCACGTGGGTTCAAACGGAAAGCCTAAGCTCGTTTCCCTGAGGGTTTTCCTAATGTGTCTGTGCCAGGGAATGCTAGGGGCTTTTGCAGGAAATCCCAGTGACAGAGGCTGCCTCCCCAAGGTCATGGAAGTTATTTCTCAGACTTACCAGAGCAGGGAACACCTGTGACTGAAGAGAGCTGCGTGGAGTTGTCTCTCGAGCTCCCCCAGTCAATGACAATGTTTCTGGAATCCTGAGCGTGGTGAGGTTCCAAGAACGGTCAGCAGCACGTGGGTTCTTACGGAATGCCTTTGCTCGTCACCCCTGAGGGTTTTCCTCATGTCTCTGTGCCAGGGAATGCTAGGGAGGGTTGCAGGAAATCCCAGTGACAGAGGCTGCCTCCCCAAGGTCAGGGAAGGTATTTCTCAGACTTCCCCGTGCAGGGAACACCAGTGACTGAAGAGAGCTTCGTGGAGTTGTCTCTCGAGCTCCCCCACTCAATGACAATGTTTCCAGAATCCTGAGCGTGGGGAGGTTCCACCAACGGTCGGCAGAGCTTGGGTTGTAACGGTATGCCTGTGCTCGTCTCCCCTGAGGGTTTTCCACATGTCTCTGTGACAGGGAATACTAGGGGGGGTTACAGGAATTCCCAGTGACAGAGGCAGCCTCCCCAAGGTCAGGGAAATTATTTCTCGAACTTCCCAGGGCAGGGGACACCTGTGACTGAAGAGAGCTTCGTGGAGTTGTCTCTCGAGCTCACACACGCACTGACAATGGTTCCAGAATCCTGAGCGTGGGGAGGTTCCACCAACGGTCGGCAGCGCGTGGGTTCAAACGGAAAGACTAAGCTCGTTTCCCCTGAGGGTTTTCCTCATTTCTCTGTGCCAGGGAAAGCTTGGGGGGTTTGCAGGATATCCCAGTGACAGAGGCTGCCTCCCCAAGGTCAGGGAAGGTATTTCTCGGACTTCCCATAACAGGGAACACCTGTGACTGAAGAGAGCTGCTTGGAGATGTCTCTCGAGCTCCCCCACGCACTGACAATGTTTCCGGAGTAATGAGCGTCGGGAGGTTCCACCAAAGGTCGGCAGAGCGTGGGTTCTAACGGAAAGCCTAAGCTATTCTCCCCTGAGGGTTTTCCTAATGTCTCTGTGCCAGGGAATGCTAGGGGGGTTTGCAGGATATCCCAGTGACAGAGGCTGCCTCCCCAATGTCAGGGAAGGTATTTCTCGGACTTCCCTGAACAGGGAAGACCTGTGACTGAAGAGAGCTGCGTGGAGTTGTCTCTCGAGCTCCCCTACGCACTGACAATGTTTCTGGAATCCTGAGCGTGGGGAGGTTCCACCAACGGTCGGCAGCGCGTGGGTTCTAACGGAAAGCCTAGGCTCGTCTCCCCTGAGGTTTTTCCTTATGTCTCTGTGCCAGGGAATGCTAGGGGAGTTTGCAGGATATCCCAGTGAAAGAGGCTGCCTCCCCAAGCTCAGGGAATTTTTTCTCGGACTTCCCCGAACAGGGAACACCTGTGACTGAAGAGAGCTGCGTGGAGTTGTCTCTCGAGCTTCCCACGCACTGACAATGGTTCCGGAATCCTGAGCGTGGGGAGGTTCCAACAACGGTCGGCAGCGCGTGTTTTCAAACGGAAAGCCTAAGCTCGTCTCCCCTGAGGGTTTTCCTACTGTCTCTGTGCCAGGGAATACTAGGGTGGTTTGCAGGATATCCCAGTGACACAGGCTGACTCCCCAAGGTCAGGGAAGGTATTTCTCGGACTTCCCCGAAAAGGGAACACCTGTGACTGAAGAGAGCTGCGTGGAGTTGTCTCTCGAGCTCCCCCACGCACTGACAATTGTTCCGGAATTCTGAGCGTGGGGAGGTTCCACCAACGGTCGGCAGGGCGTGGGTTCTAACGGAATGCCTAAGCTCGTCTCCCCTGAGGGTTTTTCTAATGTCTCTCTGCCAGGGAATGCTAGGGGTGATTGCAGGATATCCCAGTGTCAGAGGCTGCCTACCAAGGTCAGGGAAGGTATTTCTCGGACTTCCCCGAACAGGGAACACCTGTCACTGAAGAGAGCTGCGTGGAGTTGTCTCTCGACTTCCCCCACGCACTGACAATGGTCCGGAATCCTGAGCGTGGGGAGGTTCCACCAACTGTCGGCAGCGCGTGGGTTCAAACGGAATGCCTTAGCTCGTCTACCCTGAGGGTTTTCCTAATGTCTCTGTGCCAGGGAATGCTAGGGGTGATTGCAGGATATCCCAGTGTCAGAGGCTGCCTCCCCAAGGTCAGGGAATGTTTTTCTCGGACTTCCCCGAACAGGGAACACCTGTGACTGAAGAGAGCTGCGTGGAGTTGTCTCTCGAGCTCCCCCACGCACTGATAATGGTTCCGGAATCCTGAGCGTGGGGAGGTTCCACCAACGGTCGGCAGCGCGTGGGTTCTAACGGAATCTCAGAGCTCGTCTCCCCTGAGGGTTTTCCTAATTTCTCTGTGCCAGAGAATGCTACGGGTGATTGCAGGATATCCCAGTGTCAGGGGCTGATTCCCCAATGTCAGGGAAGGTTTTTCTCGGACTTCCCCGAACAGGGAACACCTGTGACTGAAGAGAGCTGCGTGGAGTTGTCTCTCGAGCTCCCCCACGCACTGACAATGGTTCCGGAATCCTGAGTGTGGGGAGGTTCCACCAACGGTCGGCAGCGCGTGGGTTCTAACGGAATGCTTAGGCTCGTCTCCCCTGAGAGTTTTCCTAATGTCTCTGTGCCAGGGAATGCTAGGGGTGATTGCAGGATATCCCAGTGTCAGAGGCTGCCTCCCCAAGGTCAGGGAAGTTATTTCTCGGACTTCCCCGAACAGGGAACACCTGTGACTGAAGAGAGCTGCGTGGAGTTGTCTCTCGAGCTCCCCCAGTCAATGACAATGATTCTGGAATCCTGAGCGTGGTGAGGTTCCAAGAACGGTCAGCAGCACGTGGGTTCTTACGGAATGCCTTTGCTCGTCACCCCTGAGGGTTTTCCTCATGTCTCTGTGCCAGGGAATGCTAGGGAGGGTTGCAGGAAATCCCAGTGACAGAGGCTGCCTCCCCAAGGTCAGGGAAGGTATTTCTCGGACTTCCCCGTGCAGGGAACACCAGTGACTGAAGAGAGCTTCGTGGAGTTGTCTCTCGAGCTCCCCCACTCAATGACAATGTTTCCAGAATCCTGAGCGTGGGGAGGTTCCACCAACGGTCGGCAGAGCTTGGGTTGTAACGGAATGCCTGTGCTCGTCTCCCCTGAGGTTTTTCCACATGTCTCTGTGACAGGGAATACTAGGGGGGGTTACAGGAATTCCCAGTGACAGAGGCAGCCTCCCCAAGATCAGGGAAATTATTTCTCGAACTTCCCAGGGCAGGGGACACCTGTGACTGAAGAGAGCTTCGTGGAGTTGTCTCTCGAGCTCACACACGCACTGACAATGGTTCCAGAATCCTGAGCGTGGGGAGGTTCCACCAACGGTCGGCAGCGCGTGGGTTCAAACGGAAAGACTAAGCTCGTTTCCCCTGAGGGTTTTCCTCAGGTCTCTGTGCCAGGGAAAGCTTGGGGGGTTTGCAGGATATCCCAGTGACAGAGGCTGCCTCCCCAAGGTCAGGGAAGTTATTTCTCGGACTTCCCATAACAGGGAACACCTGTGACTGAAGAGAGCTGCGTGGAGTTGTCTCTCGAGATCCCCCACGCACTGACAATGTTTCCCTAGTCCTGAGCGTGGGGAGGTTCCATCAACGGTCGGAAGCGCGTGGGTTCTAACGGAAAGCCTAAGCTCGTCTCCCCTGAGGGTTTTCCTAATTTCTGTGTGCCAGGGAATGCTAGGGGGGTTGCAGGATATCCCAGTGAAAGAGGCTGCCTCCCCAAGGTCAGGGAAGGTATTTCTCGGACTTCCCCGAACAGGGAACACGTTTGACTGAAGAGAGATGCATGGAGATGTCTCTCGAGCTCCCCCACGCACTGACAATGTTTCCGGAGTCCTGAGCGTCGGGAGGTTCCACCAAAGGTCGGCAGAGCGTGGGTTCTAACGGAAAGCCTAAGCTATTCTCCCCTGAGGGTTTTCCTAATGTCTCTGTGCCAGGGAATGCTAGGGGGGTTTGCAGGATATCCCAGTGAAAGAGGCTGCCTCCCAAAGCTCAGGGAATTTTTTCTCGGACTTCCCCGAACAGGGAACACCTGTGACTGAAGAGAGCTGCGTGGAGTTGTCTCTCGAGCTTCCCACGCACTGACAATGGTTCCGGAATCCTGAGCGTGGGGAGGTTCCAACAACGTTCGGCAGCGCGTGTTTTCAAACGGAAAGCCTAAGCTCGTCTCCCCTGAGGGTTTTCCTACTGTCTCTGTGCCAGGGAATACTAGGGTGGTTTGCAGGATATCCCAGTGACACAGGCTGACTCCCCAAGGTCAGGGAAGGTATTTCTCGGACTTCCCCGAAAAGGGAACACCTGTGACTGAAGAGAGCTGCGTGGAGTTGTCTCTCGAGCTCCCCCACGCACTGACAATTGTTCCGGAATTCTGAGCGTGGGGAGGTTCCACAAACGGTCGGCAGCGTGTGGGTTCTAACGGAATGCCTAAGCTCGTCTCCCCTGAGGGTTTTCCTAATATCTCTGTGCCAGGGAATGCTAGGGGTGATTGCAGGATATCCCAGTGTCAGAGGCTGCCTCCCCAAGGTCAGGGAAGTTATTTCTCGGACTTCCCCGAACAGGGAACACCCGTGACTGAAGAGAGCTGCGTGGAGTTTTCTCTCGAGCTCCCCCACGCACTGACAATTTTTCCGGAATCCTGAGCGTGGGGAGGTTCCACCAACGGTCGGCAGGGCGTGGGTTCTAACGGAATGCCTAAGCTCTTCTCCCCTGAGTGATTTCCTAATGTCTCTGTGCCAGGGAATGCTAGGGGTGATTGCAGAATATCCCAGTGTCAGAGGCTGCCTCCCCAAAGTCAGGGAAGGTATTTCTCGGACTTCCCCGAACAGGGAACACCCGTGACTGAAGAGAGCTTTGTGGAGTTGTCACTCGAGCTCCCCGACGCACTGACAATGGTTCCGGAATTCTGAGCGTGGGGAGGTTCCACCAACTGTCGGCAGCGCGTGGGTTCTAACGGAATGCATAAGCTCGTCTCCCCTGAGGGTTTTCCTAATATCTCTGTGTCAGGGAATGCTAGGGGTGATTGCAGGATATCCCAGTGTCAGAGGCTGCCTCCCCAAGGTCAGGGAAGGTATTTCTCGGACTTCCCAGAACAGGGAACACATGTGACTGAAGAGAACTGCGTGGAGTTGTCTCTCGAGCTCCCCCACGCACTGACAACGGTTCCGGAATCCTGAGCGTGGGGAGGTTCCACCAACGGTCGGCAGCGCGTGGGTTCAGACGGAATGCCTAAGCTCGTCTCCCCTGAGGGTTTTCCTAATGTCTCTGTGCCAGGGAATGCTAGGGGTGATTGCAGGATATCCCAGTGTCAGAGGCTGCCTCCCCAAGGTCAGGGAAGTTATTTCTTTGACTTCCCCGAACAGGGAACACCTGTGACTGAAGAGAGCTGCGTGGAGTTGTCTCTCGAGCTCCCCCACGCACTGACAACGGTTCCGGAATCCTGAGCGTGGGGAGGTTCCACCAACGGTCGGCAGCGCGTGGGTTCTAACGGAATGCCTAAGCTCGTCTCCCCTGAGGGTTTTCCTAATGTCTCTGTGCCAGGGAATGCTAGGGGTGATTGCAGGATATCCCAGTGTCAGAGGCTGCCTCACCAAGGTCAGGGAACGTATTTCTCAGACTTCCCCGTACAGGGAACACCTGTGACTGAAGAGAGCTGCGTGGAGTTGTCTCTCTTTCTCCCCCACGCACTGACAATGGTTCCGGAATCCTGAGCGTGGGGAGGTTCCACCAACGGTCGGCAGCGCGTGGGTTCTAACGGAATGCCTAAGCTCGTCTCCCCTGAGGGTTTTCCTAACGTCTCTATGCCAGGGAATGCTAGGGGTGATTGCAGGTTATCCCAGTGTCAGAGGCTGCCACCCCAACGTCAGGGAAGATATTTCTCGGACTTCCCCGTACAGGGAACACCTGTGACTGAAGAGAGCTTCGTGGAGTTGTTTCTCGACGTCCCCCACGCACTGACAATGGTTCCGGAATCCTGAGCGTGGGGAGGTTCCACCAACGGTCGGCAGCGCGTGGGTTCTAACGGAATGCCTAAGCTCGTCTCCCCTGAGGCTTTTCCTAATGTCTCTGTGCCAGGGTATGCTAGGGGTGATTACAGGATATCCCAGTGTCAGAGGCTACCTCCCCAAGGTCAGGGAAGGTATTTCTCGGACTTCCCCGAACAGGGAACACCTGTGACTGAAGAGAGCTGCGTGGAGTTGTCTCTCGAGCTCCCCCACGCACTGACAATGGTTCCGGAATCCTGAGCGTGGGGAGGTTCCACCAAAGGACGGCAGCGCGTGGGTTCTAACGGAATGCCTAAGCTCGTCTCCTCTGAGGGTTTTCCTAATATCTCTGTGCCAGGGAATGCTAGGGGTGATTGCAGGATATCCCAGTTTCAGAGGCTGCCTCCCCAAGGTCAGGGAAGGTATTTCTCGAACTTCCCCGAACAGGGAACACCTGTCACTGAAGAGAGCTGCGTGGAGTTGTCTCTCGACGTCCCCCACGCACTGACAATGGTCCGGAATCCTGAGCGTGGGGAGGTTCCACCAACTGTCGGCAGCGCGTGGGTTCTAACGGAATGCCTTAGCTCGTCTCCCCTGAGGGTTTTCCTAATGTCTCTGTGCCAGGGAATGCTAGGGGTGATTGCAGGATATCCCAGTGTCAGAGGCTGCCTCCCCAAGGTCAGGGAAGGTTTTTCTCGGACTTCCCCGAACAGGGAACACCTGTGATTGAAGAGAGCTGCGTGGAGTTGTCTCTCGAGCTCCCCCACGCACTGATAATGGTTCCGGAATCCTGAGCGTGGGGAGGTTCCACCAACGGTCGGCAGCGCGTGGGTTCTAACGGAATCTCAGAGCTCGTCTCCCCTGAGGGTTTTCCTAATTTCTCTGTGCCAGAGAATGCTACGGGTGATTGCAGGATATCCCAGTGTCAGGGGCTGATTCCCCAATGTCAGGGAAGGTTTTTCTCGGACTTCCCCGAACAGGGAACACCTGTGACTGAAGAGAGCTGCGTGGAGTTGTCTCTCGAGCTCCCCCACGCACTGACAATGGTTCCGGAATCCTGAGTGTGGGGAGGTTCCACCAACGGTCGGCAGCGCGTGGGTTCTAACGGAATGCTTAGGCTCGTCTCCCCTGAGAGTTTTCCTAATGTCTCTGTGCCAGGGAATGCTAGGGGTGATTGCAGGATATCCCAGTGTCAGAGGCTGCCTCCCCAAAGTCAGGGAAGTTATTTCTCGGACTTCCCCGAACAGGGAACACCTGTGACTGAAGAGAGCTGCGTGGAGTTGTCTCTCGAGCTCCACCACGCACTGACAATGGTTCCGGAATCCTGAGGGTGGGGAGGTTCCACCAACGGTCGGCAGCGCGTGGGTTCTAACGGAATGCTTAGGCTCGTCTCCCCTGAGCCTTTTCCTAATGTCTCTGTGCCAGGGAATGCTAGGGGTGATTGCAGGATATCCCAGTGTCAGAGGCTGCCCCCCAATGTCAGGGAAGGTATTTCTCGGACTTCCCCGAACAGGGAACACCTGTGACTGAAGAGAGCTGCGTGAATTTGTCTCTCGAGCTCCCCCACGCACTGACAATGTTTCCGGAATCCTGAGCGTGGGGAGGTTCCACCAACGTTCGGCAGTACGTGGGTTCTAACGGAATGCCTAAGCTCGTCTCCCCTGAGTATTTTCCTAATGTCTCTCTGAAAGGGAATGCTAGGGGTGATTGCAGGATATCCCAGAGTCAGAGGCTGCCTCCCCAATGTCAGGGAAGTTATTTCTCGGACTTCCCCGAACAGGGAACACCTGTGACTGAAGAGAGCTGCGTGGAGTTGTCTCTCGTGTTCCCCCACGCACTGACAATTGTTCCGGAATCCTGAGCGTGGGGAGGTTCCAACAACGGTCGGCAGCCCATGGGTTCTAACGGAATGCCTAAGCTCGTCAGCCCTGATGGTTTTCCTAATGTCTCTCTGCCAGGGAATGCTAGGGGTGATTGCAGGATATCCCAGAGTCAGAGTCTGCCTCCCCAAGGTCAGGGAAGGTTTTTCTCGGACTTCCGCGAACAGGGAACACCTGTGACTGAAGAGAGCTGCGTGGAGTTGTCTCTTGACGTCCCCCACGCACTGACAATGGTTCCAGCATCCTGAGAGTGGGGAGGTTCCACCACGGTCGGCAGCGTGTGGGTTCTAACTGAATGCCTAACCTCGTCACCCCTGAGGGTTTTCCTAATGTCTCTGTGCCAGGGAATGCTAGGGGTGATTGCAGGATATCCCAGTGTCAGAGGCTGCCTCCCCAAGTTCAGGGAAGTTATTTCTCGGACTTCCCCGAACAGGGAACACCTGTGACTGAAGAGAGCTGCGTGGAGTTGTCTTTCGTTATCCCCCACGCACTAACAATGGTTCCGGAATCCTGAGCGTGGGGAAGTTCCACCAACGGTCGGCAGCGCGTTGGTTCTAACGGAATGCTTAAGCTCGTCTCCCCTGAGGCTTTTCCTAATGTCTCTGTGCCAGGGAATGCTAGGGGTGATTGAAGGATATCCCAGTGTCAGAGGCTGCCTCCCCAAGGTCAGGGAAGATATTTCTCGGACTTCCCCGAACAGGGAACACCTGTGACTGAAGAGAGCTGCGTGGAGTTGTCTCTCGTGGTCCCCCAAGCACTGACAATGTTTCCGGAATCCTGAGCGTGGGGAGGTTCCACCAACGGTCGGCTGCGCGTGGATTCTAACGTAATGCCTAAGCTCGTCTAAACTGAGGCTTTTCCTAATGTCTCTGTGCCAGGGAATGCTAAGGGTGATTGAAGGATATCCCAGTGTCAGAGGCTGCCTCCCCAAGGTCAGGGAAGGTAATTCTCGGACTTACCCCAAAAGGGAACCCCTGTGACTGAAGAGAGCTGCGTGGAGTTGTCTCTCGAGCTCCCCCACGCACTGACAATGGTTCCGGAATCCTGAGCGTGGGGAGGTTCCACCAACGGTCGGCAGCGCGTGGGTTCTAACGGAATGCCTAAGCTCGTCTAACCTGAGGCTTTTCCTAATATCTCTGTGCCAGGGAATGCTAGGGGTGATTGAAGGATATCCCAGTGTCAGAGGCTGCCTCCCCAAGGTCAGGGAAGGTAATTCTCGGACTTACCCGAACAGGGAACTCCTGTGACTGAAGAGAGCTGCGTGGAGTTGTCTCTCGAGCTCCCCCACGCACTGACAATGGTTCCGAAATCCTGAGCGTGGGGAGGATCCACCAACGGTCGGCAGCGCGTGGGTTCTAACAGAAAGCCTAAGCTCGTCTCCCCTGAGGTTTTTCCTAATGTCTCTGTGCCAGGGAATACTAGGGGTGATTGCAGGATATCCCAGTGTCAGAGGCTGCCTCCCCAAGGTCAGGGAATGTATTTCTCGGAATTCCCCGAACAGGGAACACCTGTGACTGAAGAGAGCTGCGTGGAGTTGTCTCTCGAGCTCCCCCACGCACTGACAATTTTTCCGGAATCCTGAGCTTGGGGAGGTTCCAACAACGGTCGGCAGCGCGTGGGTTCTAACGGAATGCCTAAGCTCGTCTCCCCTGAGGTTTTTCCTAATGTCTCTGTGCCAGGGAATGCTAGGGGTGATTGCAGGATATCCCAGTGTCAGAGGATGCCTCCCCAAGGTCAGGGAAGATATTTCTCGGACTTCCCCGAACAGGGAACACCTGCGACTGAAGACAGCAGCGTGGATTTGTCTCTCGAGCTCCCCCACGCACTGAAAATTTTTCCGGAATTCTGAGCTTGGGGAGGTTCCAACAACGGTCGGCAGCGCGTGGGTTCTAACGGAATGCCTAAGCTCGTCTCCCCTGAGGGTTTTCCTAATTTCTCTGTGCCAGGGAATGCTAGGGGTGATTGCAGGATATCCCAGTGTCAGAGGCTGCCTCCCCAAGGTCAGGGAAGTTATTTCTCGGACTTCCCCGAACAGGGAACACCTGTGACTGAAGAGAGCTGTGTGGAGTTGTCTCTCGAGCTCCCCCACGCACTGACAATGGTTCCGGAATCCTGAGCGTGGGGAGGTTCCACCAACGGTCGGCAGCGCGTGGGTTCTAACGGAATGCCTAAGCTCGTCTCCCCTGAGCGTTTTCCTAATGTCTCTGTGCCAGGGAATGCTAGGGGTGATTGCAGGATATCCCAGAGTCAGAGGCTGCCTCCCCAAGTTCAGGGAAGGTATTTCTCGGACTTCCCCAAACAGGGAACACCTGTGACTGAAGAGAGCTTCTTGGAGTTGTCTCTCGTGTTCCAACACGCACTAAAAATGGTTCCGGAATCCTGAGCGTGGGGAGGTTCCACCAACGTTTGGCAGTGCGTGGGTTCTAACGGAATTCCTATGCTCGTCTCCCCTGAGGCTTTTCCTAATGTCTCTTTGCCAGGGAATGCTAGGGGTGATGGCAGGATATCCCAGTGTCAGAGGCTGCCTCCCCAAGTTCAGGGAAGGTATTTCTCGGACTTCCCCAAACAGGGAACACCTGTGACTGAAGAGAGCTGCGTGGAGTTGTCTCTCGAGCTCCCCCACGCACTAACAATGGTTCCGGAATCCTGAGGGTGGGGAGGTTCCACCAACGGTCGGCAGCGCGTGGGTTTAAACGGAATGCCTAAGCTCGTCTCCCCTGAGGCTTTTCCTAATGTCTCTGTGCCAGGGAATGCTAGGGGTGATTGCAGGATATCCCAGTGTCAGAGGCTGCCTCCCCAAGTTCATGGAAGGTATTTCTCGGACTTCACCGAACATGGAACACCTGTGACTGAAGAGAGCTGCGTGGAGATGTCTCTCGAGGTCCCCCACGCACTGACAATGGTTACAGAATCCTGAGAATGGGGAGGTTCCACCAACTGTCGACAGCGCGTGGGTTCTAATGGAATGCCTAAGCTCGTCTCCCCTGAGGTTTTTACTAATATCTCTGTGCCAGGGAATGCTAGGGGTGTTTGCAGGATATCCCAGTGACAGAGTCTGCCTCCCCAAGGTCAGGGAAGTTATTTCTCGGACTTCCCCAAACAGGGAACAACTGTGACTGAAGAGAGCTGCGTGGAGCTCTCTCTCGAGCTCCCCCACGCACAGACAATGGTTACGGAATCCTGAGCGTGGGGAGGTTCCACCAACGGTCGGCAGCGCGTGGGTTCTAGCGGAAAGCCTAAGCTTGATTCCCCTGAGTGATTTCCTAATGTCTCTGTGCCAGGGAATGCTAGGGGGGTTTGCAGGATATCCCAGTGACAGAAGTTGCCTCCCCAATTTCATGGAAGGTATTTCTCGGACTTCCCCGAACAGGGAACACCTGTGACTGAAGAGAGCTGTGTGGAGTTGTCTCTCGAGCTTTCCCACGCACAGACAATGTTTCCGGAATCCTGAGCGTGGGGAGGTTCCACCAACGGTCTGCAGCGTGTGGGTTCTAACGGAGTGCCTAAGCTCGTCTCCCCTGAGGATTTTCCTAATGTCTCTGTGCCAGGGAATGCTAGGGGTGATTGCAGGATATCACAGAGTCAGAGGCTGCCTCCCCAAGTTCAGGGAAGTTATTTCTCGGACTTCCCCGAACAGGGAACACCTGTGACTGAAAAGAGCTGCGTGGAGTTGTCTCTCGAGCTCCCCCACGCACTGACAATGGTTCCGGATTCCTGAGCTTGGGGAGGTTCCACAAACAGTCGGCAGCGCGTGGGTTCTAACGGAATGCCTAAGCTCGTCTCCCCTGAGGGTTTTCCTTATGTCTCTGTGCCAGGGAATGCTAGGGGTGATTGCAGGATATTGAAGTGTCAGAGTCTGCCTCCCCAAGCTCAGGGAAGGTATTTCTCAGACTTCCCTGAACAGGGAACACCTGTGACTGAAGAGAGCTGCGTGGATTTGTCTCACGAGCTCCCCCACGCACTGACAATGGTTCCGGAATCCTGAGCGAGGGGAGATTCCACCAACGGTTTGCAGCGCGTGGGTTCTAACGGAATGCCTAAGATCGTCTCCCCTGAGGCTTTTCCTAATGTCTCTGTGTCAGGGAATGCTAGGGGTGATTGCAGGATATCCCAGTGTTAGAAGTTGCCTCCCAAAAGTCAGGGAAGTTTTTTCTCGGACATCCGCGAACAAGGAACACCTGTGACTGAAGAGAGCTGCGTGGAGTTGTCTCTCGTGCTCCCCCACGCACTGACAATGGTTCAGGAATCCTGAGCGTGGGGAGGTTCCACCAACGGTCGGCAGCGCGTGGGTTCTAACGGTGTGCCCAAGCTCGTCTCCCCTGAGAATTTTCCTAATATCTCTGTGCCAGGGAATGCTAGGGGTGATTGCAGGATATCCTAGTGTCAGAGGCTGCCTCCCAAAGGTCAGGGAAGGTATTTCTCGGACTTCCCCGTACAGGGAACACCTGTCACTGAAGAGAGCTGCGTTTAGTTGTCTCTCGAGCTCCCACACGAAATGACAATGGTTCCGGAATCCTGAGCGTGGGGAGGTTCCACCAACGGTCGTCAGCGCGTGGGATCTAACGGAATGCCTAAGCTCGTCTCCCCTGAGGCTTTTCCTAATTTCACTGTGCCAGGGAATGCTAAGGGTGATTGCAGTATATCCCAGTGTCAGAGGCTGCCTCCCCAAGGTCAGGGAAGATATTTCTCGAACTTCCCCGATTAGGGAACACCTGTGACTGAAGAGAGCTGCGTGGAGTTGTCTCTCGAGCTCCCCCACGCACTGACAATGGTTCCGGAATCCTGAGCGTGGGGAGGTTTCACCAACGGTCGGCAGCGCGTGGGTTCTAACGGAATGCCTAAGCTCGAATCCCCTGAGGGTTTTCCTAATGTCTCTGTGCCAGGGAAAGCTAGGGGTGATTGCAGGATATCCCAGTGTCTGAAGCTGCCTCCCCAAGGTCAGGGAAGTTTTTTCTCGGACTTCCCCGAACAGGGAACACCTGTGACTGAAGAGAGCTGCGTGGAGTTTTATCTCTAGCTCCCCCACGCACTGACAATGTTTCCGGAATCCTGGGCGTGTGGAGGTTCCACCAACGGTCGGCAGCGCGTGGTTTCTAACGGAATGCCTAAGCTCGTCTCCCCTGAGGGTTTTCCTAATATCTCTGTGCCAGGGAATTCTAGGGGTGATTGCAGGATATCCCAGTGTCAGAAGCTGCCTCCCCAAGGTCAGGGAAGGTATTTCTCGGAGTTTCCCGAACAGGGAACACCTGTGACTGAAGAGAGCTGCGTGGAGTTGTCTCTCGAGCTCCCTCACGCACTGACAATGGTTCCGGAATCCTGAGCGTGGGGAGGTTCCAACAACGGTCGGCAGCGCGTGGGTTTTAACGGAAAGCCTAAGCTCGTCTCCCCTGAGGCTTTTCCTAATATCTCTGTGCCAGTTAATGCTAGGGGTTTATGCAGGATATTCCAGTGACTGAGGCTGCCTCCCCAAGGTCAGGGAAGTTATTTCTCGTACTTCCCCGAACAGGGAACACCTGTGACTGAAGAGAGCTGCGTGGAGTTGTCTCTCGAGCTCCCCCACGCACTGACAATTGTTCCGGAATCCTGAGCGTGGGGAGGTTCCACCAACGGTCGGCAGCGCGTGGGTTTAAACGGAATGCCTAAGCTCGTCTCCCCTGAGGCTTTTCCTAATGTCTCTGTGCCAGGGAATGCTAGGGGTGATTGCAGGATATCCCAGTGTCAGAGGCTGCCTCCCCAAGTTCATGGAAGGTATTTCTCGGACTTCACCGAACATGGAACACCTGTGACTGAAGAGAGCTGCGTGGAGATGTCTCTCGAGGTCCCCCACGCACTGACAATGGTTACAGAATCCTGAGAATGGGGAGGTTCCACCAACTGTCGACAGCGCGTGGGTTCTAATGGAATGCCTAAGCTCGTCTCCCCTGAGGTTTTTACTAATATCTCTGTGCCAGGGAATGCTAGGGGTGTTTGCAGGATATCCCAGTGACAGAGTCTGCCTCCCCAAGGTCAGGGAAGTTATTTCTCGGACTTCCCCAAACAGGGAACAACTGTGACTGAAGAGAGCTGCGTGGAGCTCTCTCTCGAGCTCCCCCACGCACAGACAATGGTTACGGAATCCTGAGCGTGGGGAGGTTCCACCAACGGTCGGCAGCGCGTGGGTTCTAGCGGAAAGCCTAAGCTTGATTCCCCTGAGTGATTTCCTAATGTCTCTGTGCCAGGGAATGCTAGGGGGGTTTGCAGGATATCCCAGTGACAGAAGTTGCCTCCCCAATTTCATGGAAGGTATTTCTCGGACTTCCCCGAACAGGGAACACCTGTGACTGAAGAGAGCTGTGTGGAGTTGTCTCTCGAGCTTTCCCACGCACAGACAATGTTTCCGGAATCCTGAGCGTGGGGAGGTTCCACCAACGGTCTGCAGCGTGTGGGTTCTAACGGAGTGCCTAAGCTCGTCTCCCCTGAGGATTTTCCTAATGTCTCTGTGCCAGGGAATGCTAGGGGTGATTGCAGGATATCACAGAGTCAGAGGCTGCCTCCCCAAGTTCAGGGAAGTTATTTCTCGGACTTCCCCGAACAGGGAACACCTGTGACTGAAAAGAGCTGCGTGGAGTTGTCTCTCGAGCTCCCCCACGCACTGACAATGGTTCCGGATTCCTGAGCTTGGGGAGGTTCCACAAACAGTCGGCAGCGCGTGGGTTCTAACGGAATGCCTAAGCTCGTCTCCCCTGAGGGTTTTCCTTATGTCTCTGTGCCAGGGAATGCTAGGGGTGATTGCAGGATATTGAAGTGTCAGAGTCTGCCTCCCCAAGCTCAGGGAAGGTATTTCTCAGACTTCCCTGAACAGGGAACACCTGTGACTGAAGAGAGCTGCGTGGATTTGTCTCACGAGCTCCCCCACGCACTGACAATGGTTCCGGAATCCTGAGCGAGGGGAGATTCCACCAACGGTTTGCAGCGCGTGGGTTCTAACGGAATGCCTAAGATCGTCTCCCCTGAGGCTTTTCCTAATGTCTCTGTGTCAGGGAATGCTAGGGGTGATTGCAGGATATCCCAGTGTTAGAAGTTGCCTCCCAAAAGTCAGGGAAGTTTTTTCTCGGACATCCGCGAACAAGGAACACCTGTGACTGAAGAGAGCTGCGTGGAGTTGTCTCTCGTGCTCCCCCACGCACTGACAATGGTTCAGGAATCCTGAGCGTGGGGAGGTTCCACCAACGGTCGGCAGCGCGTGGGTTCTAACGGTGTGCCCAAGCTCGTCTCCCCTGAGAATTTTCCTAATATCTCTGTGCCAGGGAATGCTAGGGGTGATTGCAGGATATCCTAGTGTCAGAGGCTGCCTCCCAAAGGTCAGGGAAGGTATTTCTCGGACTTCCCCGTACAGGGAACACCTGTCACTGAAGAGAGCTGCGTTTAGTTGTCTCTCGAGCTCCCACACGAAATGACAATGGTTCCGGAATCCTGAGCGTGGGGAGGTTCCACCAACGGTCGTCAGCGCGTGGGATCTAACGGAATGCCTAAGCTCGTCTCCCCTGAGGCTTTTCCTAATTTCACTGTGCCAGGGAATGCTAAGGGTGATTGCAGTATATCCCAGTGTCAGAGGCTGCCTCCCCAAGGTCAGGGAAGATATTTCTCGAACTTCCCCGATTAGGGAACACCTGTGACTGAAGAGAGCTGCGTGGAGTTGTCTCTCGAGCTCCCCCACGCACTGACAATGGTTCCGGAATCCTGAGCGTGGGGAGGTTTCACCAACGGTCGGCAGCGCGTGGGTTCTAACGGAATGCCTAAGCTCGAATCCCCTGAGGGTTTTCCTAATGTCTCTGTGCCAGGGAAAGCTAGGGGTGATTGCAGGATATCCCAGTGTCTGAAGCTGCCTCCCCAAGGTCAGGGAAGTTTTTTCTCGGACTTCCCCGAACAGGGAACACCTGTGACTGAAGAGAGCTGCGTGGAGTTTTATCTCTAGCTCCCCCACGCACTGACAATGTTTCCGGAATCCTGGGCGTGTGGAGGTTCCACCAACGGTCGGCAGCGCGTGGTTTCTAACGGAATGCCTAAGCTCGTCTCCCCTGAGGGTTTTCCTAATATCTCTGTGCCAGGGAATTCTAGGGGTGATTGCAGGATATCCCAGTGTCAGAAGCTGCCTCCCCAAGGTCAGGGAAGGTATTTCTCGGAGTTTCCCGAACAGGGAACACCTGTGACTGAAGAGAGCTGCGTGGAGTTGTCTCTCGAGCTCCCTCACGCACTGACAATGGTTCCGGAATCCTGAGCGTGGGGAGGTTCCAACAACGGTCGGCAGCGCGTGGGTTTTAACGGAAAGCCTAAGCTCGTCTCCCCTGAGGCTTTTCCTAATATCTCTGTGCCAGTTAATGCTAGGGGTTTATGCAGGATATTCCAGTGACTGAGGCTGCCTCCCCAAGGTCAGGGAAGTTATTTCTCGTACTTCCCCGAACAGGGAACACCTGTGACTGAAGAGAGCTGCGTGGAGTTGTCTCTCGAGCTCCCCCACGCACTGACAATTGTTCCGGAATCCTGAGCGTGGGGAGGTTCCACCAACGGTCGGCAGCGCGTGGGTTCTAACGGAAAGCCTAAGCTCGTCTCCCCTGAGGGTTTTCCTAATGTCTCTGTGCCAGGGAATGCTAGGGGGGTTTGCAGGATATCCCAGTGACAGAGGCTGCCTCCCCAAGGTCAGGGAACGTATTTCTCGGACTTCCCCGAACAGGGAACATCTGTGACTGAAGAGAGCTGCGTGGAGTTGTCTCTCGAGCTCCCCCACGCACTGACAATGGTTCCGGAATCCTGAGCGTGGGGAGGTTCCACCAACGGTCGTCAGAGCGTGGGTTCTAACGGAAAGCCTAAGCTCGTCTCCCCTGAGGGTTTTCCTAATGTCTCTGTGCCAGGGAATGCTAGAAGGGTTTGCAGGATATCCCACTGAAGAGGCTGCCTCCCCAAGTTAAGGGAATGTATTTCTCGGACTTCCCCGAACAGGGAACACCTGTGACATAAGAGAGCTCCGTGGAGCTGTTCTCGAGCTCCCCCACGGACTGACAATGTTTCCGGAATCCTGAGCGTGTGGAGGTTCCACCAACGGTCGGCAGCGCGTGGGTTCTAACGGAAAGCCTAAACTCTTCTCCCCTAAGTGTTTTCCTAATGTCTCTGTGCCAGGGAATGCTAGGGGGGTTTGCAGGATATCCCAGTCACGGAGGCTGCCTCCCCAAGGTCAGGGAAGGTATTTCTCGGCCTTCCCCGAACAGGGAACACCTGTGACTGAAGAGAGCTTCGTGGAGTTGTCTCTCGAGCTCCCCCACGCACTGACAATGGTTCCGGAATCCTGAGCGTGGGGAGGTTCCACCAACGGTCGGCAGCGCGTGGGTTCTAACGGAAAGCCTAAGCTCGTCTCCCCTGAGGGTTTTCCTAATGTCTCTGTGCCAGGGAATGCTAGGGGGGTTTGCAGGATATCCCAGTGACAGAGGCTGCCTCCAAAAGGTCAGGGAAGGTATTTCTCGGACTTCCCCGAACAGGGAACTCCTGTGACTGAAGAGAGCTGCGTGGAGTTGTCTCTCGAGCTCCCCCACGCACTGACAATGGTTCCGGAATCCTGAGCGTGCGGAGGTTCCACCAACGGTCGACAGCGCGTGGGTTCTAACGGAAAGCCTAAGCTCGTCTCCCCTGAGGGTTTTCCTAATGTCTCTGTGCCAGGGAATTCTAGGGGGGTTTGCAGGATATCACAGTGACAGAGGCTGCCTCCCCAATGTCAGGGAAGTTATTTCTCAGACTTCCCCGAACAGGGAACACCTGTGACTGAAGAGAGCTGCGTGGAGCTGTCTCTCGAGCTCCCCCAAGCACTGACAATGGTTCCGGAATCCTGAGCGTGGGGAGGTTCCACCAACGGTCGGCAGCGCGTGGGTTCTAACGGAAAGCCTAAGCTCGTCTCCCCTGAGGGTTTTCCTAATGTCTCTGTGCCAGGGAATGCTAGGGGGGTTTGCAGGATATCCCAGTGACAGAGGCTGCCTACGCAAGGTCAGGGAAGTTATTTCTCGGACTTCCCCGCATAGGGAACACCTGTGATTGAAGAGAGCTACGTGGAGCTGTCTCTCGAGCTCCCCCACGCACTGACAATGTTTCCGGAATCCTGAGCGTGGGGAGGTTCCACCAACGGTCGGCAGCGCGTGGGTTCTAACGGAAAGCCTAAGCTCGTCTCCCCTGAGGTTTTTCCTAATGTCTCTGTGCCAGGGAATGCTAGGGGGGTTTGCAGGATATCCCAGTGACAGAGGCTGCCTCCCCAAGGTCAGGGAAGTTATTTCTCGGACTTCCCCGAACAGGGAACACCTGTGACTGAAGAGAGCTGCGTGGAGTTGTCTCTCGAACTCCCCCACGCACTGACAATGGTTCAGGAATCCTGAGAGTGGGGAGGTTCCACCTACGGTCCGCAGCGCGTGGGTTCTAACGGAAAGCCTAAGTTCGTCTCCCCTGAGTTTTTTCCTAATGTCTCTGTGTCAGGGAATGCTAGGGGGGTTTGCAGGATTTCCCAGTGACAGAGGCTTCCTCCCCATGTTCAGGGAAGGTATTTCTCGGACTTCCCTGAACAGGGAACACCTGTGACTGAAGAGAGCTGCGTGGAATTGTCTCTCGAGCTCCCACACGCACTGACAATGTTTCCGGAATCCTGAGCGTGGGGAGGTTCCACCAACGGTCGGCAGCGCGTGGGTTCTAACGGAAAGCCTAAGCTCGTCTCCCCTGAGGGTTTTCCTAATGTCTCTGTGCCAGGGAATGCTAGGGGGGTTTGCAGGATATCCCAGTGACAGAGGCTGCCTCCAAAAGGTAAGGGAAGGTATTTCTCGGACTTCCCCGAACAGGGAACTCCTGTGACTGAAGAGAGCTGCGTGGAGTTGTCTCTCGAGCTCCCCCAAGCACTGACAATGGTTCCGGAATCTTGAGCGTGGGGAGGTTCCACCAACGGTCGGCAGCGCGTGGGTTCTAATGGAAAGCCTAAGCTCGTCTCCCCTGAGGGTTTTCCTAATATCTCTGTGCCAGGGAATGCTAGGGGGGTTTGCAGGATATCCCAGAGACAGAGGCTGCTTCCACAAGATCAGGGAAGATATTTCTCGGACTTCCCCGAACAGGGAACACCTGTGACTGAAGAAAGCTGCGTGGAGTAGTCTCTCGATCTCCCGCACGCACTGACAATGGTTCCGGAATCCTGAGCGTGGGGAGGTTCCACCAACGGTCGGCAGCGCGTGGGTTCTAACGGAATGCCTAAGCTCGTCTCCCCTGAGGGTTTTCCTAATGTCTCTGTGCCAGGGAATGCTAGAGGGGTTTGCAGGATATTCCAGTGACAGAGGCTGCCTCCCCAAGGTCAGGGAAGGTATTTCTCGGAATTCCCCGAACAGGGAACACCTGTGACTGAAGAGAGCTGCGTGGAGTTGTCTCTCGAGCTCCCCCACGCACTGACAATTTTTATTGAATCCTGAGCGTGGGGAAATTCCACCAACGGTCGGCAGCGCGTGGGTTCTAACGGAAAGCCTAAGCTCGTCTAACCTGAGGGTTTTCCTAATGTCTCTGTGCCAGGGAATGCGAGGGGGGTTTGCAGGATATCCCAGTGACAGAGGCTGCCTCCCCAAGGTCAGGGAAGTTATTTCTCAGACTTCCCCGAACAGGAAACACCTGTGACTGAAGAGAGCTGCGTGGAGTTGTCTCTCGATCTCCCCCACGCACTGACAATGTTTCCGGAATCCTGAGCGTGGGGAGGTTCCACCAACGGTCGGCAGCGCGTGGGTTCTAACGGAAAGCCTATGCTCGTCTCCCCTGAGGGTTTTCCTAATTTCTCTGTGCCAGGGAATGCTAGGGGGTTTTGCAGGATATCCCAGTGACAGGGGCTGCTTCCCCAAGGTCAGGGAAGGTATTTCTCGGACTTCCCCGAACAGGGAACACCTGTGACTGAAGAGAGCTGCGTGGAGTTGTCTCTCGAGCTCCCCCACGCACTGACAATGGTTATTGAATCCTGAGCGTGGGGAAGTTCCACCAACGGTCGGCAGCGCGTGGGTTCTAACAGAAAGCATAAGCTCGTCTCCCCTGAGGGTTTTCCTAATGTCTCTGTGCCAGGGAATAGTAGGGGGGTTTGCAGGATATCCCAGTGACAGAGGCTGCCTCCCCAAGGTCAGGGAAGTTATTTCTCGGAATTCCCCGAACAGGGAACACCTGTGACTGAAGAGAGCTGCGTGGAGTTGTCTCTCGAGCTCCCCCACGCACTGACAATGGTTATTGAATCCTGAACGTGGGGAAGTTCCACCAACGGTCGGCAGCGCGTGGGTTCTAACAGAAAGCCTAAGCTCGTCTCCCCTGAGGGTTTTCCTAATGTCTCTGTGCCAGGGAATGCGAGGGGGGTTTACAGGATATCCCAGTGACAGAGGCTGCCTCCCCAAGGTCAGGGAAGGTATTTCTCAGACTTCCCCGAACAGGAAACACCTGTGACTGAAGAGAGCTGCGTGGAGTTGTCTCTCGAGCTCCCCCACGCACTGACAATGTTTCCGGAATCCTGAGCGTGGGGAGGTTCCACCAACGGTCGGCAGCGCGTGGGTTCTAACGGAAAGCCTAAGCTCGTTTCCCCTGAGGGTTTTCCTAATTTCTCTGTGCCAGGGAATGCTAGGGGGTTTTGCAGGATATCCCAGTGACAGGGGCTGCCTCCCCAAGTTCAGGGAAGGTATTTCTCGGACTTCCCCGAACAGGGAACACCTGTGACTGAAGAGAGCTGCGTGGTGTTGTCTCTCGAGCTCTCCCACGCACTGACAATGGTTCCGGAATCCTGAGCGTGGGGAGGTTCCACCAACGGTCGGCAGCGCGTGGGTTCTAACTGAAAGCCTAAGCTCGTCTCCCTAAGTTTGTTCCTAATATCTCTGTGTCAGGGAAGGCTAGGGGGATTTGCAGGATATCCCAGTGTCAGAGGCTGCCTCCCCAAGGTCAGGGAATGTATTTCTCGGACTTCCCCGAACAGGGAACACCTGTGACTGAAGAGAGATGCGTGGAGTTGTCTCTCGAACTCCCCAAAGCACTGACAATGGTTCCGGAATCCTGAGCTTGGGGAGGTTCAACCAACGGTCAGCAGCGCGTGGGTTCTAACGGAATGCATAAGCTCGTCTCCCCTGAGGGTTTTCCTAATATCTCTGTGCCAGGGAATGCTAGGGGTGTTTGCAGGATATCCCAGTGACAGAGGCTGCCTCCCCAAGGTCAGGGAACGTATTTCTTGGACTTCCCCGAACAGGGAACACCTGTGACTGAAGAGAGCTGCGTGCAGTTATCTCTCGAGCTCCCCCACGCACTGACAATGGTTCCGGAATCTTGAGCGTGGGGAGGTTCCACCAACGGTCGGCAGCGCGTGGGTTCTAACGGAAAGCCTAAGCTCGTCTCCCCTGAGGGTTTTCCTAATGTCTCTGTGCCAGGGAATGCTAGGGGGGTTTGCAGGATATCCCAGTGACAGAGGCTGCCTCCCCAAGATCAGGGAAGGTATTTCTCGGACTTCCCCGAACAGGGAACACCTGTGACTGAGGAGAGCTGCGTGGAGCTGTCTCTCGAGCTCCCCCACGCACTGACAATGGTTCCGGAATCCTGAGCGTGGGGAGGTTCCACCAACGGTCGGCAGCGCGTGGGTTCTAACAGAAAGCCTAAGCTCGTCTCCCCTGAGGGTTTTCCTAATGTCTCTGTGCCAGGGAATGGTAGGGGGTTTTGCAGGATATCCCAGTGACAGAGGCTGCCTCCCCAAGGTCAGGGAAGTTATTTCTCGGACTTCCCCGAACAGGGAACACCTGTGACTGAAGAGAGCTGCGTGGAGTTGTCTCTCGAGCTCCCCCACGCACTGACAATGGTTATTGAATCCTGAGCGTGGGGAAGTTCCACCAACGGTCGGCAGCGCGTGGGTTCTAACGGAAAGCCTAAGCTCGTCTCCCCTGAGGGTTTTCCTAATTTCTCTGTGCCAGGGAATGCTAGGGGGTTTTGCAGGATATCCCAGTGTCAGAGGCTGCCTCCCCAAGGTCAGGGAAGGTATTTCTCAGACTTCCCCGAACAGGAAACACCTGTGACTGAAGAGAGCTGCGTGGAGTTGTCTCTCGAGCTCCCCCACGCACTGACAATGTTTCCGGAATCCTGAGCGTGGGGAGGTTCCACCAACGGTCGGCAGCGCGTGGGTTCTAACGGAAAGCCTAAGCTCGTCTCCCCTGAGGGTTTTCCTAATTTCTCTGTGCCAGGGAATGCTAGGGGGTTTTGCAGGATATCCCAGGGACAGGGGCTGTCTCCCCAAGGTCAGGGAAGGTATTTCTCGGACTTCCCCGAACAGGGAACACCTGTGACTGAGGAGAGCTGCGTGGAGCTGTCTCTCGAGCTCCCCCACGCACTGACAATGGTTCCGGAATCCTGAGCGTGGGGAGGTTCCACCAACTGTCGGCAGCGAGTGGGTTCTAACGGAAAGCCTATGCTCGTCTCCCCGGAGGTTTTTCCTAATTTCTCTGTGCGAGGGAATGCTAGGGGGGTTTGCAGGATATCCCAGTGACAGAGGCTGCCTCCCCAAGATCAGGGAAGGTATTTCTCGGACTTCCCCGAACAGGGAACACCTGTGAGTGAAGAGAGCTGCGTGGAGTTTTCTCTCGAGCTCCCACACGCACTGACAATGGTTCCGGAATCATGAGCGTGGGGAGGTTCCACCAACGATCGGCAGCGCGTTGGTTCTAACGGAATGCCTAAGCTCGTCTCCCCTGAGGTTTTTCCTAATGTCTCTGTGCCAGGGAATTCTAGGGGGGTTTGCAGGATATTCCAGTGACAGAGGCTGCCTCCCCAAGGTCAGGGAAGTTATTTCTCGGACTTCCCCGAACAGGGAACACCTGTGACAGAAGAGAGCTGCGTGGAGCTGTCTCTCGAGCTCCCCCACGCACTGACAATGGTTCCGGAATCCTGAGCGTGGGGAGGTTCCACCAACGGTCGGCAGCGCGTGAGTTCTAACGGAAAGCCTATGCTCGTCTCCCCTGAGCGTTTTCCTAATTTCTCTGTGCCAGGGAATGCTAGGGTGGTTTGCAGGATATCCCAGTGACAGAGGCTGCCTCCCCAAGGTCAGGGAAGTTATTTCTCAGACTTCCCCGAACAGGGAACACCTGTGAGTGAAGAGAGCTGCGTGGAGTTTTCTCTCGAGCTCCCCCACGCACTGACAATGGTTCCGGAATCCTGAGCGTGGGGAGGTTCCACCAACGGTCGGCAGGGCGTGGGTTCTAACGGAATGCCTAAGCTCGTCTCCCCTGAGGATTTTCCTAATGTCTCTGTGCCAGGAAATGCTAGGGGGGTTTGCAGGATATCCCAGTGACAGAGGCTGCCTACCCAATGTCAGGGAAGGGATTTCTCGGACCTCCTCGAACAGGGAACACCTGTGACTGAAGAGAGCTGCGTGGAGTTGTCTCTCGAGCTCCCCCACGCACTGACAATGGTTCCGGAATTCTGAGCGTGGGGAGGTTCCACCAACGGTCGGCAGCGCGTGGGTTCAAACGGAATGCCTAAGCTCGTCTCCCCTGAGTGTTTTCCTAATGTCTCTGTGCCAGGGAATGCTAGGGGGTTTTGCAGGATATCCCAGTGAAAGAGGCTGCCACCCCAAGGTCAGGGAAGGTATTTCTCGGACTTCCCCGAACAGGGAACTCCTGTGACTGAAGAGAGCTGCGTGGAGTTGTCTCTCGAGCTCCCCCACGCACTGACAATGGTTCCGGAATCCTGAGCGTGGGGAGGTTCCACCAACGGTCGGCAGCGCGTGGGTTCTAACGGAAAGCCTCAGCTCGTCTCCCCTGAGGGTTTTCCTAATGTCTCTGTGCCAGGGAATGCTAGGGGGGTTTGCAGGATATCAATGTGATAGAGGCTGCCTCCCCAAGGTCAGGGAAGGTATTTCTCGAACTTCCCCGAACAGGGAACACCTGTGACTGAAGAGAGCTGCGTGGAGTTGTCTCTCGAGCTCCCCCACGCACTGACAATGTTTCCGGAATCCTGAGCGTGGGGAGGTTCCACCAACGGTCGGCAGCGCGTGGGTTCTAACGGAAAGCCTAAATTCGTCTCCCCTGAAGTTTTTCCTAATGTCTCTGTGCCAGGGAATGCTAGGGGGGTTTGCAGGATATCCCAGTGAAAGAGGCTGCCTCCCCAAGGTCAGGGAAAATATTTCTCGGACTTCCCCGACCAGGGAACACCTGTGACTGAAGAGAGCTGCTTGGAGTTGTCTCTCGAGCTCACCCACGCACTGACAATGGTTCCGGAATCCTGAGCGTGGGGAGGTTCCACCAACGGTCGGCAGCACGTGGGTTCTAACGGAAAGCCTATGCTCGTATCCCCTGAGGGTTTTCCTAATGTCTCTGTGCCAGGGAATGCTAGGGGGGTTTGTAGGATATCCCAGTGACAGAGGCTGCCTCCCCAAGGTCAGGGAAGGTATTTCTCGGACTTCCCCGAACAGGGAACACCTGTGATTTAACAGAGCTGCGTGGAGTTGTCTCTCGAGCTCCCCAACGCACTGACAATGGTTCCGGAATCCTGAGCTTAGGGAGGTTCCACCAACGGTCGGCAGCGCGTGGGTTCTAACGGAATGCCTAAGCTCGTCTCCCCTGAGGGTTTTCCTAATGTGTCTGTGCCAGGGAATGCTAGGGGGGTTTGCAGGATATCCCACTGACAGAGGCTGCCTCCCCAAGGTCAGGGAAGCTATTTCTCGGACTTCCCCGAACAGGGAACACCTGTGACTGAAGAGAGCTTCGTGGAGTTTTCTCTCGAGCTCCCCCACGCACTGACAATGGTTCCAGAATGCTGAGCGTGGGGAGGTTCCACCAACGGTCGGCAGCGCGTGGGTGCTAATGGAATGCCTAAGTTCGTCTCCCCTGAGGGTTTTCCTAATGTCTCTGTGCCAGGGAATGCTAGGGGGGTTTGCAGGATATCCCAGTGACAGAGGCTGCCTCCCCAAGGTCAGGGAATGTATTTTTCGGACTTCCCCGAACAGGGAACACCTGTGACTGAAGAGAGCTACGTGGAATTGTCTCTCGAGCTCCCCCAAGCACTGACAATGGTTCCGGAATCCTGAGCGTGGGGAGGTTCCACCAACGGTCGGTATCGCGTGGGTTCAAACGGAAAGCCTAAGCTCGTCTCCCCTGAGGGTTTTCCTAATTTCTCTGTGCCAGGGAATGCTAGGGGGGTTTGCAGGATATCCCAGTGACAGAGGCTGCCTCCCCAAGGTCAGGGAAGGTATTTCTCGGACTTCCTCGAACAGGGAACACCTGTGACTGAAGAGAGCTGCGTGGAGTTGTCTCTCGAGCTCCCCCACCCACTGACAATGGTTCCGGAATCCTGAGCGTGGGGAGGTTCCACCAACGGTCGGTAGCGCGTGGGTTCTAACGGAATGCCTAAGCTCGTCTCCCCTGAGGTTTTTCCTAATGTCAATGTGCCAGGGAATGCAAGGGGGGTTTGCAGGATATCCCAGTGACAGAGGCTGCCTCCCCAAGATCAGGGAAGGTAATTCTCGGACGTCCCCGAACAGGGAACACCTGTGACTGAAGAGAGCTGCGTGGAGTTGTCTCTCGAGCTCCCCCACGCACTGACAATGTTTCCGGAATCCTGAGGGTGGGGAGGTTCCACCAACGATCGGCAGCGCGTGGGTTCTAACGGAATGCCTAAGCTCTTCTCCCCTGAGGGTTTTCCTAATGTCTCTGTGCCAGGGAATGCTAGGGGGGTTTGCAGGATATCCCAGTGACAGAGGCTGCCTCCCCAAGGTCAGGGAAGGTATTTCTCGGACTTCCCCGAACAGGGAACATCTGTGACTGAAGAGAGCTGCGTGGAGTTGTCTCTCGAGCTCCCCCACGCACTGACAATGGTTCCGGAATCCTGAACGTGGGGAGGTTCCACCAACGGTCGGCAGCGCGTGGGTTCTAACGGAAAGCCTAAGCTCGTCTCCCCTGAGGGTTTTCGTAATCTCTCTGTGCCAGGGAATGCTAGAAGGGTTTGCAGGATTTTCCACTGAAGAGGCTGCATCCCCAAGTTAAGGGAATGTATTTCTCGGACTTCCCCGAACAGGAAACACCTGTGATTTTAGAGAGCTGCGTGGAGCTGTCTCTCGAGCTCCCCCACGCACTGACAATGGTTCCGGAATCCTGAGCGTGGGGAGGTTCCACCAACGGTCGGCAGCGCGTGGGTTCTAACGGAAAGCCTAAGCTCGTCTCCCCTGAGGGTTTTCCTAATGTCTCTGTGCCAGGGAATGCTAAGGGGGTTTGCAGGATATCCCAATGACAGAGGCTGCCTCCCCAAGGTCAGGGAAGGTATTTCTCGGCCTTCCCCAAACAGGGAACACCTGTGACTGAAGAGAGCTTCGAGGAGTTGTCTCTCGAGCTCCCCCACGCACTGACAATGGTTCCGGAATCCTGAGCGTGGGGAGGTTCCACCAACGGTCGGCAGCGCGTGGGTTCTAACGGAAGGCCTAAGCTCGTCTCCCCTGAGCGTTTTCCTAATGTCTCTGTGCCAGGGAATGCTAGGGTTGTTTGCAGGATATCCCAGTGTCTTAGGCTGCCTCCAAAAGGTCAGGGAAGGTATTTCTCGGACTTCCCCGAACAGGGAACACCTGTGACTGAAGAGAGCTGCGTGGAGTTGTCTCTCGAGTTCCCCAAGCACTGACAATTTTTCCGGAATCCTGAGCGTGCGGAGGTTCCACCAACGGTCGGCAGCGCGTGGGTTCTAACGGAAAGCCTTAGCTCGTCTCCCCTGAGGGTATTCCTAATGTCTCTGTGCCAGGGAATGCTAGGGGGGTTTGCAGGATATCCCAGTGACAGAGGCTGCCTCCCCAATGTCAGGGAAGTTATTTCTCGGACTTCCCCGAACAGGGAACACCTGTGACTGAAGAGAGCTGCGTGGAGCTGTCTCTCGAGGTCCCCCACGCACTGACAATGGTTCGGAATCCTGAGCGTGGGGAGGTTCCACCAACGGTCGGCAGCGCGTGGGTTGTAACGGAAAGCCTAAGCTCGTCTCCCCTGAGGGTTTTCCTAATGTCTCTGTGCCAGGGAATGCTAGGGGGGTTTCAGGATATCCCAGTGACAGAGGCTGCCTCCCCAAGTTCAGGGAAGGTATTTCTCGGACTTCCCCGAACAGGGAACACCTGTGACTTAACAGAGCTTCGTGGAGTTGTCTCTCGAGCTCCCCAACGCACTGACAATGGTTCCGGAATCCTGAGCTTAGGGAGGTTCCACCAACGGTCGGCAGCGCGTGGGTTCTAACGGAATGCCTAAGCTCGTCTCCCCTGAGGGTTTTCCTAATGTGTCTGTGCCAGGGAATGCTAGGGGGGTTTGCAGGATATCCCACTGACAGAGGCTGCCTCCCCAAGGTCAGGGAAGCTATTTCTCGGACTTCCCCGAACAGGGAACACCTGTGACTGAAGAGAGCTTCGTGGAGTTTTCTCTCGAGCTCCCCCACGCACTGACAATGGTTCCAGAATGCTGAGCGTGGGGAGGTTCCACCAACGGTCGGCAGCGCGTGGGTGCTAATGGAATGCCTAAGTTCGTCTCCCCTGAGGGTTTTCCTAATGTCTCTGTGCCAGGGAATGCTAGGGGGGTTTGCAGGATATCCCAGTGACAGAGGCTGCCTCCCCAAGGTCAGGGAATGTATTTTTCGGACTTCCCCGAACAGGGAACACCTGTGACTGAAGAGAGCTGCGTGGAATTGTCTCTCGAGCTCCCCCAAGCACTGACAATGGTTCCGGAATCCTGAGCGTGGGGAGGTTCCACCAACGGTCGGTATCGCGTGGGTTCAAACGGAAAGCCTAAGCTCGTCTCCCCTGAGGGTTTTCCTAATGTCTCTGTGCCAGGGAATGCTAGGGGGGTTTGCAGGATATCCCAGTGACAGAGGCTGCCTCCCCAAGGTCAGGGAAGGTATTTCTCGGACTTCCTCGAACAGGGAACACCTGTGACTGAAGAGAGCTGCGTGGAGTTGTCTCTCGAGCTCCCCCACCCACTGACAATGGTTCCGGAATCCTGAGCGTGGGGAGGTTCCACCAACGGTCGGTAGCGCGTGGGTTCTAACGGAATGCCTAAGCTCGTCTCCCCTGAGGTTTTTCCTAATGTCAATGTGCCAGGGAATGCTAGGGGGGTTTGCAGGATATCCCAGTGACAGAGGCTGCCTCCCCAAGATCAGGGAAGGTAATTCTCGGACGTCCCCGAACAGGGAACACCTGTGACTGAAGAGAGCTGCGTGGAGATGTCTCTCGGGCTCCCCCACGCACTGACAATGTTTCCGGAATCCTGAGGGTGGGGAGGTTCCACCAACGATCGGCAGCGCGTGGGTTCTAACGGAATGCCTAAGCTCTTCTCCCCTGAGGGTTTTCCTAATGTCTCTGTGCCAGGGAATGCTAGGGGGGTTTGCAGGATATCCCAGTGACAGAGGCTGCCTCCCCAAGGTCAGGGAAGGTATTTCTCGGACTTCCCCGAACAGGGAACATCTGTGACTGAAGAGAGCTGCGTGGAGTTGTCTCTCGAGCTCCCCCACGCACTGACAATGGTTCCGGAATCCTGAACGTGGGGAGGTTCCACCAACGGTCGGCAGCGCGTGGGTTCTAACGGAAAGCCTAAGCTCGTCTCCCCTGAGGGTTTTCGTAATCTCTCTGTGCCAGGGAATGCTAGAAGGGTTTGCAGGATATTCCACTGAAGAGGCTGCATCCCCAAGTTAAGGGAATGTATTTCTCGGACTTCCCCGAACAGGAAACACCTGTGACTTTAGAGAGCTGCGTGGGGCTGTCTCTCGAGCTCCCCCACGCACTGACAATGGTTCCGGAATCCTGAGCGTGGGGAGGTTCCACCAACGGTCGGCAGCGCGTGGGTTCTAACGGAAAGCCTAAGCTCGTCTCCCCTGAGGGTTTTCCTAATGTCTCTGTGCCAGGGAATGCTAGGGTTGTTTGCAGGATATCCCAGTGTCTTAGGCTGCCTCCAAAAGGTCAGGGAAGGTATTTCTCGGACTTCCCCGAACAGGGAACACCTGTGACTGAAGAGAGCTGCGTGGAGTTGTCTCTCGAGTTCCCCAAGCACTGACAATTTTTCCGGAATCCTGAGCGTGCGGAGGTTCCACCAACGGTCGGCAGCGCGTGGGTTCTAACGGAAAGCCTTAGCTCGTCTCCCCTGAGGGTATTCCTAATGTCTCTGTGCCAGGGAATGCTAGGGGGGTTTGCAGGATATCCCAGTGACAGAGGCTGCCTCCCCAATGTCAGGGAAGTTATTTCTCGGACTTCCCCGAACAGGGAACACCTGTGACTGAAGAGAGCTGCGTGGAGCTGTCTCTCGAGGTCCCCCACGCACTGACAATGGTTCGGAATCCTGAGCGTGGGGAGGTTCCACCAACGGTCGGCAGCGCGTGGGTTGTAACGGAAAGCCTAAGCTCGTCTCCCCTGAGGATTTTCCTAATGTCTCTGTGCCAGGGATTGCTAGGGGGGTTTGCAGGATATCCCAGTGACAGAGGCTGTCTCCCCAAGGTCAGGGAAGTTTTTTCTCGGACTTCCCCGCACAGGGAACACCTGTGACTGAAGAGAGCTGCGTGGAGTTGTCTCTCGAGCTCCCCCACGCACTGACAATGGTTCCGGAATCCTGAGCGTTGGGAGGTTCCACCAACGGTCGACAGCGCGTGGGTTCTAACGGAAAGCCTAAGCTCGTCTCCCCTGAGGTTTTTCCTAATGTCTCTGTGCCAGGGAATGCTAGGGGTGTTTGCAGGATATCCCAGTGACATAGGCTGCCTCCCCAAGGTCAGGGAAGTTATTTCTCAGACTTCCCCGAACAGGGAACACCTGTGACTGAAGAGAGCTGCGTGGAGTTGTCTCTCGAGCTCCCCCACGCACTGAAAATTTTTCCGGAATCCTGAGCGTGGGGAGGTTCCACCAACGGTCGTCAGCGCGTGGGTTCTAACGGAAAGCCTAAGCTCGACTCCCCTGAGGGTTTTCCTAATGTCTCTGTGCCAGGGAATGCTAGGGGGGTTTGCAGGATATCCCAGTGACAGAGGCTGCCTCCCCAAGGACAGGGAACATATTTCTCGGACTTCCCCGAACAGGGAACACCTGTGACTGAAGAGAGCTTCGTGGAATTGTCTCTCGAGCTCCCCCACGCACTGACAATGTTTCCGGAATCCTGAGCGTGGGGAGGTTCCACCAACGGTCGACAGCGCGTGGGTTCTAACGGAATGCCTAAGCTCGTCTCCCCTGAGGGTTTTACTAATGTCTCTGTGCCAGGGAATGCTAGGGGTGTTTGCAGGATATCCCAGTGACAGAGGCTGACTCCCCAAGTTCAGTGAAGATTTTTCTCGGAATTCCCCGAACAGGGAACACCTCTGACTGAAGAGAGCTGCGTGGAGTTGTCTCTCGAGCTCCCCCACGCACTGACAATGGTTCCGGAATCCTGAGCGTGGGGAGGTTCCACCAACGGTCGGCAGCGCGTGGGTTCTTACGGAAAGCCTAAGCTCGTCTCCCCTGAGGGTTTTCCTAATGTCTCTGTGCCAGGGAATGCTAGGGGGGTTTGCAGGATATCCCAGTGACAGAGGCTGCCTCCCCAAGGTCAGGGAAGGTATTTCTCGGACTTCCCCGAACAGGGAACACCTGTGACTTAAGAGAGCTGCGTGGAGTTGTCTCTCGAGCTCCCCCACGCACTGACAATGTTTCCGGAACCCTGAGCGTGGGGAGGTTCCACCAACGGTCGGCAGCGCGTGGGTTCTAACGGAAAGCCTAAGCTCGTCTCCCCTGAGGGTTTTCCTAATATCTCTGTGCCAGGGAATGCTAGGGGGGTTTGCAGGATATCCCAGGGCCAGAGGCTGCCTCCCCAAGATCAGGGAAGGTATTTCTCGGACTTCCCCGAACAGGGAACACCTGTGACTGAAGAGAGCTGCGTGGAGTTGTCTCTCGAGCTCCCCCACGCACAGACAATGGTTCCGGAATCATGAGCTTGGGGAGGTTCCTCCAACGGTCGGCAGCGCCTGGGTTCTAACGGAAAGCCTAAGCTCGTTTCCCCTGAGGGTTTTCCTAATGTCTCTGTGACAGGGAATGCTAGGGGTGTTTGCAGGCAATCCCAGTGAAAGAGGCTCCCTCCCCAAGGTCAGGGAAGTTATTTCTCGGACTTCCCGAACAGGGAACACCTGTGACTGAAGAGAGCTGCGTGGAGTTGTCTCTCTAGCTCCCCCACGCACTGACAATGATTCCGGAATCCTGAGCGTGGGGAGGTTCCACCAACGGTCGGCTGCGCGTGGGTTCTAACGGAAAGCCTAAGCTCGTCACCCCTGAGGGTTTTCCTAATATCTCTGTGCCAGGGAATGCTAGGGGGGTTTGCAGGATATCCCAGTGACAGAGGCTGCCTCCCCAATTTCAGGGAAATTATTTCTCGGACTTCCCCGAACAGGGAACACCTGTGACTGAAGAGAGCTTCGTGGAGATGTCTCTCGAGCTCCCCCACGCACTGACAATGGTTCCGGAATCCTGAGCGTGGGGAGGTTCCACCAACTGTCGTCAGCGCGTGGGTTCTAACGGAAAGCCTAAGCTCGCCTCCCCTGAGGGTTTTCCTAATGTCTCTGTGCCAGGGAATGCTAGAGGGGTTTGCAGGATATCCCAGTGACAGAGGCTGCCTCCCCAAGGGCAGGGAACGTATTTCTCGGACTTCCCCGAACAGGGAACACCTGTGACTGAAGAGAGCTGCGTGCAGTTTTCTCTCGAGCTCCCCCATGCACTGACAATGGTTCCGGAATCTTGAGCGTGGGGAGGTTCCACCAACGGTCGGCAGCGCGTGGGTTCTAACGGAAAGCCTAAGCTCGTCTCCCCTGAGGGTTTTCCTAATGTCTCTGTGCCAGGGAATGCCTGGGGTGTTTGTAGGATATCCCAGTTTATGAGGCTGCATCCCCAAGGTCAGGGAAGGTATTTCTCGGACTTCCCCGAACAGGGAACACCTGTGAATTTAGAGAGCTGCGTGGAGCTGTCTCTCGAGCTCCCCCACGCACTGACAATGGTTCCAGAATCCTGAGCGTGGGGAGGTTCCACCAACGGTCGGCAGCGCGTGGGTTCTAACGGAAAGCCTAAGCTCGTCTCCCCTGAGGGTTTTCCTAATGTCTCTGTGCCAGGGAATGCTAAGGGGGTTTGCAGGATATCCCAATGACAGAGGCTGCATCCCCAAGGTCAGGGAAGGTATTTCTCGGCCTTCCCCGAACAGGGAACACCTGTGACTGAAGAGAGCTTCGAGGAGTTGTCTCTCGAGCTCCCCCACCCACTGACAATGGTTCCGGAATCCTGAGCGTGGGGAGGTTCCACCAACGGTCGGCAGCGCGTGGGTTCTAACGGAAGGCCTAAGCTCGTCTCCCCTGAGGGTTTTCCTAATGTCTCTGTGCCAGGGAATGCTAGGGTTGTTTGCAGGATATCCCAGTGACTTAGGCTGCCTCCAAAAGGTCAGGGAAGGTATTTCTCGGACTTCCCCGAACAGGGAAAACCTGTGACTGAAGAGAGCTGCGTGGAGTTGTCTCTCGAGCTCCCCCACACACTGACAATTTTTCCGGAATCCTGAGCGTGCGGAGGTTCCACCAACGGTCGGCAGCGCGTGGGTTCTAACGGAAAGCCTTAGCTCGTCTCCCCTGAGGGTATTCCTAATATCTCTGTGCCAGGGAATGCTAGGGGGGTTTGCAGGATATCCCAGTGGCAGAGGCTGCCTCCCCAATGTCAGGGAAGTTATTTCTCGGACTTCCCCGAACAGGGAACACCTGTGACTGAAGAGAGCTGCGTGGAGTTGTCTCTCGAGCTCCCCCACGCACTGACAATGGTTCCGGAATCCTGAGGGTGGGGAGGTTCCACCAACGGTCGGCAGCGCGTGGGTTCTAACGGAAAGCCTAAGCTCGTCTCCCCTGAGGATTTTCCTAATGTCTCTGTGCCAGGGAATTCTAGGGGTGTTTGCAGGATATCCCAATGACAGAGGCTGCCTCCCCAAGGTCAGGGAAGGTATTTCTCGGACTTCCCCGAACAGGGAATATCTGTGACTGAAGAGAGCTGCGTGGAGTTGTCTCTCGTGCTCCCCAACGCACTGACAATGGTTCCGGAATCCTGAGCGTGGGGAGGTTCCACCAACGGTCGGCAGCGCGTGGGTTCTAACGGAAAGCCAAAGCTCGTCTCCCCTGAGGGTTTTCCTAATCTCTCTGTGCCAGGGAATGCTAGAAGGGTTTGCAGGATATCCCAATGAAGAGGCTGCATCCCCAAGTTAAGGGAATGTATTTCTCGGACTTCCCCGAACAGGGAACACCTGTGACTTTAGAGAGCTGCGTGGAGCTGTCTCTCGAGCTCCCCCACGCACTGACAATGGTTCCGGAATCCTGAGCGTGGGGAAGTTCCACTAACGGTCGGCAGCGCGTGGGTTCTAAAGGAAAGCCTAAGCTCGTCTCCCCTGAGGGTTTTCCTAATGTCTCTGTGCCAGGGAATGCTAAGGGGGTTTGCAGGATATCCCAATGACAGAGGCTGCCTCCCCAAGGTCAGGGAAGTTATTTCTCGGCCTTCCCCGAACAGGGAACACCTGTGACTGAAGAGAGCTTCGAGGAGTTGTCTCTCGAGCTCCCCCATGCACTGACAATGGTTCCGGAATCCTGAGCGTGGGGAGGTTCCACCAACGGTCGGCAGCGCGTGGGTTCTAACGGAAGGCCTAAGCTCGTCTCCCCTGAGGGTTTTCCTAATGTCTCTGTGCCAGGGAATGCTAGGGTTGTTTGCAGGATATCCCAGTGACTTAGGCTGCCTCCAAAAGGTCAGGGAAGGTATTTCTCGGACTTCCCCGAACAGGGAACACCTGTGACTGAAGAGAGCTGCGTGGAGTTGTCTCTCGAGCTCCCCCACGCACTGACAATTTTTCCGGAATCCTGAGCGTGCGGAGGTTCCACCAACGGTCGGCAGCGCGTGGGTTCTAACGGAAAGCCTTAGCTCGTCTCCCCTGAGGGTATTCCTAATGTCTCTGTGCCAGGGAATGCTAGGGGGATTTGCAGGATATCCCAGTGACAGAGGCTGCCTCCCCAATGTAAGGGAAGTTATTTCTCGGACTTCCCCGAACAGGGAACACCTGTGACTGAAGAGAGCTGCGTGGAGCTGTCTCTCGAGGTCCCCCACGCACTGACAATGGTTCGGAATCCTGAGCGTGGGGAGGTTCCACCAACGGTCGGCAGCGCGTGGGTTGTAACGGAAAGCCTAAGCTCGTCTCCCCTGAGGATTTTCCTAATGTCTCTGTGCCAGGGATTGCTAGGGGGGTTTGCAGGATATCCCAGTGACAGAGGCTGTCTCCCCAAGGTCAGGGAAGTTTTTTCTCGGACTTCCCCGCACAGGGAACACCTGTGACTGAAGAGAGCTGCGTGGAGTTGTCTCTCGAGCTCCCCCACGCACTGACAATGGTTCCGGAATCCTGAGCGTTGGGAGGTTCCACCAACGGTCGACAGCGCGTGGGTTCTAACGGAAAGCCTAAGCTCGTCTCCCCTGAGGGTTTTCCTAATGTCCCTGTGCCAGGGAATGCTAGGGGGGTTTGCAGGATATCCCAGTGACATAGGCTGCCTCCCCAAGGTCAGGGAAGTTATTTCTCAGACTTCCCCGAACAGGGAACACCTGTGACTGAAGAGAGCTGCGTGGAGTTGTCTCTCGAGCTCCCCCACGCACTGAAAATTTTTCCGGAATCCTGAGCGTGGGGAGGTTCCACCAACGGTCGGCAGCGCGTGGGTTCTAACGGAAAGCCAAAGCTCGTCTCCCCTGAGGATTTTCCTAATGTCTCTGTGCCAGGGAATGCTAGGGGTGTTTGCAGGATATCCCAGTGACAGAGGCTGACTCCCCAAGTTCAGTGAAGATTTTTCTCGGAATTCCTCGAACAGGGAACACCTCTGACTGAAGAGAGCTGCGTGGAGTTGTCTCTCGAGCTCCCCCACGCACTGACAATGTTTCCGGAATCCTGAGCGTGGGGAGGTTCCACCAACGGTCGGCAGCGCGTGGGTTCTAACGGAAAGCCTAAGCTCGTCTCCCCTGAGGTTTTCCTAATGTCTCTGTGCCAGGGAATGCTAGGGGGGTTTGCAGGATATCCCAGTGACAGAGGCTGCCTCCCCAAGGTCAGGGAAGGTATTTCTCGGACTTCCCCGAACAGGGAACACCTGTGAATGAAGAGAGCTGCGTGGAGTTGTCTCTCGAGCTCCCCCACGCACTGACAATGTTTCCGGAACCCTGAGCGTGGGGAGGTTCCACCTACGGTCGGCAGCGCGTGGGTTCTAACGGAAAGCCTAAGCTCGTCTCCCCTGAGGGTTTTCCTAATATCTCTGTGCCAGGGAATGCTAGGGGGGTTTGCAGGATATCCCAGGGACAGAGGCTGCCTCCCCAAGATCAGGGAAGGTATTTCTCGGACTTCCCCGAACAGGGAACACCTGTGACTGAAGAGAGCTGCGTGGAGTTGTCTCTCGAGCTCACCCACGCACAGACAATGGTTCCGGAATCATGAGCTTGGGGAGGTTCCTCCAATGGTCGGCAGCGCCTGGGTTCTAACGGAAAGCCTAAGCTCGTTTCCCCTGAGGGTTTTCCTAATGTCTCTGTGCCAGGGAATGCTAGGGGTGTTTGCAGGCAATCCCAGTGAAAGAGGCTCCCTCCCCAAGGTCAGGGAAGTTATTTCTCGGACTTCCCGAACAGGGAACACCTGTGACTGAAGAGAGCTGCGTGGAGTTGTCTCTCTATCTCCCCCACGCACTGACAATGGTTCCGGAATCCTGAGCGTGGGGAGGTTCCACCAACGGTCGGCTGCGCGTGGGTTCTAACGGAAAGCCAAAGCTCGTCTCCCCTGAGGGTTTTCCTAATATCTCTGTGCCAGGGAATGCTAGGGGGGTTTGCAGGATATCCCAGTGACAGAGGCTGCCTCCCCAATTTCAGGGAAATTATTTCTCGGACTTCCCCGAACAGGGAACACCTGTGACTGAAGAGAGCTGCGTGGAGTTGTCTCTTCAGCTCCCCCACGCACTGAAAATGGTTCCGGAACCCTGAGCGTGGGGAGGTTCCACCAACGGTCGGCAGCGCGTGGATTCTAACGGAAAGCATAAACTCGTCTCCCCTGAGGGTTTTCCTAATGTCTCTGTGCCAGGCATTGCTAGGGGGCTTTGCAGGATATCCCAGTGACAGTGGCTACCTCCCCAAGGTCAGGGAAGTTATTTCTCGGACTTCCCCGAACAGGGAACCCCTGTGACTGAAGAGAGCTACGTGGAGTTGTCTCTCGAGCTCCCCCACGCACTGAAATTTTTCCGGAATCCTGAGCGTGGGGAGGTTCCAACAACGGTCGGCAGCGCGTGTGTTCTAACGGAAAGCCTAAGCTCGTCTCCCCTGAGGGTTTTCCTAATATCTCTGTGCCAGGGAATGCTTGGGGGGTTTGCAGGATATCCCAGAGACAGAGGCTGCCTCCCCAAGGTCAGGGAAGGTATTTCTCGGACTTCCCCGAACAGGGAACACCTGTGACTGAAGAGAGCTGCGTGGAGTTGTCTCTCGTGCTCCCCCACGCACTGACAATTTTTCCGGAATCCTGAGCGTGCGGAGGTTCCACCAACGGTCGGCAGCGCGTGGGTTCTAACGGAAAGCCTTAGCTCGTCTCCCCTGAGGGTATTCCTAATGTCTCTGTGCCAGGGAATGCTAGGGGGGTTTGCAGGATATCCCAGTGACAGAGGCTGCCTCCCCAATATCAGGGAAGTTATTTCTCGGACTTCCCCGAAAAGGGAACACCTGTGACTGAAGAGAGCTGCGTGGAGCTGTCTCTCGAGGTCCCCCACGCACTGACAATGGTTCGGAATCCTGAGCGTGGGGAGGTTCCACCAACGGTCGGCAGCGCGTGGGTTGTAACGGAAAGCCTAAGCTCGTCTCCCCTGAGGATTTTCCTAATGTCTCTGTGCCAGGGATTGCTAGGGGGGTTTGCAGGATATCCCAGTGACAGAGGCTGTCTCCCCAAGGTCAGGGAAGTTTTTTCTCGGACTTCCCCGCACAGGGAACACCTGTGACTGAAGAGAGCTGCGTGGAGTTGTCTCTCGAGCTCCCCCACGCACTGACAATGGTTCCGGAATCCTGAGCGTTGGGAGGTTCCACCAACGGTCGACAGCGCGTGGGTTCTAACGGAAAGCCTAAGCTCGTCTCCCCTGAGGTTTTTCCTAATGTCTCTGTGCCAGGGAATGCTAGGGGGGTTTGCAGGATATCCCAGTGACATAGGCTGCCTCCCCAAGGTCAGGGAAGTTATTTCTCAGACTTCCCCGAACAGGGAACACCTGTGACTGAAGAGAGCTGCGTGGAGTTGTCTCTCGAGCTCCCCCACGCACTGAAAATTTTTCCGGAATCCTGAGCGTGGGGAGGTTCCACCAACGGTCGGCAGCGCGTGGGTTCTAACGGAAAGCCAAAGCTCGTCTCCCGTGAGGATTTTCCTAATGTCTCTGTGCCAGGGAATGCTAGGGGGGTTTGCAGGATATCCCAGTGACAGAGGCTTCCTCCCCAAGGTCAGGGAAGGTATTTCTCGGACTTCCCCGAACAGGGAACACCTGTGACTGAAGAGAGCTGCGTGGAGTTGTCTCTCGAGCTCCCCCACGCACAGACAATGGTTCCGGAATCATGAGCTTGGGGAGGTTCCTCCAACGGTCGGCAGCGCCTGGGTTCTAACGGAAAGCCTAAGCTCGTTTCCCCTGAGGGTTTTCCTAATGTCTCTGTGCCAGGGAATGCTAGGGGTGTTTGCAGGCAATCCCAGTGAAAGAGGCTCCCTCCCCAAGGTCACGGAAGTTATTTCTCGGACTTCCCGAACAGGGAACACCTGTGACTGAAGAGAGCTGCGTGGAGTTGTCTCTCTAGCTCCCCCACGCACTGACAATGGTTCCGGAATCCTGAGCGTGGGGAGGTTCCACCAACGGTCGGCTGCGCGTGGGTTCTAACGGAAAGCCTAAGCTCGTCTCCCCTGAGGGTTTTCCTAATATCTCTGTGCCAGGGAATGCTAGGGGGGTTTGCAGGATATCCCAGTGACAGAGGCTGCCTCCCCAATTTCAGGGAAATTATTTCTCGGACTTCCCCGAACAGGGAACACCTGTGACTGAAGAGAGCTGCGTGGAGTTGTCTCTCGAGCTCCCCCACGCACTGAATATGGTTCCGGAATCCTGAACGTGGGGAGGTTCCACCAACGGTCGGCAGCGCGTGGAGTCTAACGGAAAGCTTAAGCTCGTCTCGTCTGAGGGTTTTCCTAATGTCTCTGTGCCAGGGATTGCTAGGGGGCTTTGCAGGATATCCCAGTGACAGTGGCTACCTCCCCAAGGTCAGGGAAGTTATTTCTCGGACTTCCCAGAACAGGGAACACCTGTGACTGAAGAGAGCTGCGTGGAGTTGTCTCTCGAGCTCCCCCACGCACTGACAATTTTTCCGGAATCCTGAGCGTGGGGAGGTTCCAACAACGGTCGGCAGCGCGTGTGTTCTAACGGAAAGCCTAAGCTCGTCTCCCCTGAGGGTTTTCCTAATGTCTCTGTGCCAGGGAATGCTTGGGGGGTTTGCAGGATATCCCAGAGACAGAGGCTGCCTCCCCAAGGTCAGGGAAGGTATTTCTCGGACTTCCCCGAACAGGGAACACCTGTGACTGAAGAGAGCTGCGTGGAGTTGTCTCTCGAGCTCCCCCACGCACTGACAATGGTTCCGGAATCCTGAGCGTGGGGAGGTTCCACCAACGGTCGGCAGCGCGTGGGTTCTAACGGAAAGCCTAAGCTCGTCTCCCCTGAGGGTTTTCCTAATGTCTCTGTGCCAGGGAATGCTAGGGGGGTTTGCAGGATATCCCAGTGACAGAGGCTGCTTCCCCAAGGTCAGGGAAGGTAATTCTCGGACTTCCCCGAACAGGGAACACCTGTGACTGAAGAGAGCTGCGTGGAGTTGTCTCTCGAGCTCCCCCACGCACTGACAATGGTTCCGGAATCCTGAGCGTGGGGAGGTTCCACCAACGGTCGGCAGAGCGTGGGTTCTAACGGAAAGTCTAAGCTCGTCTCCCCTGAGGGTTTTCCTAATGTCTCTGTGCCAGGGAATGCTAGGGTGGTTTGCAGGATATCCCAGTGACAGAGGCTGCCTCCCCAAGGTCAGGGAAGTTAGTTCTCGGACTTCCCCGAACAGGGAACACCTGTGACTGAAGAGAGCTGCGTGGAGCTGTCTCTCGAGCTCCCCCACGCACTGACAATGGTTCCGGAATCCTGAGCGTGGGGAGGTTCCACCAACGATCGGCAGCGCGTGGGTTCTAACGGAAAGCCTAAGCTAGTCTCCCCTGAGGGTTTTCCTAATGTCTCTGTGCCAGGGAATGCTAGGGGGGTTTGCAGGATATCCCTGTGACAGAGGCTGCCTCCCCAAGGTCAGGGAAGGTATTTCTCAGACTTCCCCGAACAGGGAACACCTGTGACTGAAGAGATCTGCGTGGAGCTGTCTCTCGAGCTCCCCCACGCACTGACAATGGTTCCGGAATCCTGAGCGTGGGGAGGTTCCACCAACGGTCGGCAGCGCGTGGGTTCTAACGGAAAGCCTAAGCTCGTCTCCCCTGAGGTTTTTCCTAATGTCTCTGAGCCAGGGAATGTTAGGGGGGTTTGCAGGATATCCCAGTGAATGAGGCTGCCTCCCCAAGGTCACGGAAGGTTTTTCTCGGACTTCCCCGAACAGGGAACACCTGTGACTGAAGAGAGCTGCGTGGAGTTGTCCCTCGAGCTCCTCCACGCACTGACAATTGTTCCGGAATCCTGAGCGTGGGGAGGTTCCACCAACGGTCGGCAGCGCGTGGGTTCTAACGGAAAGCCTAAGCTCGTCTCCCCTGGGACTTTTCCTAATATCTCTGTGCCAGGGAATGCTAGGAGCGGTTGCAGGATATCCCAGTGACAGAGGCTGCCTCCCCAAGTTCAGGGAAGTTATTTCTCGGAATTCCCCGCACAGGGAACTCCTGTGACTGAAGAGAGCTGTGTGGAGTTGTCTCACGTCTTCCCCCACGCACTGAAAATGATTCCGGAATCCTGAGCGTGGGGAGGTTCCACCAACGGTCGGCAGCGCGTGGGTTCTAACGGAAAGCCTAAGCTCGTCTCCCCTGAGGGTTTTCCTAATGTCTCTGTGCCAGGGAATGCTAGGGGTGTTTGCAGGATATCCCAGTGACTGAGGCTGACACCCCAAGGTCAGGGAAAGTAATTCTCAGACTTCCCCGAACAGGGAACTCCTGTGACTGAAGAGAGCTGCGTGGAGTTGTCTCTCGAGCTCCCCCACGCACTGACAATGGTTCCGGAATTCTGAGAGTGGGGAGGTTCCACCAACGGTCGGCAGCGCGTGGGTTCTAACGGAAAGCCTAAGCTCGTCTCCCCTGAGGGTTTTCCTAATTTCTCTGTGCCAGGGAAAGCTAGGGGGGTTTGCATAATATCCCAGTGACATAGGCTGCCTCCCCTAGGTCAGGGAAGGTATTTCTCGGACTTCCCCGAGCAGGGAACACCTGTGACTGAAGAGAGCTGCGTGGAGTTGTCTCTCGAGCTCCCCCACACACTGACAATGTTTCCGGAATCCTGAGCGTGGGGAGGTTCCACCAACGGTCGGCAGCGCGTGGATTCTAACGGAAAGCGTAAGCTCGTCTCCCCTGAGGGTGTTCCTAATGTCTCTGTGCCAGAGAATGCTAGGGGGATTTGCAGGATATCCCAGTGACAGAGGCTGCCTCCCCAATGTCAGGGAAAGTGTTTCTCGGACTTCCCCGAACAGGGAACACCTTTGACTGAAGAGAGCTGCGTGGAGTTGTCTCTCGAGCTCCCCCACGCACTGACAATGATTCCGGAATCCTGAGGGTGGGGAGGTTCCACCATCGGTCGGCAGCGCGTGGGTTCTAACGGAATGCCTAAGCTCGTCTCCCCTGAGGGTTTTCCTAATGTCTCTGTGCCAGGGAAAGCTAGGAGGGGTTGCAGGATATCACAGTGTCAGAGTCTGCCTCCCCAAGGTCAGGGAAGTTATTTCTCGGACTTCCCCAAACAGGGAACACCTGTGACTGAAGAGAGCTGCGTGGAGTTGTCTCTCGAGCTCCCCCATCTACTGAAATTTTTTCCGGAATCCTGAGCTTGGCTAGGTTCCACCAACGGTCGGCAGCGCGTGGGTTCTAACGGAAAGCATAAGCTCGTCTCCCCTGAGGGTTTTCCTAATGTCTCTGTGCCAGGGAATGCTAGGGGGGTTTGCAGGATATCCCAGTGACAGAGGCTGACTCCCCAAGTTCAGGGAAGTTATTTCTCGGACTTCCCCGAACAGGGAACACCTGTGACTGAAGAGAGCTGCGTGGAGTTGTCTCTCGAGCTCCCCCACGCACTGAATATGTTTCCGGAATCCTGAGCGTGGGGAGGTTCCACCAACGATCGACAGCGCGTGGGTTCTAACGGAAAGCCTAAGCTCGTCTCCCCTGAGGGTTTTCCTAATGTCTCTGTGCCAGGGAATGCTAGGGGGGTTTGCAGGATATCCCTGTGACAGAGGCTGCCTCCCCAAGGTCAGGGAAGGTATTTCTCAGACTTCCCCGAACAGGGAACACCTGTGACTGAAGAGATCTGCGTGGAGCTGTCTCTCGAGCTCCCCCACGCACTGACAATGGTTCCGGAATCCTGAGCGTGGGGAGGTTCCACCAACGGTCGGCAGCGCGTGGGTTCTAACGGAATGCCTAAGCTCGACTCCCCTGAGGGTTTTCCTAATGTCTCTGTGCCAGGGAAAGCTAGGAGGGGTTGCAGGATATCACAGTGTCAGAGTCTGCCTCCCCATGGTCAGGGAAGTTATTTCTCGGACTTCCCCAAACAGGGAACACCTGTGACTGAAGAGAGCTGCGTGGAGTTGTCTCTCGAGCTCCCCCACGCACTGACAATGGTTCCGGAATCTTGAGCGTGGGGAGGTTCCACCAACGGTCGGCAGCGCGTGGGTTCTAACGGAATGCCTAAGCTCGTCTCCCCTGAGGGTTTTCCTAATTTCTCTGTGGCAGGGACTGCCAGGGGTGTTTGCAGGATATCCCAGTGACAGAGGCGGCCTCCCCAAAGTCAGGGAAGGTTTTTCTCGGACTTCCCCGTACAGGGAACACCTGTGACTGAAGAGAGCTTCGTGGAGTTTTCTCTCGAGATCCCCCACGCACTGAAAATGATTCCGGAATCCTGAGCGTGGGGAGGTTCCACCAACGGTCGGCAGCGCGTGGGTTCTTACGAAAAGCCTAAGCTCGTCTCCCCTGAGGGTTTTCCTAATGTCTCTGTGCCAGTTAATGCTAGGGGGGTTTGCAGGATATCCCAGTGACAGAGGCTGCCTCCCCAAGGACAGGGAAGGTATTTCTTGGACTTCTCCGAACAGGGAACACCTGTGACTGTAGAGAGCGGCTTGGAGTTGTCTCTCGAGCTCCCCCACGCACTGACAATGGTTCCGGAATCCTGAGCGTGGGGAGGTTCCACCAACGGTCGGCAGCGCGTGGGTTCAAATGGAAAGCCTAAGCTCGTCACCCCTGAGGGTTTTCCTAATGTCTCTGTGCCAGGGAATGCTAGGGGGTATTGCAGGTTATCCCAGTGAAAGAGGTTGCCTCCCCAAGTTCAGGGAAGGTATTTCTCGGACTTCCCCGTACAGGGAACACCTGTGACTGAAGAGAGCTGCGTGGAGTTGGCTCTCTAGCTTCCCCACGCACTGACAATGGTTCCGGAATCCTGAGCGTGGGGAGGTTCCACCAACGGTCGGCAGGGCGTGGGTTCTAACGGAAAGCCTAAGCTCGTCTCCCCTGAGGGTTTTCCTAATGTCTCTGTGCCAGGGAATGCTAGGGGTGTTTGCAGGATATCCCAGTGACAGTGGTTGCCTCCCCAATGTCAGGGAAGCTATTTCTCGGACTTCCCCGAACAGGGAACACCTGTGACTGAAGAGAGCTGCGTGGAGTTGTCTCTCGAGCTCCCCCATCTACTGAAATTTTTTCCGGAATCCTGAGCTTGGGGAGGTTCCACCAACGGTCGGCAGCGCGTGGGTTCTAACGGAAAGCATAAGCTCGTCTCCCCTGAGGGTTTTCCTAATGTCTCTGTGCCCGGGAATGCTAGGGGGGTTTGCAGGATATCCCAGTGACAGAGGCTGACTCCCCAAGTTCAGGGAAGTTATTTCTCGGACTTCCCCGAACAGGGAACACCTGTGACTGAAGAGAGCTGCGTGGAGTTTTCTCTCGAGCTCCCCCACGCACTGACAATGGTTCCGGAATCCTGAGCGTGGGGAGGTTCCACCAACGGTCGGCAGCGCTTGGGTTCTAACGGAATGCCTAACCCCTTCTCCCCTGAGGTTTTTCCTAATGTCTCTGTGCCAGGGAATGCTAGGGGGTTTGCAGGATATCCCAGTGACAGAGGCTGCCTCCCCAAGTTCAGGGAAAGTTTTTCTCTTACTTCCCCGAACAGGGAACAACTGTGACTGAAGAGAGCTGCGTGAAGTTGTCTCTCGAGCTCCCCCACGCACTGAAAATGATTCCGGAATCCTGAGAGTGGGGAGGTTCCACCAACTGTCGGCAGCGCGTGGGTTCTAACGGAAAGCCTAAGCTCGTCTCCCCTGAGGGTTTTCCTAATGTCTCTGTGCCAGGGAATGCTAGGGGGGTTTGTAGGATATCCCAGTGGCAGAAACTGCAACCCCAAGGTCAGGGAAGGTATTTCTCGGACTTCCCCGAACAGGGATCACCTCTGACTCAAGAGAGCTGCGTGGAGTTGTCTCTCGAACTTCCCCACGCACTGACAATGGTTCCGGAATCCTGAGCGTGGGGAGGTTCCACCAACGGTCGGCTGCGCGTGGGTTCTAACGGAAAGCCTAAGCTCGTCTCCCCTGAGTGTTTTCCTAATGTCTCTGTGCCAGGGAATGCTAGGGGGTTTGGCAGGGAATCCCAGTGACAGAGGCTGGCTCCCAAAGGTCAGGGAAGGTATTTCTAGGACTTCCCCGAACAGGGAGCACCTTTGAATGAAGACAGCTGCATGGAGTTGTCTCTCGAGCTCCCCCACGCACTGACAATGGTTCCAGAATCCTGAGCGTGGGGAGGAACCACCAACGTTCGGCAGCGCGTGGGTTCTAACGGAAAGCCTAATCTCGTCTCCCCTGAGGGTTTTCCTAATGTCTCTGTGCCAGGGAATGCTAGGGGGTTTGCAGGATATCCCAGTGACAGAGGCTGCCTCCCCAAGGTCAGGGAAGTTATATCTCGGACTTCCCCGAAAAGGGAAAACCTGTGACTAGAGAGCTGCGTGGAGATGTCTCTCGAGCTCCCCCACGCACTGACAATGTTTCCGCAATCCTGAGCTTGGGGAGGTTCCACCAACGGACGGCAGGGCGTGGGTCCTAACGGAATGCGTAAGCTCATCTCCCCTGACGGTTTTCCTAATGTCTCTGAGGAGGGAATGCTAGGGGGGATTGCAGGATATCCCAGTGACAGAGGCTGCCTCCCCAAGTTCAGGGAAGTTATTTCTCGGACTTCCCCGAACAGCGAAAACCTGTGACTGAAGAGAGCTGCGTGGAGATGTCTCTCGAGCTCCCCCACGCACTGACAATGTTTCCGGAATCCTGAGCGTGTGGAGGTTCCACCACCGGTCGGCAGCGCGTGGGTTCTAACGGAAAGCCTAAGCTCGTCTTCCCTGAGGGTTTTCCTAATGTCTCTGTGCCAGGGAATGCTTGGGGTTTTGCAGGATATCCCAGTGACAGAGGCTGCCTCCCCAAGTTCAGGGAAGGTATTTCTCGGACTTCCCCGACAGGGAACACCTGTGACTGAAGAGAGCTGCGTGGAGTTGTCTCTCGAGCTCCCCCACGCACTGACAATGGATCCGGAATCCTAAGCGTGGGGAGGTTCCACCAACGGTCGGCAGCACGTGGGTTCTAACGGAATGCCTAAGCTCGACTGCCCTGAGGGTTTTCCTACTGTCCCTGTGCCAGGAAATGCTAGGGGGGTTTGCAGGCTATCCCAGGGACAGAGGCTGCCTCCCCAAGGTCAGGGAAGGTATTTCTCGGACTTCCCCGAACAGGGAACATCTCTGACTGAAGAGAGCTGCGTGGAGTTGTCTCTCGAGCTCCCCCACGCACTGAAAATGATTCCGGAATCCTGAGAGTGGGGAGGTTCCACCAACTGTCGGCAGCGCGTGGGTTCTAACGGAAAGCCTAAGCTCGTCTCCCCTGAGGGTTTTCCTAATGTCTCTGTGCCAGGGAATGCTAGGGGGGTTTGCAGGATATCCCAGTGGCAGAAACTGCATCCCCAAGGTCAGGGAAGGTATTTCTCGGACTTCCCCGAACAGGGATCACCTGTGACTCAAGAGAGCTGCGTGGAGTTGTCTCTCGAACTTCCCCACGCACTGACAATGGTTCCGGAATCCTGAGCGTGGGGAGGTTCCACCAACGGTCGGCTGCGCGTGGGTTCTAACGGAAAGCCTAAGCTCGTCTCCCCTGATTGTTTTCCCAATGACTCTGTGCCAGGGAATGCTAGGGGGGTTTGCAGGATATCCCAGTGTCAGAGGCTGTCTCCCCAAGGTAAGGGAAGGTATTTCTCGGAATTCCCCGAACAGGGAACACCTTGACTGAAGAGAGCTGCGTGGAGTTGGCTCTCGAGCTCCCCCACGCACTGACAATGGTTCCGGAATCCTGAGCGTGGGGAGGTTCCACCAACGGTCGGCAGCGCGTGGGTTCTAACGGAAAGCCTAAGCTCGTCTCCCCTGATTGTTTTCCTAATGACTCTGTGCCAGGGAATGCTAGGGGGGTTTGCAGGATATCCCAGTGTCAGAGGCTGCCTCCCCAAGGTCAGGGAATGTATTTCTCGGACTTCCCCGAACAGGGAACACCTGTGACTGAAGAGAGCTGCGTGGAGTTGTCTCTCGAGCTCCCCCACGCACTGACAATGTTTCCGGAATCCTGAGCGTGGGGAGGTTCCACCAACGGTCGGCAGCGCTTGGGTTCTAACGGAAAGCCTAAGCTCGTCTCCCCTGAGGGTTTTCCTAATTTCTCTGTGCCAGGGAATGCTAGGGGGGTTTGCAGGATATCCCAGTGACAGAGGCTGCCTCCCCATGGTCAGGGAAGGTATTTCTCGGACTTCCCCGTACAGGGAACACCTGTGACTGAAGAGAGCTGCGTGGAGATGTCTCTCGAGCTCCCCCACGAACTGACAATGGTTCCGGAATCCTGAGCGTGGGAAGGTTCCACCAACGGTCGGCAGCGCGTGGGTTCTAACGGAAAGCCTAAGCTCGTCTCCCCTGAGGATTTTCCTAATGTCTCTGTGCCAGGGAATGCTAGGGGTGTTTGCAGGATATCCCAGTGACAGTGGCTGCCTCCCCAAGGTCAGGGAAGGTATTTCTCGGACTGCCCCGAACAGGGAACACCTGTGACGGAAGAGAGCTGCGTGGAGCTGTCTCTCGAGATCCCCCACGCACTGACAATAGTTCCGGAATCCTGAGCGTGGGGAGGTTCCACCAACGGTCGGCAGCGCATGGGTTCTAACGGAAAGCCTAAGCTGGTCTCCCCTGAGGGTTTTCCTAATTCCTCTGTGCCAGGGAATGCAAGGTGGGTTTGCAGGATATCCCAGTGACAGAGGCTGCCTCCCAAAATTCAGGGAAGGTGTTTCTCTGAATTCCCCGAACAGGGAACACCTGTGACTGAAGAGAGCTGCGTGGAGCTGTCTTTCGAGCTCCCCCACGCACTGACAATGGTTCCGGAATCCTGAGCGTGGGGAGGTTCCACCAACGGTCGGCAGCGCGTGGGTTCTAACGGAAAGCCTAAGCTCGTCTCCCCTGAGGGTTTTCCTAATGTCTCTGTGCCAGGGAATGCTAGGGTGCTTTGCAGGATATCCTAGTGACAGAGGCTGCCTCCCCAAGTTCAGGGAAGGTATTTCTCGGACTTCCCCGAACAGGGAACACTTGTGACTGAAGAGAGCTGCGTGGAGTTGTCTCTCGAGCTCCCCCACGCACTGACAATATTTCCGGAATCCTGAGTGTGGGGAGGTTCCACCAACTGTCGGCAGCGCGTGGGTTCTAACGGAAAGCCTAAGCTCGTCTCCCCTGAGGGTTTTCCTAATGTCTCTGTGCCAGGGAATGCTAGGGGTGTTTGCAGGATATCCCAGTGTCAGAGGCTGCCTCCCCAAGGTCAGGGAAGGTATTTCTCGGACTTCCCCGAACAGGGAACACCTGTGACTGAAGAGAGCTGCGTTTATTTGTCTCTCGATCTCCCCCACGCACTGACAATTGTTCCGGAATCCTGAGCGTGGGGAGGTTCCACCAACGGTCGGCAGCGTGTGGGTTCTACGGAAAACCTAAGCTCGTCTCCCCTGAGGGTTTTCCTAATGTCTCTTTGCCAGGGAATGCTAGGGGGGTTTGCAGGATATCCCAGTGACAGAGGCTGCCTCCCAAAGGTCATGGAAGGTATTTCTCGGACTTCCCCGAACAGGGAACACCTGTGACTGAAGAGAGCTGCGTGGAGTTGTCTCACGAGCTCCCCCACGCACTGACAATGGTTCCGGAATCCTGAGCGTGGGGAGGTTCCACCAACGGTCGGCAGCTCGTGGGTTCAAACGGAAAGCCTAAGCTCGTCTCCCCTGAGGTTTTTCCTAATGTCTCTGTGCCAGGGAATGCTAGGGGTTTTGCAGAATATCCCAGTGACAGAGGCTGCCTCCCCAAGGTCAGGGAAGGTATATCTCGGACTTCCCCGAACAGGGAACACCTGTGACTGAAGAGAGCTGCGTGGAGTTGTCTTTCGAGCTCCCCCACGCAATGACAATCGTACCGGAATCCTGAGCGTGGGGAGGTTCCACCAACGGTCGGCAGCGCGTTGGTTCTAACGGAAAGCCTTATCTCGTCTCCCCTGAGGGTTTTCCTAATTTCTCTCTGCCAGGGAATGCTAGGGGGGTTTGCAGGATATCCCAGTGACAGAGGCTGCCTCCCCAAGGTCAGGGAAGGTATTTCTAGGACTTCCCCGAACAGGGAACCCCTGTGACTGAAGAGAGCTGCGTGGAGTTGTCTCTCGAGCTCCCCCACGCACTGACAATGGTTCCGGAATCCTGAGCGTTGGTAGGTTCCACCAACGGTCGGCAGCGCGTGGGTTCTAACGGAAAGCGTAAGCTCGTCTACCCTGAGGGTTTTCCTAATGTCTCTGTGCCAGGGAATGCTAGGGGGTTTTGCAGGATCTCCCAGTGACAGAGGCTGCCTCCCCAAGGACAGGGAAGTTATTTCTCGGACTTCCCCGAACAGGGAACACCTGTGACTGAAGAGAGCTTCGTGGAGTTGTCTCTCGAGCTCCCCCACGCACTGACAATGGTTCCAGGATCTTGAGCGTGGGGAGGTTCCACTAACGGTCGTCAGCACGTGGGTTTTAACTGAAAGCCTAAGCTCGTCTCCCCTGAGGGTTTTCCTAATGTCTCTGTGCCAGGGAATGCTAGGGGGGTTTGCAGGTTATCCCAGTGACAGAGGCTGCCTCCCCAAGGTCAGGGAAGGTATTTCTCGGACTTCCCAGAACAGGGAACACTTGTGACTGAAGAGATCTGCGTGGAGTTGTCTCTCGAGGTCCCCCACGCACTGACAATGGTTCCGGAATCCTGAGCGTTGGGAGGTTCCACCAACGGTCGGAAGTGCGTGGGTTCTAAACGAAAGCGTAAGCTTGTCTACCCTGAGTGTTTTCCTAATGTCTCTGTGCCAGGGAATGCTAGGGGGGTTTGCAGGATATCCCAGTGACAGAGGCTGCCTCCCCAAGGACAGGGAATGTATTTCTCGGACTTCCCCGAACAGAGAACACCTGTGACTGAAGAGAGCTGCGTGGAGTTTTCTCTCGAGCTCCCCCACGCACTGACAATGGTTCCAGAATCTTGAGCGTGGGGAGGTTCCACCAACGGTCTTCAGCGCGTGGGTTTTAACTGAAAGCCTAAGCTCGTCTCCCCTGAGGGTTTTCCTAATGTCTCTCTGCCAGGGAATGCTAGGGTTGTTTGCAGGATATCCCAGTGGCAGAGGCTGCCTCCCCAAGATCAGGGAAGTTATTTCTCGGATTTCCCCGAACAGGGAACACCTGTGACTGAAGAAAGCTGCGTGGAGTTGTCTCTCGAGCTCCCCATGCCCTGACAATGGTTCCGGAATCCTGAGCGTGGGGAGGTTCCACCAACGGTCGGCAGCGCGTGGGTTCTAACGGAAAGCCTAAGCTCGTCTCCCCTGAGGGTTTTCCTAATGTCTCTGTGCCAGGGAATGCTAGGAGGGATTTGCAGGATATCCCAGTGACAGAGGCTGCCTCCCCAAGTTCAGGGAAGCTATTTCTCGGACTTCCCATAACAGGGAACACCTGTGACTGAAGAGAGCTGCGTGGAATTGTCTCTCGAGCTCCCCCACACACTGACAATGGTTCCGGAATCCTGAGCGTGGGGAGGTTCCACCAACGGTCGGCAGCGCTTGGGTTCTAACGGAAAGCCTAAGCTCGTCTCCCCTGAGGGTTTTCCTAATTTCTCTCTGCCAGGGAATGCTAGGGGTGTTTGCAGGATATCCCAGTGACAGTGGCTGCCTCCCCAAGGTCAGGGAAGGTATTTCTCGGACTGCCCCGAACAGGGAACACCTGTGACGGAAGAGAGCTGCGTGGAGCTGTCTCTCGAGATCCCCCACGCACTGACAATAGTTCCGGAATCCTGAGCGTGGGGAGGTTCCACCAACGGTCGGCAGCGCATGGGTTCTAACGGAAAGCCTAAGCTGGTCTCCCCTGAGGGTTTTCCTAATTCCTCTGTGCCAGGGAATGCAAGGTGGGTTTGCAGGATATCCCAGTGACAGAGGCTGCCTCCCAAAATTCAGGGAAGGTGTTTCTCTGACTTCCCCGAACAGGGAACACCTGTGACTGAAGAGAGCTGCGTGGAGCTGTCTCTCGAGCTCCCCCACGCACTGACAATGGTTCCGGAATCCTGAGCGTGGGGAGGTTCCACCAACGGTCGGCAGCGCGTGGGTTCTAACGGAAAGACTAAGCTCGTCTCCCCTGAGGGTTTTCCTAATGTCTCTGTGCCAGGGAATGCTAGGGTGCTTTGCAGGATATCCTAGTGACAGAGGCTGCCTCCCCAAGTTCTGGGAAGGTATTTCTCGGACTTCCCCGAACAGGGAACACTTGTGACTGAAGAGAGCTGCGTGGAGTTGTCTCTCGAGCTCCCCCACGCACTGACAATATTTCCGGAATCCTGAGTGTGGGGAGGTTCCACCAACGGTCGGCAGCGCGTGGGTTCTAACGGTAAGCCTAAGCTCGTCTCCCCTGAGTGTTTTCCTAATGTCTCTGTCCCAGGGAATGCTAGGGGGGTTTGCAGGATATCCCAGTGACAGAGGCTGCCTCCACAAGGTCAGGGAAGGTATTTCTCGGACTTCCCCGAACAGGGAACACCTGTGACTGAAGAGAGATGCGTGGAGTTGGCTCTCGAGCTCCCCCACGCACTGACAATGGTTCCGGAATCCTGAGCGTGTGGAGGTTCCACCAACGGTGGGCAGCGCGTGGGTTCTAACGGAAAGACTAAGCTCGACTCCCCTGAGGATTTTCCTAATGTCTCTGTGCCAGAGAATGCTAAGGGGGTTTTCAGGATATCCCAGTGACAGAGGCTGCCTCCCCAAGGTCAGGGAATGTATTTCTCGGACTTCCCCGAACAGGGAACACCTGTGACTTAAGAGAGTTCCGTGGAGTTTTCTCTCGAGTTCCCCCACGCACTGACAATTTTTCCGGAATCCTGAGCGTGGGGAGGTTCCACCAACGGTCGGCAGCGCTTGGGTTCTAACGGAATGCCTAACCCCTTCTCCCCTGAGGGTTTTCCTAATGTCTCTGTGCCAGGGAATGCTAGGGGGTTTGCAGGATATCCCAGTGACAGAGGCTGCCTCCCCAAGTTCAGGGAAAGTTTTTCTCTTACTTCCCCGTACAGGGAACAACTGTGACTGAAGAGAGCTGCGTGAAGTTGTCTCTCGAGCTCCCCCACGCACTGAAAATGATTCCGGAATCCTGAGAGTGGGGAGGTTCCACCAACTGTCGGCAGCGCGTGGGTTCTAACGGAAAGCCTAAGCTCGTCTCCCCTGAGGGTTTTCCTAATGTCTCTGTGCCAGGGAATGCTAGGGGGGTTTGCAGGATATCCCAGTGGCAGAAACTGCATCCCCAAGGTCAGGGAAGGTATTTCTCGGACTTCCCCGAACAGGGATCACCTGTGACTCAAGAGAGCTGCGTGGAGTTGTCTCTCGAACTTCCCCACGCACTGACAATGGTTCCGGAATCCTGAGCGTGGGGAGGTTCCACCAACGGTCGGCTGCGCGTGGGTTCTAACGGAAAGCCTAAGCTCGTCTCCCCTGAGTGTTTTCCTAATGTCTCTGTGCCAGGGAATGCTAGGGGGTTTGGCAGGGAATCCCAGTGACAGAGGCTGGCTCCCAAAGGTCAGGGAAGGTATTTCTAGGACTTCCCCGAACAGGGAGCACCTTTGAATGAAGACAGCTGCATGGAGTTGTCTCTCGAGCTCCCCCACGCACTGACAATGGTTCCAGAATCCTGAGCGTGGGGAGGAACCACCAACGTTCGGCAGCGTGTGGGTTCTAAGAGAAAGCCTAAGCTCGTCTCCCCTGAGGGTTTTCCTAATGTCTCTGTGCCAGGGAATGCTAGGGGGGTTTGCAGGATATCCCAGTGACAGAGGCTGCCTCCCCAAGGTCAGGGAAGGTATTTCTCGGACTTCCCCGAACAGGGAACACCTGTGACTGAAGAGAGCTGCGTGGAGTTGTCTCTCGAGCTCCCGCACGCACTGACAATGGTTCCGGAATCCTGAGCGTGTGGAGGTTCCACCAACGGTCGGCAGCGCGTGGGTTCTAACGGAAAGCCTAATCTCGTCTCCCCTGAGGGTTTTCCTAATGTCTCTGTGCCAGGGAATGCTAGGGGGTTTGCAGGATATCCCAGTGACAGAGGCTGCCTCCCCAAGTTCAGGGAAGTTATATCTCGGACTTCCCCGAAAAGGGAAAACCTGTGACTAGAGAGCTGCGTGGAGATGTCTCTCGAGCTCCCCCACGCACTGACAATGGTTCCGGAATCCTGAGCGTGGGGAGGTTCCACCAAAGGTCAGCAGCTCGTGGGTTCTAACGGAAAGCGTAAGCTCGTCTCCCCTGAGGGTTTTCCTAATGTCTCTGTGCCAGGGAATGCTAGGGGTGTTTGCAGGTTATCTCAGTGACAGAGGCTGCCTCCCCAAGGTCAGGGAAGGTATTTCTCGGACTTCCCCGAACAGGGAACACCTGTGACTGAAGAGAGTTGCGTGGAGTTGTCTCTCGAGCTCCCCCACGCACTGACAATGTTTCCGCAATCCTGAGCTTGGGGAGGTTCCACCAACGGACGGCAGCGCGTGGGTCCTAACGGAATGCGTAAGCTCATCTCCCCTGACGGTTTTCCTAATGTCTCTGAGGAGGGAATGCTAGGGGGGATTGCAGGATATCCCAGTGACAGAGGCTGCCTCCCCAAGTTCAGGGAAGTTATTTCTCGGACTTCCCCGAACAGCGAAAACCTGTGACTGAAGAGAGCTGCGTGGAGATGTCTCTCGAGCTCCCCCACGCACTGACAATGTTTCCGGAATCCTGAGCGTGTGGAGGTTCCACCACCGGTCGGCAGCGCGTGGGTTCTAACGGAAAGCCTAAGCTCGTCTCCCCTGAGGGTTTTCCTAATGTCTCTGTGCCAGGGAATGCTTGGGGTTTTGCAGGATATCCCAGTGACAGAGGCTGCCTCCCCAAGTTCAGGGAAGGTATTTCTCGGACTTCCCCGACAGGGAACACCTGTGACTGAAGAGAGCTGCGTGGAGTTGTCTCTCGAGCTCCCCCACGCACTGACAATGGATCCGGAATCCTGAGCGTGGGGAGGTTCCACCAACGGTCGGCAGCACGTGGGTTCTAACGGAATGCCTAAGCTCGACTGCCCTGAGGGTTTTCCTACTCTCCCTGTGCCAGGAAATGCTAGGGGGGTTTGCAGGCTATCCCAGGGACAGAGGCTGCCTCCCCAAGGTCAGGGAAGGTATTTCTCGGACTTCCCCGAACAGGGAACATCTCTGACTGAAGAGAGCTGCGTGGAGTTGTCTCTCGAGCTCCCCCACGCACTGAAAATGATTCCGGAATCCTGAGAGTGGGGAGGTTCCACCAACTGTCGGCAGCGCGTGGGTTCTAACGGAAAGCCTAAGCTCGTCTCCCCTGAGGGTTTTCCTAATGTCTCTGTGCCAGGGAATGCTAGGGGGGTTTGCAGGATATCCCAGTGGCAGAAACTGCATCCCCAAGGTCAGGGAAGGTATTTCTCGGACTTCCCCGAACAGGGATCACCTGTGACTCAAGAGAGCTGCGTGGAGTTGTCTCTCGAACTTCCCCACGCACTGACAATGGTTCCGGAATCCTGAGCGTGGGGAGGTTCCACCAACGGTCGGCTGCGCGTGGGTTCTAACGGAAAGCCTAAGCTCGTCTCCCCTGATTGTTTTCCTAATGACTCTGTGCCAGGGAATGCTAGGGGGGTTTGCAGGATATCCCAGTGTCAGAGGCTGTCTCCCCAAGGTAAGGGAAGGTATTTCTCGGAATTCCCCGAACAGGGAACACCTGTGACTGAAGAGAGCTGCGTGGAGTTGGCTCTCGAGCTCCCCCACGCACTGACAATGGTTCCTGAATCCTGAGCGTGGGGAGGTTCCACCAACGGTCGTCAGCGCGTTGGTTCTAACGGAAAGCATAAGCTCGTCTCCCCTGAGGGTTTTCCTAATGTCTCTGTGCCAGAGAATGCTAGGGGGGTGTGCAGGATATCCCAGTGACAGAGGCTGACTCCCCAAGGTCAGGGAAGTTATTTCTCGGACTTCCACGAACAGGGAACACCTGTGACTGAAGAGAGCTGCGTGGAGTTGTCTCTCGAGCTCCCCCACGCACTGACAATGGTTCCGGAATCCTGAGGGTGGGGAGGTTCCACCAACGGTCGGAAGCGCGTGGGTTCTAACGGAAAGCCTAAGCTCGTCTCCCCTGAGGGTTTTCCAAATGTCTCTGTGCCAGGGAATGCTAGGGGGGTTTGCAGATTATCCCAGTGACAGAGGCTGCCTCCCCAAGGTCAGGGAAGTTATTTCTAGGACTTCCCTGAACAGGGAACACCTGTGACTGAAGAGAGCTGCGTGGAGTTGTCTCTCGAGCTCCCCCACGCACTGACAATGTTTCCGGAATCCTGAGCGTGGGGAGGTTCCACCAACGGTCGGCAGCGCTTGGGTTCTAACGGAAAGCCTAAGCTCGTCTCCCCTGAGGGTTTTCCTAATTTCTCTGTGCCAGGGAATGCTAGGGGGGTTTGCAGGATATCCCAGTGACAGAGGCTGCCTCCCCATGGTCAGGGAAGGTATTTCTCGGACTTCCCCGTACAGGGAACACCTGTGACTGAAGAGAGCTGCGTGGAGATGTCTCTCGAGCTCCCCCACGAACTGACAATGGTTCCGGAATCCTGAGCGTGGGAAGGTTCCACCAACGGTCGGCAGCGCGTGGGTTCTAACGGAAAGCCTAAGCTCGTCTCCCCTGAGGATTTTCCTAATGTCTCTGTGCCAGGGAATGCTAGGGGTGTTTGCAGGATATCCCAGTGACAGTGGCTGCCTCCCCAAGGTCAGGGAAGGTATTTCTCGGACTGCCCCGAACAGGGAACACCTGTGACGGAAGAGAGCTGCGTGGAGCTGTCTCTCGAGATCCCCCACGCACTGACAATAGTTCCGGAATCCTGAGCGTGGGGAGGTTCCACCAACGGTCGGCAGCGCATGGGTTCTAACGGAAAGCCTAAGCTGGTCTCCCCTGAGGGTTTTCCTAATTCCTCTGTGCCAGGGAATGCAAGGTGGGTTTGCAGGATATCCCAGTGACAGAGGCTGCCTCCCAAAATTCAGGGAAGGTGTTTCTCTGACTTCCCCGAACAGGGAACACCTGTGACTGAAGAGAGCTGCGTGGAGCTGTCTTTCGAGCTCCCCCACGCACTGACAATGGTTCCGGAATCCTGAGCGTGGGGAGGTTCCACCAACGGTCGGCAGCGCGTGTGTTCTAACGGAAAGCCTAAGCTCGTCTCCCCTGAGGGTTTTCCTAATGTCTCTGTGCCAGGGAATGCTAGGGTGCTTTGCAGGATATCCTAGTGACAGAGGCTGCCTCCCCAAGTTCAGGGAAGGTATTTCTCGGACTTCCCCGAACAGGGAACACTTGTGACTGAAGAGAGCTGCGTGGAGTTGTCTCTCGAGCTCCCCCACGCACTGACAATATTTCCGGAATCCTGAGTGTGGGGAGGTTCCACCAACTGTCGGCAGCGCGTGGGTTCTAACGGAAAGCCTAAGCTCGTCTCCCCTGAGGGTTTTCCTAATGTCTCTGTGCCAGGGAATGCTAGGGGTGTTTGCAGGATATCCCAGTGTCAGAGGCTGCCTCCCCAAGGTCAGGGAAGGTATTTCTCGGACTTCCCCGAACAGGGAACACCTGTGACTGAAGAGAGCTGCGTTTATTTGTCTCTCGATCTCCCCCACGCACTGACAATTGTTCCGGAATCCTGAGCGTGGGGAGGTTCCACCAACGGTCGGCAGCGCGTGGGTTCTACGGAAAACCTAAGCTCGTCTCCCCTGAGGGTTTTCCTAATGTCTCTGTGCCAGGGAATGCTAGGGGGGTTTGCAGGATATCCCAGTGACAGAGGCTGCCTCCCAAAGGTCATGGAAGGTATTTCTCGGACTTCCCCGAACAGGGAACACCTGTGACTGAAGAGAGCTGCGTGGAGTTGTCTCACGAGCTCCCCCACGCACTGACAATGGTTCCGGAATCCTGAGCGTGGGGAGGTTCCACCAACGGTCGGCAGCTCGTGGGTTCAAACGGAAAGCCTAAGCTCGTCTCCCCTGAGGTTTTTCCTAATGTCTCTGTGCCAGGGAATGCTAGGGGTTTTGCAGAATATCCCAGTGACATAGGCTGCCTCCCCAAGGTCAGGGAAGGTATATCTCGGACTTCCCCGAACAGGGAACACCTGTGACTGAAGAGAGCTGCGTGGAGTTGTCTTTCGAGCTCCCCCACGCAATGACAATCGTACCGGAATCCTGAGCGTGGGGAGGTTCCACCAACGGTCGGCAGCGCGTTGGTTCTAACGGAAAGCCTTATCTCGTCTCCCCTGAGGGTTTTCCTAATTTCTCTCTGCCAGGGAATGCTAGGGGGGTTTGCAGGATATCCCAGTGACAGAGGCTGCCTCCCCAAGGTCAGGGAAGGTATTTCTAGGACTTCCCCGAACAGGGAACCCCTGTGACTGAAGAGAGCTGCGTGGAGTTGTCTCTCGAGCTCCCCCACGCACTGACAATGGTTCCGGAATCCTGAGCGTTGGTAGGTTCCACCAACGGTCGGCAGCGCGTGGGTTCTAACGGAAAGCGTAAGCTCGTCTACCCTGAGGGTTTTCCTAATGTCTCTGTGCCAGGGAATGCTAGGGGGTTTTGCAGGATCTCCCAGTGACAGAGGCTGCCTCCCCAAGGACAGGGAAGTTATTTCTCGGACTTCCCCGAACAGGGAACACCTGTGACTGAAGAGAGCTTCGTGGAGTTGTCTCTCGAGCTCCCCCACGCACTGACAATGGTTCCAGGATCTTGAGCGTGGGGAGGTTCCACTAACGGTCGTCAGCACGTGGGTTTTAACTGAAAGCCTAAGCTCGTCTCCCCTGAGGGTTTTCCTAATGTCTCTGTTCCAGGGAATGCTAGGGGGGTTTGCAGGTTATCCCAGTGACAGAGGCTGCCTCCCCAAGGTCAGGGAAGGTATTTCTCGGACTTCCCAGAACAGGGAACACCTGTGACTGAAGAGATCTGCGTGGAGTTGTCTCTCGAGGTCCCCCACGCACTGACAATGGTTCCGGAATCCTGAGCGTTGGGAGGTTCCACCAACGGTCGGAAGTGCGTGGGTTCTAAACGAAAGCGTAAGCTTGTCTACCCTGAGTGTTTTCCTAATGTCTCTGTGCCAGGGAATGCTAGGGGGGTTTGCAGGATATCCCAGTGACAGAGGCTGCCTCCCCAAGGACAGGGAATGTATTTCTCGGACTTCCCCGAACAGAGAACACCTGTGACTGAAGAGAGCTGCGTGGAGTTTTCTCTCGAGCTCCCCCACGCACTGACAATGGTTCCAGAATCTTGAGCGTGGGGAGGTTCCACCAACGGTCTTCAGCGCGTGGGTTTTAACTGAAAGCCTAAGCTCGTCTCCCCTGAGGGTTTTCCTAATGTCTCTGTGCCAGGGAATGCTAGGGTTGTTTGCAGGATATCCCAGTGGCAGAGGCTGCCTCCCCAAGATCAGGGAAGTTATTTCTCGGATTTCCCCGAACAGGGAACACCTGTGACTGAAGAAAGCTGCGTGGAGTTGTCTCTCGAGCTCCCCATGCCCTGACAATGGTTCCGGAATCCTGAGCGTGGGGAGGTTCCACCAACGGTCGGCAGCGCGTGGGTTCTAACGGAAAGCCTAAGCTCGTCTCCCCTGAGGGTTTTCCTAATGTCTCTGTGCCAGGGAATGCTAGGAGGGATTTGCAGGATATCCCAGTGACAGAGGCTGCCTCCCCAAGTTCAGGGAAGCTATTTCTCGGACTTCCCCTAACAGGGAACACCTGTGACTGAAGAGAGCTGCGTGGAATTGTCTCTCGAGCTCCCCCACGCACTGACAATGGTTCCGGAATCCTGAGCGTGGGGAGGTTCCACCAACGGTCGGCAGCGCTTGGGTTCTAACGGAAAGCCTAAGCTCGTCTCCCCTGAGGGTTTTCCTAATTTCTCTGTGCCAGGGAATGCTAGGGGTGTTTGCAGGATATCCCAGTGACAGTGGCTGCCTCCCCAAGGTCAGGGAAGGTATTTCTCGGACTGCCCCGAACAGGGAACACCTGTGACGGAAGAGAGCTGCGTGGAGCTGTCTCTCGAGATCCCCCACGCACTGACAATAGTTCCGGAATCCTGAGCGTGGGGAGGTTCCACCAACGGTCGGCAGCGCATGGGTTCTAACGGAAAGCCTAAGCTGGTCTCCCCTGAGGGTTTTCCTAATTCCTCTGTGCCAGGGAATGCAAGGTGGGTTTGCAGGATATCCCAGTGACAGAGGCTGCCTCCCAAAATTCAGGGAAGGTGTTTCTCTGACTTCCCCGAACAGGGAACACCTGTGACTGAAGAGAGCTGCGTGGAGCTGTCTCTCGAGCTCCCCCACGCACTGACAATGGTTCCGGAATCCTGAGCGTGGGGAGGTTCCACCAACGGTCGGCAGCGCGTGGGTTCTAACGGAAAGCCTAAGCTCGTCTCCCCTGAGGGTTTTCCTAATGTCTCTGTGCCAGGGAATGCTAGGGTGCTTTGCAGGATATCCTAGTGACAGAGGCTGCCTCCCCAAGTTCAGGGAAGGTATTTCTCGGACTTCCCCGAACAGGGAACACTTGTGACTGAAGAGAGCTGCGTGGAGTTGTCTCTCGAGCTCCCCCACGCACTGACAATATTTCCGGAATCCTGAGTGTGGGGAGGTTCCACCAAAGGTCGGCAGCGCGTGGGTTCTAACGGTAAGCCTAAGCTCGTCTCCCCTGAGTGTTTTCCTAATGTCTCTGTCCCAGGGAATGCTAGGGGGGTTTGCAGGATATCCCAGTGACAGAGGCTGCCTCCACAAGGTCAGGGAAGGTATTTCTCGGACTTCCCCGAACAGGGAACACCTGTGACTGAACAGAGATGCGTGGAGTTGGCTCTCGAGCTCCCCCACGCACTGACAATGGTTCCGGAATCCTGAGCGTGTGGAGGTTCCACCAACGGTGGGCAGCGCGTGGGTTCTAACGGAAAGACTAAGCTCGACTCCCCTGAGGATTTTCCTAATGTCTCTGTGCCAGAGAATGCTAAGGGGGTTTTCAGGATATCCCAGTGACAGAGGCTGCCTCCCCAAGGTCAGGGAATGTATTTCTCGGACTTCCCCAAACAGGGAACACCTGTGACTTAAGAGAGTTCCGTGGAGTTTTCTCTCGAGTTCCCACACGCACTGACAATGTTTCCGGAATCCTGAGCGTGGGGAGGTTCCACCAACGGTCGGCAGCTCGTGGGTTCTAACGGAAAGCCTAAGCTCGTCTCCCCTGAGGGTTTTCCTAATGTCTCTGTGCCAGGGAATGCTTGGGGTTTTGCAGGATATCCCAGTGACAGAGGCTGCCTCCCCAAGTTCAGGGAAGGTATTTCTCGGACTTCCCCGACAGGGAACACCTGTGACTGAAGAGAGCTGCGTGGAGTTGTCTCTCGAGCTCCCCCACGCACTGACAATGGATCCGGAATCCTGAGCGTGGGGAGGTTCCACCAACGGTCGGCAGCACGTGGGTTCTAACGGAATGCCTAAGCTCGACTGCCCTGAGGGTTTTCCTACTCTCCCTGTGCCAGGAAATGCTAGGGGGGTTTGCAGGCTATCCCAGGGACAGAGGCTGCCTCCCCAAGGTCAGGGAAGGTATTTCTCGGACTTCCCCGAACAGGGAACATCTCTGACTGAAGAGAGCTGCGTGGAGTTGTCTCTCGAGCTCCCCCACGCACTGAAAATGATTCCGGAATCCTGAGAGTGGGGAGGTTCCACCAACTGTCGGCAGCGCGTGGGTTCTAACGGAAAGCCTAAGCTCGTCTCCCCTGAGGGTTTTCCTAATGTCTCTGTGCCAGGGAATGCTAGGGGGGTTTGCAGGATATCCCAGTGGCAGAAACTGCATCCCCAAGGTCAGGGAAGGTATTTCTCGGACTTCCCCGAACAGGGATCACCTGTGACTCAAGAGAGCTGCGTGGAGTTGTCTCTCGAACTTCCCCACGCACTGACAATGGTTCCGGAATCCTGAGCGTGGGGAGGTTCCACCAACGGTCGGCTGCGCGTGGGTTCTAACGGAAAGCCTAAGCTCGTCTCCCCTGATTGTTTTCCTAATGACTCTGTGCCAGGGAATGCTAGGGGGGTTTGCAGGATATCCCAGTGTCAGAGGCTGTCTCCCCAAGGTAAGGGAAGGTATTTCTCGGAATTCCCCGAACAGGGAACACCTGTGACTGAAGAGAGCTGCGTGGAGTTGGCTCTCGAGCTCCCCCACGCACTGACAATGGTTCCTGAATCCTGAGCGTGGGGAGGTTCCACCAACGGTCGTCAGCGCGTTGGTTCTAACGGAAAGCATAAGCTCGTCTCCCCTGAGGGTTTTCCTAATGTCTCTGTGCCAGAGAATGCTAGGGGGGTGTGCAGGATATCCCAGTGACAGAGGCTGACTCCCCAAGGTCAGGGAAGTTATTTCTCGGACTTCCACGAACAGGGAACACCTGTGACTGAAGAGAGCTGCGTGGAGTTGTCTCTCGAGCTCCCCCACGCACTGACAATGGTTCCGGAATCCTGAGGGTGGGGAGGTTCCACCAACGGTCGGAAGCGCGTGGGTTCTAACGGAAAGCCTAAGCTCGTCTCCCCTGAGGGTTTTCCAAATGTCTCTGTGCCAGGGAATGCTAGGGGGGTTTGCAGATTATCCCAGTGACAGAGGCTGCCTCCCCAAGGTCAGGGAAGTTATTTCTAGGACTTCCCTGAACAGGGAACACCTGTGACTGAAGAGAGCTGCGTGGAGTTGTCTCTCGAGCTCCCCCACGCACTGACAATGTTTCCGGAATCCTGAGCGTGGGGAGGTTCCACCAACGGTCGGCAGCGCTTGGGTTCTAACGGAAAGCCTAAGCTCGTCTCCCCTGAGGGTTTTCCTAATTTCTCTGTGCCAGGGAATGCTAGGGGGGTTTGCAGGATATCCCAGTGACAGAGGCTGCCTCCCCATGGTCAGGGAAGGTATTTCTCGGACTTCCCCGTACAGGGAACACCTGTGACTGAAGAGAGCTGCGTGGAGATGTCTCTCGAGCTCCCCCACGAACTGACAATGGTTCCGGAATCCTGAGCGTGGGAAGGTTCCACCAACGGTCGGCAGCGCGTGGGTTCTAACGGAAAGCCTAAGCTCGTCTCCCCTGAGGATTTTCCTAATGTCTCTGTGCCAGGGAATGCTAGGGGTGTTTGCAGGATATCCCAGTGACAGTGGCTGCCTCCCCAAGGTCAGGGAAGGTATTTCTCGGACTGCCCCGAACAGGGAACACCTGTGACGGAAGAGAGCTGCGTGGAGCTGTCTCTCGAGATCCCCCACGCACTGACAATAGTTCCGGAATCCTGAGCGTGGGGAGGTTCCACCAACGGTCGGCAGCGCATGGGTTCTAACGGAAAGCCTAAGCTGGTCTCCCCTGAGGGTTTTCCTAATTCCTCTGTGCCAGGGAATGCAAGGTGGGTTTGCAGGATATCCCAGTGACAGAGGCTGCCTCCCAAAATTCAGGGAAGGTGTTTCTCTGACTTCCCCGAACAGGGAACACCTGTGACTGAAGAGAGCTGCGTGGAGCTGTCTTTCGAGCTCCCCCACGCACTGACAATGGTTCCGGAATCCTGAGCGTGGGGAGGTTCCACCAACGGTCGGCAGCGCGTGTGTTCTAACGGAAAGCCTAAGCTCGTCTCCCCTGAGGGTTTTCCTAATGTCTCTGTGCCAGGGAATGCTAGGGTGCTTTGCAGGATATCCTAGTGACAGAGGCTGCCTCCCCAAGTTCAGGGAAGGTATTTCTCGGACTTCCCCGAACAGGGAACACTTGTGACTGAAGAGAGCTGCGTGGAGTTGTCTCTCGAGCTCCCCCACGCACTGACAATATTTCCGGAATCCTGAGTGTGGGGAGGTTCCACCAACTGTCGGCAGCGCGTGGGTTCTAACGGAAAGCCTAAGCTCGTCTCCCCTGAGGGTTTTCCTAATGTCTCTGTGCCAGGGAATGCTAGGGGTGTTTGCAGGATATCCCAGTGTCAGAGGCTGCCTCCCCAAGGTCAGGGAAGGTATTTCTCGGACTTCCCCGAACAGGGAACACCTGTGACTGAAGAGAGCTGCGTTTATTTGTCTCTCGATCTCCCCCACGCACTGACAATTGTTCCGGAATCCTGAGCGTGGGGAGGTTCCACCAACGGTCGGCAGCGCGTGGGTTCTACGGAAAACCTAAGCTCGTCTCCCCTGAGGGTTTTCCTAATGTCTCTGTGCCAGGGAATGCTAGGGGGGTTTGCAGGATATCCCAGTGACAGAGGCTGCCTCCCAAAGGTCATGGAAGGTATTTCTCGGACTTCCCCGAACAGGGAACACCTGTGACTGAAGAGAGCTGCGTGGAGTTGTCTCACGAGCTCCCCCACGCACTGACAATGGTTCCGGAATCCTGAGCGTGGGGAGGTTCCACCAACGGTCGGCAGCTCGTGGGTTCAAACGGAAAGCCTAAGCTCGTCTCCCCTGAGGTTTTTCCTAATGTCTCTGTGCCAGGGAATGCTAGGGGTTTTGCAGAATATCCCAGTGACATAGGCTGCCTCCCCAAGGTCAGGGAAGGTATATCTCGGACTTCCCCGAACAGGGAACACCTGTGACTGAAGAGAGCTGCGTGGAGTTGTCTTTCGAGCTCCCCCACGCAATGACAATCGTACCGGAATCCTGAGCGTGGGGAGGTTCCACCAACGGTCGGCAGCGCGTTGGTTCTAACGGAAAGCCTTATCTCGTCTCCCCTGAGGGTTTTCCTAATTTCTCTCTGCCAGGGAATGCTAGGGGGGTTTGCAGGATATCCCAGTGACAGAGGCTGCCTCCCCAAGGTCAGGGAAGGTATTTCTAGGACTTCCCCGAACAGGGAACCCCTGTGACTGAAGAGAGCTGCGTGGAGTTGTCTCTCGAGCTCCCCCACGCACTGACAATGGTTCCGGAATCCTGAGCGTTGGTAGGTTCCACCAACGGTCGGCAGCGCGTGGGTTCTAACGGAAAGCGTAAGCTCGTCTACCCTGAGGGTTTTCCTAATGTCTCTGTGCCAGGGAATGCTAGGGGGTTTTGCAGGATCTCCCAGTGACAGAGGCTGCCTCCCCAAGGACAGGGAAGTTATTTCTCGGACTTCCCCGAACAGGGAACACCTGTGACTGAAGAGAGCTTCGTGGAGTTGTCTCTCGAGCTCCCCCACGCACTGACAATGGTTCCAGGATCTTGAGCGTGGGGAGGTTCCACTAACGGTCGTCAGCACGTGGGTTTTAACTGAAAGCCTAAGCTCGTCTCCCCTGAGGGTTTTCCTAATGTCTCTGTTCCAGGGAATGCTAGGGGGGTTTGCAGGTTATCCCAGTGACAGAGGCTGCCTCCCCAAGGTCAGGGAAGGTATTTCTCGGACTTCCCAGAACAGGGAACACCTGTGACTGAAGAGATCTGCGTGGAGTTGTCTCTCGAGGTCCCCCACGCACTGACAATGGTTCCGGAATCCTGAGCGTTGGGAGGTTCCACCAACGGTCGGAAGTGCGTGGGTTCTAAACGAAAGCGTAAGCTTGTCTACCCTGAGTGTTTTCCTAATGTCTCTGTGCCAGGGAATGCTAGGGGGGTTTGCAGGATATCCCAGTGACAGAGGCTGCCTCCCCAAGGACAGGGAATGTATTTCTCGGACTTCCCCGAACAGAGAACACCTGTGACTGAAGAGAGCTGCGTGGAGTTTTCTCTCGAGCTCCCCCACGCACTGACAATGGTTCCAGAATCTTGAGCGTGGGGAGGTTCCACCAACGGTCTTCAGCGCGTGGGTTTTAACTGAAAGCCTAAGCTCGTCTCCCCTGAGGGTTTTCCTAATGTCTCTGTGCCAGGGAATGCTAGGGTTGTTTGCAGGATATCCCAGTGGCAGAGGCTGCCTCCCCAAGATCAGGGAAGTTATTTCTCGGATTTCCCCGAACAGGGAACACCTGTGACTGAAGAAAGCTGCGTGGAGTTGTCTCTCGAGCTCCCCATGCCCTGACAATGGTTCCGGAATCCTGAGCGTGGGGAGGTTCCACCAACGGTCGGCAGCGCGTGGGTTCTAACGGAAAGCCTAAGCTCGTCTCCCCTGAGGGTTTTCCTAATGTCTCTGTGCCAGGGAATGCTAGGAGGGATTTGCAGGATATCCCAGTGACAGAGGCTGCCTCCCCAAGTTCAGGGAAGCTATTTCTCGGACTTCCCCTAACAGGGAACACCTGTGACTGAAGAGAGCTGCGTGGAATTGTCTCTCGAGCTCCCCCACGCACTGACAATGGTTCCGGAATCCTGAGCGTGGGGAGGTTCCACCAACGGTCGGCAGCGCTTGGGTTCTAACGGAAAGCCTAAGCTCGTCTCCCCTGAGGGTTTTCCTAATTTCTCTGTGCCAGGGAATGCTAGGGGTGTTTGCAGGATATCCCAGTGACAGTGGCTGCCTCCCCAAGGTCAGGGAAGGTATTTCTCGGACTGCCCCGAACAGGGAACACCTGTGACGGAAGAGAGCTGCGTGGAGCTGTCTCTCGAGATCCCCCACGCACTGACAATAGTTCCGGAATCCTGAGCGTGGGGAGGTTCCACCAACGGTCGGCAGCGCATGGGTTCTAACGGAAAGCCTAAGCTGGTCTCCCCTGAGGGTTTTCCTAATTCCTCTGTGCCAGGGAATGCAAGGTGGGTTTGCAGGATATCCCAGTGACAGAGGCTGCCTCCCAAAATTCAGGGAAGGTGTTTCTCTGACTTCCCCGAACAGGGAACACCTGTGACTGAAGAGAGCTGCGTGGAGCTGTCTCTCGAGCTCCCCCACGCACTGACAATGGTTCCGGAATCCTGAGCGTGGGGAGGTTCCACCAACGGTCGGCAGCGCGTGGGTTCTAACGGAAAGCCTAAGCTCGTCTCCCCTGAGGGTTTTCCTAATGTCTCTGTGCCAGGGAATGCTAGGGTGCTTTGCAGGATATCCTAGTGACAGAGGCTGCCTCCCCAAGTTCAGGGAAGGTATTTCTCGGACTTCCCCGAACAGGGAACACTTGTGACTGAAGAGAGCTGCGTGGAGTTGTCTCTCGAGCTCCCCCACGCACTGACAATATTTCCGGAATCCTGAGTGTGGGGAGGTTCCACCAAAGGTCGGCAGCGCGTGGGTTCTAACGGTAAGCCTAAGCTCGTCTCCCCTGAGTGTTTTCCTAATGTCTCTGTCCCAGGGAATGCTAGGGGGGTTTGCAGGATATCCCAGTGACAGAGGCTGCCTCCACAAGGTCAGGGAAGGTATTTCTCGGACTTCCCCGAACAGGGAACACCTGTGACTGAACAGAGATGCGTGGAGTTGGCTCTCGAGCTCCCCCACGCACTGACAATGGTTCCGGAATCCTGAGCGTGTGGAGGTTCCACCAACGGTGGGCAGCGCGTGGGTTCTAACGGAAAGACTAAGCTCGACTCCCCTGAGGATTTTCCTAATGTCTCTGTGCCAGAGAATGCTAAGGGGGTTTTCAGGATATCCCAGTGACAGAGGCTGCCTCCCCAAGGTCAGGGAATGTATTTCTCGGACTTCCCCGAACAGGGAACACCTGTGACTTAAGAGAGTTCCGTGGAGTTTTCTCTCGAGTTCCCACACGCACTGACAATGTTTCCGGAATCCTGAGCGTGGGGAGGTTCCACCAACGGTCGGCAGCTCGTGGGTTCTAACGGAAAGCCTAAGCTCGTCTCCCCTGAGGGTTTTCCTAATGTCTCTGTGCCAGGGAAAGCTAGGGGGGATTGCAGGTTATCCCAGTGACAGAGGCTGCCTCCGCAAGGTCGGGGAAGATATTTCTCGGACTTCCCCGAACAGGGAACACCTGTGACTGAAGAGAGCTGCGTGGAGTTGTCTCTCGAGCTCCCCCACGCACTGACAATGGTTCCAGAATATTGAGCGTGGGGAGGTTCCACCAACGGTCTTCCGCGCGTGGGTTTTAACTGAAAGCCTAAGCTCGACTCCCCTGAGGGTTTTCCTAATGTCTCTGTGCCAGGGAATGCTAGGGGTGTTTGCAGGATATCCCAGTGACAGAGGCTGCCTCCACAAGGTCAGGGAAGGTATTTCTCGGACTTCCCCGAACAGGGAACACCTGTGACTGAAGAAAGCTTCGTGGAGTTGTCTCTCGAGCTCCCCATGCCCTGACAATGTTTCCGGAATCCTGAGTGTGGGGAGGTTCCACCAACTGTCGGCAGCGCGTGGGTTCTAACGGAAAGCCTAAGCTCGTCTCCCCTGAGGGTTTTCCTAATGTCTCTGTGCCAGGGAATGCTAGGGGTGTTTGCAGGATATCCCAGTGTCAGAGGCTGCCTCCCCAAGGTCAGGGAAGGTATTTCTCAGACTTCCCCGAACAGGGAACACCTGTGACTGAAGAGAGCTGCGTTTATTTGTCTCTCGATCTCCCCCACGCACTAACAATTGTTCCGGAATCCTGAGCGTGGGGAGGTTCCACCAACGGTCGGCAGCGCGTGGGTTCTACGGAAAACCTAAGCTCGTCTCCCCTGAGGGTTTTCCTTATGTCTCTGTGCCAGGGAATGCTAGGGGTGTTTGCAGGATATCCCAGTGACAGAGGCTGCCTCTCAAAGGTCATGGAAGGTATTTCTCGGACTTCCCCGAACAGGGAACACCTGTGACTGAAGAGAGCTGCGTGGAGTTGTCTCACGAGCTCCCCCACGCACTGACAATGGTTCCGGAATCCTGAGCGTGGGGAGGTTCCACCAACGGTCGGCAGCTCGTGGGTTCAAACGGAAAGCCTAAGCTCGTCTCCCCTGAGGTTTTTCCTAATGTCTCTGTGCCAGGGAATGCTAGGGGTTTTGCAGAATATCCCAGTGACAGAGGCTGCCTCCCCAAGGTCAGGGAAGGTATTTCTCGGACTTCCCCGAACAGGGAACACCTGTGACTGAAGAGAGCTGCGTGGAGTTGTCTCTCGAGCTCCCCCACGCACTGACAATCGTACCGGAATCCTGAGCGTGGGGAGGTTCCACCAACGGTCGGCAGCGCGTTGGTTCTAACGGAAAGCCTTATCTCGTCTCCCCTGAGGGTTTTCCTAATTTCTCTCTGCCAGGGAATGCTAGGGGGGTTTGCAGGATATCCCAGTGACAGAGGCTGCCTCCCCAAGGTCAGGGAAGTTATTTCTAGGACTTCCCCGAACAGGGAACCCCTGTGACTGAAGAGAGCTGCGTGGAGTTGTCTCTCGAGCTCCCCCACGCACTGACAATGGTTCCGGAATCCTGAGCGATTGGAGGTTCCACCAACGGTCGGCAGAGCGTGCGTTCTAACGGAATGCCTAAGCTCGCCTCCCCTGAGGGTTTTCCTAATATCTCTGTGCCAGGGAATGCTAGGGGGGTTTGCAGGATATACCAGTGACAGTGGCTGCCTCCCCAAGTTCAGGGAATGTATTTCTCGGACTTCCCCGAACATGGAACACCTGTGACTGAAGAGATCTGCGTGGAGTTGTCTCTCGAGCTTCCCCACGCACTGACAATGGTTCCGGAATCCTGAGCGTTGGTAGGTTCCACCAACGGTCGGCAGCGCGTGGGTTCTAACGGAAAGCGTAAGCTCGTCTACCCTGAGGGTTTTCCTAATGTCTCTGTGCCAGGGAATGCTAGGGGGTTTTACAGGATCTCCCAGTGACAGAGGCTGCCTCCCCAAGGACAGGGAAGTTATTTCTCGGACTTCCCCGAACAGGGAACACCTGTGACTGAAGAGAGCTTCGTGGAGTTGTTTCTCGAGCTCCCACACGCACTGACAATGGTTCCAGGATCTTGAGCGTGGGGAGGTTCCACTAACGGTCGTCAGCACGTGGGTTTTAACTGAAAGCCTAAGCTCGTCTCCCCTGAGGGTTTTCCTAATGTCTCTGTGCCAGGGAATGCTAGGGGGGTTTGCAGGTTATCCCAGTGACAGAGGCTGCCTCCCCAAGGTCAGGGAAGGTATTTCTCGGACTTCCCAGAACAGGGAACACCTGTGACTGAAGAGATCTGCGTGGAGTTGTCTCTCGAGGTCCCCCACGCACTGACAATGGTTCCGGAATCCTGAGCGTTGGGAGGTTCCACCAACGGTCGGAAGTGCGTGGGTTCTAAACGAAAGCGTAAGCTTGTCTACCCTGAGGGTTTTCCTAATGTCTCTGTGCCAGGGAATGCTAGGGGGGTTTGCAGGATATCCCAGTGACAGAGGCTGCCTCCCCAAGGACAGGGAATGTATTTCTCGGACTTCCCCGAACAGAGAACACCTGTGACTGAAGAGAGCTGCGTGGAGTTGTCTCTCGAGCTCCCCCACGCACTGACAATGGTTCCAGAATCTTGAGCGTGGGGAGGTTCCACCAACGGTCTTCAGCGCGTAGGTTTTAACTGAAAGCCTAAGCTCGTCTCCCCTGAGGGTTTTCCTAATGTCTCTGTGCCAGGGAATGCTAGGGGTGTTTGCAGGATATCCCAGTGGCAGAGGCTGCCTCCCCAAGATCAGGGAAGTTATTTCTCGGACTTCCCCGAACAGGGAACACCTGTGACTGAAGAAAGCTGCGTGGAGTTGTCTCTCGAGCTCCCCCACGCACTGACAATGTTTCTGGAATCCTGAGCGTGGGGAGGTTCCAAAAACGGTCGGCAGAGCGTGCGTTCTAACGGAAAGCCTAAGCTCCTCTCCCCTGAGAGTTTTCCTAATGTCTCTTTGCCAGGGAATGCTAGGGGGGTTTGCAGGATATCCCAGTGACTGAGGCTGCCTCCCCAAGGTCAGGGAAGCTATTTCTCGGACTTCCCCTAACAGGGAACACCTGTGACTGAAGAGAGCTGCGTGGAGTTGTCTCTCGAGCTCCCCCACGCACTGACAATGGTTCTGGAATCCTGAGCGTGGGGAGGTTCCACCAACGGTCGGCAGCATGTGGGTTCAAACGGAAAGCCTAAGCTCGTCTCCCCTGAGTGTTTTCATAATGTCCCTTTGCCACGGAATGCTAGGGGTGTTTGCAGGATATCCTAGTGACAGAGGCTGCCTCCCCAAGGTCAGGGAAGATATTTCTCGGACTTCCCCGAACAGGGAACACCTGTGACTGAAGAGAGCTGCGTGGAGTTGTCTCTCGAGCTCCCCCACGCACTGGCAATGGTTCCGGAATCCTGAGCGTGGGAAGGTTCCACAAACGGTCGGCAGAGCGTGGGTTCTAACGGAAAGCCTAAGCTCCTCTCCCCTGAGAGTTTTCCTAATATCTCTGTGCCAGGGAATGCTAGGGGTGTTTGCAGGATATCCCAGTGACTGAGGCTGCCTCCCCAAGGTCAGGGAAGCTATTTCTCGGTCTTCCCCTAACAGGGAACCCCTGTGATTTAAGAGAGCTGCGTGGAGTTGTCTCTCGAGCTCCACCACGCACTGACAATGGTTCCGGAATCCAGAGCGTGGGGAGGTTCCACCAACGGTCGGCAGCGCGTGGGTTTTAACGGAAAGCCTAAGCTCGTCTCCCCTGAGGGTTTTCCTAATGTCTCTGTGCCAGGGAATGCTAGGGGGGTTTGCATTATATCCCAGTGACAGAGGCTGCCTCCCCAAGGTCAGGGAAGGTATTTCTCGGACTTCCCCGGACAGGGAACACCTGTGACTGAATAGAGCTGCGTGGATTTGTCTCTCGAGCTCCCCAACGCACTGACAATGGTTCCAGAATCTTGAGCGTGGGGAGGTTCCACCAACGGTCGGCAGCGCGTGGGTTCTAACGGAAAGCCTAAGCTCCTCTCCCCTGAGGGTTTTCCTAATTTCTCTGTGCCAGGGAATGCTAGGGGGGTTTGCAAGATATCCCAGTGACAGAGGCTGCCTCCCCAAGGTCAGGGAAGCTATTTCTCGGACTTCCCCTAACAGGGAACACCTGTGACTGAAGAGAGCTGCGTGGAGTTGTCTCTCGAGCTCCCCCACGCACTGACAATTTTTCCGGAATCCTGAGCGTGGGGAGGTTCCACCAACGGTCGTCAGCGCGTGGGTTCTAACGGAAAGAGTAAGCTCGTCTCCCCTGAGGGTTTTCCTAATGTCTCTGTGCCAGGGAATGATAGGAGGGGTTTGCAGGATATCCCAGTGACAGAGGCTGCCTCCCCAAGGTCAGGGAAGATATTTCTCGGACTTTCCCTAACAGGGAACAACTGTGACTGAAGAGAGCTGCGTGGAATTGTCTCTCGAGCTCCCCCACGCACTGACAATGGTTCCGGAATCCTGAGCGTGGGGAGGTTCCACCAACGGTCGTCAGCGTGTGGGTTCTAACGGAAAGCCTAAGCTCGTCTCCCCTGAGTGTTTTCCTAATTTCTTTGTGCCAGGGAATGCTAGGAGGGGTTTGCAGGATATCCCAGTGACAGAGGCTGCCTACCCAAGGTCAGGGAAGCTATTTCTCGGACTTCCCCGAACAGGGAACACTTGTGACTGAAGAGAGATGCGTAGAGTTTTCTCTCGAGCTCCCCCACTCACTGACAATGGTTCCGGAATCCTGAGCGTGGGGAGGTTCCACCAACTGTCGGCAGCGCGTGGGTTCTAACGGAAAGCCTAAGCTCGTCTCCCCTGAGGGTTTTCCTAATGTCTCTGTGCCAGGGAATGCTAGGGGTGTTTGCAGGGTATCCCAGTGACAGAGGCTGCCTCCCCAAGGTCAGGGAAGGTATTTCTCGGACTTCATCGAACAGGGAACACATGTGACTGAAGAGAACTGCGTTTAGTTGTCTCTCGAGCTCCAACACGCACTGACAATGGTTCCGGAATCCTGAGCCTGGGGAGGTTCCACCAACGGTCGGCAGCGCCTGGGTTCTAACGGAAAGCCTAAGCTCGTCTCCCCTGAGGGATTTCCTAATGTCTCTGTGACAGGTAATGCTAGGGGGGTTTGCAGGATATCCCAGTGACAGAGGCTGCCTCCCCAAGGTCAGGGAAGGTATTTCTCGGACTTCCCCGAACACGGAACACCTGTGACTGAAGAGAGCTGCGTGGAGCTGTCTCTCGAGCTCCCCCACGCACTGACAATGGTTCCGGAATCCTGAGCGTGGGGAGGTTCCACCAACGGTCGGCAGCGCGTGGGTTCTAACGGAAAGCCTACGCTCGTCTCCCCTGAGGGTTTTCCTAATTTCCCTTTGCCAAGGAATGCTAGGTGTGTTTGCAGGATATCCCAGTGACAGAGGCTGCCTCCCGAAGGTCAGGGAAGATATTTCTCGGACTTCCCCGAAGAGGGAAAACCTCTGACTGAAGAGAGCTGCGTGGAGTTGTCTCTCGAGCTCCCCCACGCACTGACAATTTTTCCGGAATCCTGAGCGTGGGGAGGTTCCACCAACGGTCGGCAGCGCGTGGGTTCAAACTGAAAGCCTAAGCTCGTCTCCCCTTAATGTTTTCCTAATGTCTCTGTGCCAGGGAATGCTAGGGGTGTTTGCAGGATATCCCAGTGACAGAGGCTGCCTCCCCAAGGTCAGGGAAGTTATTTCTCGGACTTCCCCGAACAGGGAACACCTGTGACTGAAGAGAGCTGCGTGGAGCTGTCCCTCGAGCTCCCCCACGCACTGACAATTTTTCCGGAATCCTTAGCGAGGGGAGGTTCCACCAACGGTCGGCAGCGCGTGGGTTCTAAGGGAAAGCCTAAGCTCGTCTCCCCTGAGGGTTTTCCTAATGTCTCTGTGCCAGGGAATGCTAGGGGGGTTTGTAGGATATCCCAGTGACAGAGGCTGCCTCCTCAATGTCAGGGAAGGTATTTCTCGGACTTCCCCGAACAGGGAACACCTGTGACTGAAGAGAGCTGCGTGCAGCTGTCTCTCGAGCTCCCCCACGCACTGACAATGGTTCCGGAATCCTGAGCGTGGGAAGGTTCCACCAACGGTCGGCAGCACGTGGGTTCTAACGGAAAGCTTAAGCTCGTCTCCCCTGAGGGTTTTCCTAATGTCTCTGTGCCAGGGAATGCTAGGGGGGTTTGCAGGATTTCCCAGTGACAGAGGCTGCCTCCCCAAAGCCAGGGAAGGTATTTCTCGAACTTCCCCGAACAGGGAACACCTGTGAGTGAAGAGAGCTGCGTGGAGTTGTCTCTCGAGCTCCCCCACCCACTGACAATGGTTCCGGAATCCTGAGCGTGGGGAGGTTCCACCAACGGTCGGCAGCGCATGGGTTCTAACAGAAAGCCTAAGCTCGTCTCCCCTGAGGGTTTTCCTAATGTCTCTGTGCCAGGGAACGCTAGGGGGGTTTGCAGGATATCCCAGTGACAGAGGCTGCCTCCCCAAGATCAGGGAAGGTATTTCTCGGACTTCACCGAACAGGGAACACCTGTGATTGAAGAGAGCTGCGTGGAGTTGTCTCTCGAGCTCCCCCACGCACTGACAATGTTTCCGGAATCCTGAGCGTGGGGAGGTTCCACCAAAGGTCGGCAGCGCGTGGGTTCTAACGGAAAGCCTAAGCTCGTCTCCCCTGAGGGTTTTCCTAATGTCTCTGTGCCAGGGAATGCTAGGGGTGTTTGCATGATATCCCAGGGACAGAGGCTGCCTCCCCAAGGTCAAGGAAGGTATTTCTCGGACTTCCCCGAACAGGGAACACCTGTGACGGAAGAGAGCTGCGTGGAGTTGTCTCTCGAGCTCCCCCACGCACTCACAATGGTACCGGAATCCTGAGCGTGGGGAGGTTCCACCAACGGTCGGCAGCGCGTTGGTTCTAACGGAAAGCCTTATCTCGTCTCCCCTGAAGGTTTTCCTAATTTCTCTGTGCCAGGGAATGCTAGGGGGGTTTGCAGGATATCCCAGTGACAGAGGCTGCCTCCCCAAGGTCAGGGAAGGTATTTCTCGGACTTCCACGAACAGGGAACCCCTGTGACTGAAGAGAGCTGCGTGGAGTTGTCTCTCGAGCTCCCCCACGCACTGACAATGGTTCCGGAATCCTGAGCGAGGGGAGGTTCCACCAACGGTCGGCAGCGCGTGGGTTCTAACGGAAAGCCTAAGCTCGTCTCCCCTGAGGGTTTTCCTAATGTCTCTGTGCCAGGGAATGCTAGGGAGGTTTGCAGGATATCCCAGTGACAGAGGATGCCTCCCCAATGTCAGGGAAGGTATTTCTCGGACTTCCCAGAACACGGAACACCTGTGATTGAAGAGAGCTGCGTGGAACTGTCTCTCGAGCTCCCCCAAGCACTGACAATGGTTCCGGAATCCTGAGCGTGGGGAGGTTCCACCAACGGTCGGCAGCGCGTGGGTTCTAACGGAAAGCCTAAGCTCGTCTCCCCTGAGGGTTTTCCTAATGTCCCTTTGCCAAGGAATGCTAGGGGTGATTGCAGGATATCCCAGTGACAGAGGCTGCCTCCCGAAGGTCAGGGAAGATATTTCTCGGACTTCCCCGAACAGGGAACACCTGTGACTGAAGAGAGCTGCGTGGAGTTGTCTCTCGAGCTCCCCCACGCACTGACAATGTTTCTGGAATCCTGAGCGTGGGGAGGTTCCAAAAACGGTCGGCAGAGCGTGCGTTCTAACGGAAAGCCTAAGCTCCTCTCCCCTGAGAGTTTTCCTAATTTCTCTGTGCCAGGGAATGCTAGGGGGGTTTGCAGGATATCCCAGTGACTGAGGCTGCCTCCCCAAGGTCAGGGAAGCTATTTCTCGGACTTCCCCTAACAGGGAACACCTGTGACTGAAGAGAGCTGCGTGGAGTTGTCTCTCGATCTCCCCCACGCACTGACAATGGTTCTGGAATCCTGAGCGTGGGGAGGTTCCACCAACGGTCGGCAGCACGTGGGTTCAAACGGAAAGCCTAAGCTCGTCTCCCCTGAGTGTTTTCATAATGTCCCTTTGCCACGGAATGCTAGGGGTGTTTGCAGGATATCCCAGTGACAGAGGCTGCCTCCCCAAGGTCAGGGAAGATATTTCTCGGACTTCCCCGAACAGGGAACACCTGTGACTGAAGAGAGCTGCGTGGAGTTGTCTCTCGAGCTCCCCCATTCACTGACAATGGTTCCAGAATCCTGAGCGTGGGGAGGTTCCACCAACGGTCGGCAGCGCGTGGGTTCTAAAGGAAAGCCTAAGTTCGTCTCCCCTGAGGGCTTTCCTAATGTCTCTGTGCCAGGGAATGCTAGGGGGGTTTGCAGGATATCCCAGTGACAGAGGCTGCCTCCCCAAGTTCAGGGAAGGTATTTCTCGGACTTCCCCGAACAGGGAACACCTGTGAATGAAGAGAGCTGCGTGGAGTTGTCTCTCGAGCTCCCCCACCCACTGAAAATGGTTCCGGAATCCTGAGTGTGGGGAGGTTCCACCAACGGTCGGCAGCGCTTGGGTTCTAACGGAAAGCCTAAGCTCGTCTCCCCTGAGGGTTCTCCTAATGTCTCTGTGCCAGGGAATGCTAGGGGGGTTTGCAGGATATCCCAGTAACAGAGGATGACTCCCCAAGGTCAGGGAAGGTATTTCTCGGACTTCCCCGAACAGGGAACACCTGTGACTGAAGAGAGCTGCGTGAAGCTCTCTCTCGACCTCCCCCACGCACTGACAATGGTTCCGGAATCCTGAGCGTGGGGAGGTTCCACCAACGGTCGGCAGCGCGTGGGTTCTAACGGAAAGCCTAAGCTTTTCTCCCCTGAGGGTTTTCCTAATGTCTCTTTGCCAGGGAATGTTAGGGGGGTTTGCAGGATATCCCAGTGACAGAGGCTGCCTCCCCAAGGTCAGGGATGGTATTTCTCGGACTTCCCCGAACAGGGAACACCTGTGACTGAAGAGAGCTGCGTGGAGTTGTCTCTCGAGATCCCCCACGCACTGACAATGGTTCCGGAATCCTGAGCGTGGGGAGGTTCCACCAACGGTCGGCAGCGCGTGGGTTCTAACGGAAAGCCTAAGCTCGTCTCCCCTGAGGGTTTTCCTAATGTCTCTGTGCCAGGGAATGCTAGGGAGGTTTGCAGGATATCCCAGTGACAGAGGCTGCCTCCCCAATGTCAGGGAAGGTATTTCTCGGACTTCCCAGAAAGCGGAACACCTGTGACTGAAGAGAGCTGCGTGGAACTGTCTCTCGAGCTCCCCCAAGCACTGACAATGGTTCCGGAATCCTGAGCGTGGGGAGGTTCCACCAACGGTCGGCAGCGCGTGGGTTCTAACGGAAAGCCTAAGCTCGTCTCCCCTGATGGTTTTCCTAATATCTCTGTGCCAGGGAATGCTAGGGGGGTTTGCAGGATATCCCAGTGACAGAGGCTGCATTCCCTAGGTCAGGGAAGGTATTTCTGGGATTTCCCCGAACAGGGAACACCTGTGACTGAAGAGAGCTGCGTGGAGTTGTCTATCGAGCTCCCCCACGCACTGACAATGGTTCCGGAATCCTGAGCGTGGGGAGTTTCCACCAACGGTCGGCAGCGCGTGGGTTCTAACGGAATGCCTAAGCTCGTCGCCCCTGAGTATTTTCCTAATGTCTCTGGGCCAGGGAATGCTAGGTGTGGTTGCAGGATATCCCAGTGTCAGAGCCTGCCTCCCCAAGGTCAGGGAAGGTATTTCTCGGACTTCCGCGATCAGGGAACACCTGTGACTGAAGAGAGCTGCGTGGAGTTGTCTCTCGAGCTCCCCCACGAACTGACAATGATTCCGGAATCCTGAGCGTGGAGGTTCCATCAACGGTCGGCAGCGCGTGGGTTCTAACGGAATGCCTAAGCTCGTCTCCCCTGAGGGTTTTCCTAATGTCTCTGTGCCAGGGAATGCTAGGGGTGATTGCAGGATATCCCAGTGTCAGAGGTTGCCTCCCCAAGGCCAGGGAAGATATTTATCGGACTTCCCCGAACAGGGAACACTTGTGACTGAAGAGAGCTGCGTGGAATTGTCTCTCGAGCTCCCGCACGCACTGACAATGGTTCCGGAATCCTGAGCGTGAGGAGGTTCCACCAACGGTCGGCAGCGCGTGGGTTCTAACGGAATGCCTAACCTTGTCTCCCCTGAGGGTTTTCCTAATGTCTCTGTACCAGGGAATGCTAGGGGTGTTTGCAGGATATCCCAGTGTCAGAGGTTGCCTCTCAAAGGTCAGGGAAATTATTTCTCGGACTTACGCGAATAAGAAACACCTGTGACTGAAGAGAGCTGTGTGGAGTTGTCTCTCGAGCTCCCCCACGCACTGACAATGGTTCCGGAATCCTGAGCGTGGGGAGGTTCCACCAACGGTCTGCAGCGTGTGGGTTCTAATGGAGTGCCTAAGCTCGTCTCCCCTGAGGATTTTCCTAATGTCACTGTGCCAGGGAATACTAGGGGTGATTGCAGGTTATCACAGTGTCAGAGGCTGCCTCCCCAAGGTCAGGGAAGTTATTTCTCGGACTTCCCCGAACAGGGAACACCTGTGACTGAAAAGAGCTGCGTGGAGTTGTCTCTCGAGCTCCCCCACGCACTGACAATATTTCCGGAATCCTGAGGGTGGGGAGGTTCCACCAACGGTCGGCAGCGCGTGGGTTCTAACGGAATGCCTAAGCTCGTCTCCCCTGAGGGTTTTCCTAATGTCTCTGTGCCAGGGAATGCTAGGGGTGATTGCAGGATATCCCAGTGTCAGAGGCTGCCTCCCCAAGAACAGGGAAGATATTTCTCGGACTTCCGCGAACAGGGAATTCCTGTGACTGAAGAGAGCTTCGTGGATTTGTCTCTCGAGCTCACCCACGCACTGACAATGATTCCGGAATCCTGAGCTTGGGGAGGTTCCACCAACGGTCAGCAGCGCGTGAGTTCTAACGGAATGCCTAAGCTCGTCTCCCCTGAGGCTTTTCCTAATATCTCTCTGCCAGGGAATGCTAGGGGTGATTGCAGGATATCCCAGTGTCAGTGTCTGCCTCCCCAAGCTCAGGGAAGGTATTTCTCAGACTTCCCCGAACAGGGAACACCTGTGACTGAAGAGAGCTGCGTGGATTTGTCTCACGAGCTCCCCCACGCACTGACAATGATTCCGGAATCCTGAGCGAGGGGAGGTTCCACCAACGGTTTGCAGCTCGTGGGTTCTAACGAAATGCCTAAGATCGTCTCCCCTGAGGCTTTTCCAAATATCTCTGTGCCAGGGAATGCTAGGGGTGATTGCAGGATTTCCCAGTGTCAGAAGTTGCCTACGAAAATTCAGTGAAGTTATTTCTCGGACTTCCACGAACAAGGAACACCTGTGACTGAAGAGAGCTGCGTGGAGTTGTCTCTCGTGCTCCCCCACGCACTGACAATGCTTCCGGAATCCTGAGCGTGTGGAGGTTCCACCAACTGTCGGCAGCGCGTGGTTTCTAACGGAATGCCTAAGCTCGTCTCCCCTGAGGGTTTTCCTTATGTCTCTGTGCCAGGGAATGCTAGGGGTGATTGCAGGATATCCCAGTGTCAGAGGCTGCCTCCCCAAGGTCTGGGAAGGTATTTCTCGGACTTCCGTGAACAGGGAACACCTGTGACTGAAGAGAGCTGCGTGGAGTTGTCTCTCGAGATCCCCCACGCACTGACAATGTTTCCGGAATCCTGAGGGTGTGGAGGTTCCACCAACTGTCGGCAGCGCTTGGGTTCTAACGGAATGCCTTAGCTCGTCTCCCCTGAGTGTTTTCCTAAAGTCTCTGTGCCAGGGAATGCTAGGGGTGATTGCAGGATATCCCAGGGTCAGAGGCTGCCTCCCCAAGGTCAGGGAAGGTATTTCTCGGACTTCCCCGAACAGGGAACACCTGTGACTGAAGAGAGCTTCGTGGAGTTGTCTCTCGAGCTCCCCCACGCACTGACAATGGTTCCGGAATCCTGAGCGTGCGGAGGTTCCACCAACGGTCGGCAGCGCGTGGGTTCTTACGGAATGCCTAAGCTCGTCTCCCCTGAGAGTTTTCCTAATGTCTTTGGGCCAGGGAATGCTAGGGGTGATTGCAGGTTATCCCAGTGTCAGAGGCTGCCTCCCCAAGGTCAGGGAAGTTATTTCTCAGACTTCCCCGAACAGGTAACACCTGTGACTGGAGAGAGCTGCGTGGAGTTGTCTCTCGAGCTCCCCCACGCACTGACAATGGTTCCGGAATCCTGAGCATGGGGAGGTTTCACCAACGGTGGGCAGCGCCTGGGTTCTAACGGAATGCCTAAGCTCGTCTCCTCTGAGGTTTTTCCTAATGTCTCTGTGCCAGGGAATGCTAGGGGTGATTGCAGGATATCCCAGTGTCAGAGGCTGCCTCCCCAAGGACAGGGAAGTTATTTCTCGGACTTCCCCGAACAGGGAACACCTGTGACTGAAGAGAGCTTCGTGGAGTTGTCTCTCGAGCTCGCCCACGCACTGACAATGGTTCCGGAATCCTGAGCGTGGGGAGGTTCCACCAACGGTCAGCAGCGCGTGGGTTCTAACGGAGTGCCTAAGCTCGTCTCCCCTGAGGGTTTTCCTAATGTCTCTGTGCCAGGGAATGCTAGGGGTGATTGCAGGATATCCCAGTGTCAGAGGCTGCCTCCCCATGTCAGGGAAGTTATTTTTCGAACTTCCCCGAACAGGGAACACCTGTGACTGAAGAGAGCTGCGTGGAGTTGTCTCTCGAGCTCCCCCACGCACTGACAATGGTTCCGGAATCCTGAGCGTGGGGAGGTTCCACCAACGGTCGGCAGCGCGTGGGTTCTAACGGAATGCCTAAGCTCGTCTCCCCTGAGGGTTTTCCTAATGTCTCTGTGCCAGGGAATGCTAGGGGTGATTGCAGGATATCCCAGTGTCAGAGGCTGCCTCCCCAAGTTCAGGGAAGATATTTCTCGCACTTCCCCGAACAGGGAACACCTGTGACAGAAGAGAGCTGCGTGGATTTTTCTCTCGAGCTCCCAGATACACACTGACAATGGTTCCGGAATCCTGAGCGTGGGGAGGTTCCACCAACGGTCGGCAGCGCGTGGGTTCTAACGGAATGCCTAAGCTCGTCTCCCCTGAGTGTTTTCCTAATGTCTCTGTGCCAGGGAATGCTAGGGGTGATTGCAGGATATCCCAGTGTCAGAGGCTGCCTCCCCAAGGTCAGGGAAATTATTTCTCGGACATCCCCGAACAGGGTACACCTGTGACGGAAGAGAGCTGCGTGGAGTTGTCTCTCGATCTCCCCCACGCAATGAAAATGGTTCCGGAATCCTGAGCGTGGGGAGTTTCCACCAACGGTCGGCAGCGCGTGGGTTCTAACGGAATGCCAAAGCTCGTCGCCCCTGAGTATTTTCCTAATGTCTCTGGGCCAGGGAATTCTAGGTGTGGTTGCAGGATATCCCAGTGTCAGAGCCTGCCTCCCCAAGGTCAGGGAAGGTATTTCTCGGACTTCCGCGATCAGGGAACACCTGTGACTGAAGAGAGCTGCGTGGAGTTGTCTCTCGAGCTCCCCCACGAACTGACAATGGTTCCGGAATCCTGAGCGTGGAGGTTCCATCAACGGTCGGCAGCGCGTGGGTTCTAACGGAATGCCTAAGCTCGTCTCCCCTGAGGGTTTTCCTAATGTCTCTGTGCCAGGGATTGCTAGGGCTGTCTGCAGGATATCCCAGTGTCAGAGGCTGCATCCCCAAGGTCAGGGAAGTTATTTCTCGAACTTCCGCGAACAGGGAACACCTGTGACTGAAGAGAGCTTCGTGGAGTTTTCTCTCGAGCTCCCCCACGCACTGAGAATGTTTCCGGAATCCTGAGCGTGGGGAGGTTCCACCAACGGTCGGCAGCGCGTGGGTTCTAACGGAATGCCTAAGCTCGTCTCCCCTGAGGGTTTTCCTAATGTCTCTGTGCCAGGGAATGCTAGGGGTGATTGCAGGATATCCCAGTGTCAGAGGTTGCCTCCCCAAGGTCAGGGAATATATTTATCGGACTTCCCCGAACAGGGAACACTTGTGACTGAAGAGAGCTGCGTGGAATTGTCTCTCGAGCTCCCGCACGCACTGACAATGGTTCCGGAATCCTGAGCGTGGGGAGGTTCCACCAACGGTCGGCAGCGCGTGGGTTCTAACGGAATGCCTAACCTCGTCTCCCCTGAGGGTTTTCCTAATGTCTCTGTGCCAGGGAATGCTAGGGGTGATTGCAGGGTATCCCAGTGTCAGATACTGCCTCCCCAAGGTCAGGGAAGTTATTTCTCGGACTTCCGCGAACAGGGAACACCTGTGACTGAAAAGAGCTGCGTGGAGTTGTCTCTCGAGCTCCCCCACGCACTGACAATATTTCAGGAATCCTGAGGGTGGGGAGGTTCCACCAACGGTCGGCAGCGCGTGGGTTCTAACGGAATGCCTAAGCTCGTCTCCCCTGAGGGTTTTCCTAATGTCTCTGTGCCAGGGAATGCTAGGGGTGATTGCAGGATATCCCAGTGTCAGAGGCTGCCTCCCCAAGAACAGGGAAGATATTTCTCGGACTTCCGCGAACAGGGAATTCCTGTGACTGAAGAGAGCTTCGTGGATTTGTCTCTCGAGCTCACCCACGCACTGACAATGATTCCGGAATCCTGAGCTTGGGGAGGTTCCACCAACGGTCAGCAGCGCGTGGGTTCAAACGGAATGCCTAAGCTCGTCTCCCCTGAGGCTTTTCCTAATGTCTCTCTGCCAGGGAATGCAAGGGGTGATTGCAGGATATCCCAGTGTCAGTGTCTGCCTCCCCAAGCTCAGGGAAGGTATTTCTCAGGCTTCCCCGAACAGGGAACACCTGTGACTGAAGAGAGCTGCGTGGATTTGTCTCACGAGCTCCCCCACGCACTGACAATGGTTCCGGAATCCTGAGCGAGGGGAGGTTCCACCAACGGTTTGCAGCTCGTGGGTTCTAACGAAATGCCTAAGATCTTCTCCCCTGAGGCTTTTCCTAATATCTCTGTGCCAGGGAATGCTAGGGGTGATTGCAGGATTTCCCAGTGTCAGAAGTTGCCTACGAAAATTCAGTGAAGTTATTTCTCGGACTTCCACGAACAAGGAACACCTGTGACTGAAGAGAGCTGCGTGGAGTTGTCTCTCGTGCTCCCCCACGCACTGACAATGTTTCCGGAATCCTGAGCGTGTGGAGGTTCCACCAACTGTCGGCAGCGCGTGGTTTCTAACGGAATGCCTAAGCTCGTCTCCCCTGAGGGTTTTCCTTATGTCTCTGTGCCAGGGAATGCTAGGGGTGATTGCAGGATATCCCAGTGTCAGAGGCTGCCTCCCCAAGGTCTGGGAAGGTATTTCTCGGACTTCCGTGAACAGGGAACACCTGTGACTGAAGAGAGCTGCGTGGAGTTGTCTCTCGAGATCCCCCACGCACTGACAATGTTTCCGGAATCCTGAGGGTGTGGAGGTTCCACCAACTGTCGGCAGCGCTTGGGTTCTAACGGAATGCCTTAGCTCGTATCCCCTGAGTGTTTTCCTAAAGTCTCTGTGCCAGGGAATGCTAGGGGTGATTGCAGGATATCCCAGGGTCAGAGGCTGCCTCCCCAAGGTCAGGGAAGGTATTTCTCGGACTTCCCCGAACAGGGAACACCTGTGACTGAAGAGAGCTTCGTGGAGTTGTCTCTCGAGCTCCCCCACGCACTGAAATTGGTTCCGGAATCCTGAGCGTGCGGAGGTTCCACCAACGGTCGGCAGCGCGTGGGTTCTTACGGAATGCCTAAGCTCGTCTCCCCTGAGAGTTTTCCTAATGTCTTTGGGCCAGGGAATGCTAGGGGTGATTGCAGGTTATCCCAGTGTCAGAGGCTGCCTCCCCAAGGTCAGGGAAGTTATTTCTCAGACTTCCCCGAAAAGGTAACACCTGTGACTGGAGAGAGCTGCGTGGAGTTGTCTCTCGAGCTCCCCCACGCACTGACAATGGTTCCGGAATCCTGAGCGTGGGGAGGTTTCACCAACGGTGGGCAGCGCCTGGGTTCTAACGGAATGCCTAAGCTCGTCTCCCCTGAGGGTTTTCCTAATGTCTCTGTGCCAGTGAATGCGAGGGGTGATTACAGGATATCCCAGTGTCAGAGGCTGCCTCCCCAAGTACAGGGAAGTTATTTCTCGGACTTCCCCAAACAGGGTACACCTGTGACTGAAGAGAGCTGCATTGAGTTGTCTCTCGAGCTCCCCCACGCACTGACAATGTTTCCGGACTCCTGAGCGTGGGGAGGTTCCACCAACGGTCGGCAGCGCGTGGGTTCTAACGGAATGCCTAAGCTCGTCTCCTCTGAGGTTTTTCCTAATGTCTCTGTGCCAGGGAATGCTAGGGGTGATTGCAGGATATCCCAGTGTCAGAGGCTGCCTCCCCAAGGACAGGGAAGTTATTTCTCGGACTTCCCCGAACAGGGAACACCTGTGACTGAAGAGAGCTGCGTGGAGTTGTCTCTCGAGCTCAACCATGCACTGACAATGGTTCCGGAATCCTGAGCGTGGGGAGGTTCCACCAACTGTCGGCAGCGCATGGGTTCTAACGGAATGCCTTAGCTCGTCTCCCCTGAGGGTTTTCCTAATGTCTCTGTGCCAGGGAATGCTAGGGGTGATTGCAGGATATCCCAGTGTCAGAGGCTGCCTCCCCAAGGTCAGGGAAGTTATTTCTCGGACTTCCCCGAACAGGGAACACCTGTGACTGAAGAGAGCTGCGTGGAGTTGTCTCTCGAGCTCCCCCACGCACTGACAATGGTTCCGGAATCCTGAGCGTGGGGAGGTTCCACCAACGGTCGGCAGCGCGTGGGTTCTAACGGAAAGCCTAATCTCGTCTCCCCTGAGGATTTTCCTAATGTCTCTGTGCCAGGGAATGCTAGGGGGGTTTGCAGGATATCCCAGTGACAGAGGCTGCCTCCCCAAGGTCAGGGAAGTTATTTCTCGGACTTCCCCGAACAGGGAACCCCAGTGACTGAAGAGAGTTGCGTGGAGTTTTCTCTCGAGCTCCCCCAAACACTGACAATGGTTCCGGAATCCTGAGCGTGGGGAGGTTCCAACAACGGTCGGGAGCGCGTGGGTTCTAACGGAAAGCCTAAGCTCGTCTCCCCTGAGGGTTTTCCTAATATCTCTGTGCCAGGGAATACTAGGGGTGTTTGCATGTTATCCCAGTGACCGAGGCTGTTTCCCCAAGGTCAGGGAAGGTATTTCTCGGAATTCCCCGAACAGGGAACACCTGTGACTGAAGAGAGCTGCGTGGAGTTGTCTCTCGAGCTCCCCCACGCACTGACAATGATTCCGGAATCCTGAGCGTGGGGAGATTCCACCAACGGTCGTCAGCGCGTGGGTTCTAACGGAAAGCCTAAGCTCGTCTCCCCTGAGGGTTTTCCTAATGTCTCTGTGCCAGGGAATGCTAGGGGGGTTTGCAGAATATCCCAGTGTCAGAGGCTGCCTCCCCAAGGTCAGGGAAGTTATTTCTCTGACTTCCCCGAACAGGGAACCCCTGTGACTGAAGAGAGCTGCGTGGAGTTGTCTCTCGAGCTCCCTCACGCACTGACAATGGTTCCGGACTCCTGAACGTGGGGAGGTTCCACCAACGGTCGGCAGCGCGTGGGTTCTAACGGAAAGCCTATGCTCGTCTCCCCTGAGGGTTTTCCTAATATCTCTGTGCCAGGGAATGCTAGGGGGGTTTGCAGGATATCCCAGTGAGAGAGGCTGCCTCCCCAAGGTCAGGGAAGGTATTTCTCGGACTTCCCCGAACAGGGAACACCTGTGACTGAAGAGAGCTGCGTGGAGTTGTCTCTCGAGCTCCCCCAAGCACTGACAATGGTTCCGGAATCCTGAGCGTGGGGAGGTTCAACCAACGGCCGGCAGCATGTGGGTTCTAACGGAATGCCTAAGCTCGTCTCCCCTGAGGGTTTTCCTAATATCTCTGTGCCAGGGAATTTTAGGGGGGTTTGCAGGATATCCCAGTGAAAGAGGCTGCCTCCCCATGGACAGGGAACGTATTTCTCGGACTTCCTAGAACAGGAAACACCTGTGACTGAAGAGAGCTGCGTGCAGTTGTCTCTCGAGCTTCCCCACGCACTGACAATGATTCCGGAATCTTGAGCGGGGGGAGGTTCCACCAACGGTCGGCAGCGCGTGGGTTCTAACGGAAACCATAAGCTCGTCTCCCCTGAGTGTTTTCCTAATATCTCTGTGCCAGGGAATGCTAGGGGGGTTTGCAGGATATCCCAGTGACAGAGGCTGCCTCCCCAAGTTCAGGGAAGTTATTTCTCGGACTTCCCCGAACAAGGAACACCTGTGACTGAAGAGACCTGCGTGGAGTTTTCTCTCGAGCTCCCCCAAGCACTGACAATGGTTCCGGAATCCTGAGCGTGGGGAGGTTCAACCAACGGCCGGCAGCACGTGGGTTCTAACGGAGTGCATAAGCTCGTCTCCCCTGAGTGTTTCCCTAATATCTCTGTGCCAGGGAATTATAGGGGGGTTTGCAGGATATCCCAGTGACAGAGGCTGCCTCCCCAAGGACAGGGAACATATTTCTCGGACTTCCCCGAACAGGGAACACCTGTGACTGAAGAGAGCTGCGTGCAGTTGTCTCTCGAGCTCCCCCACGCACTGACAATGGTTCCGGAATCTTGAGCGTGGGGAGGTTCCACCAACGGTCGGCAGCGCGTGGGTTCTAACGGAAAGCATAAGCTCGTCTCCCCTGAGGGTTTTCCAAATGTCTCTGTGCCAGGGAATGCCTGGGGTGTTTGTAGGATATCCCAGGGTATGAGGCTGCCTCCCCAAGGTCAGGGAAGTTATTTCCCGGACTTCCCCTAACAGGGAACACCTGTGAATGAAGAGAGCTGCGTGGAGTTTTCTCTCGAACTCCCCCACGCACTGACAATGGTTCCGGAATCCTGGGCATGGGGAGGTTCCACCAAAGGTCGGCAACGCGTGGGTTCTAACGGAAAGCCTAAGCTCGTCTCCCCTGAGGGTTTTCCTAATTTCTCTGTGCCAGGAAATGCTAGGGGGGTTTGCAGGATATCCCAGTGACAGAGGCTGCCTCCCTAAGTTCAGGGAAGATATTTCTCGGACTTCCCCGAACAGGGAACACCTGTGACTGAAGAGAGCTGCGTGGAGTTGTCTCTCGAGCTCCCCGACGCACTGAAAATAGTTCCGGAATCCTGAACGTGGGGAGGTTCCACCAAAGTTCGGCAGCGCGTGTGTTCTAACGGAATGCCTAAGCTCGTCTCCCCTGAGGGTTTTCCTAATGTCTCTGTGCCAGGGAATGCTAGAGGGGTTTGCAGGATATTCCAGTGACAGAGGCTGCCTCCCCAAGGTCAGGGAAGGTATTTCACGGACTTCCCCGTACAGGGAACACCTGTGACTGAGGAGAGCTGCGTGGAGCTGTCTCTCGAGCTCCGACACGCACTGACAATGGTTCCGGAGTCCTGAGCGTGGGGAGGGTCCACCAACTGTCGGCAGCGAGTGGGTTCTAACGGAAAGCCTATGCTCGTCTCCCCTGAGGGTTTTCCTAATTTCTCTGTTCGAGGGAATGCTAGGGGAGTTTGCAGGATATCCCAGTGACAGAGGCTGCCTCCCCAAGATCAGGGAAGGTATTTCTCGGACTTCCCGGAACAGGGAACACCTGTGAGTGAAGAGAGCTGCGTGGATTTTTCTCTCGAGCTCCCCCACGCACTGACAATGTTTCCGGAATCCTGAGCGTGGGGAGGTTCCACCAACGGTCGGCAGCGCGTGGGTTCTAACGGAAAGCCTAAGCTCGACTCCCCTGAGGGTTTTCCTAATATCTCTGTGCCAGGGAATGCTAGGGGGGTTTGCAGGATATCCCAGTGACAGAGGCTCCATCCCCAAGGTCAGGGAAGGTATTTCTCGGACTTCCCAGAACAGGGAACACCTGTGACTGAAGAGAGCTGCGTGGAGTTGTCTCTCGATCTCCCCCAAGCACTGACAATGGTTCCGGAATCCTGAGGGTGGGGAGGTTCCACCAACGGTCGGCAGCGCGTGGGTTCTAACGGAAAGCCTAAGCTCGTCTCCCCTGAGGGTTTTCCTAATGTCTCTGTGCCAGGGAATGCTAGGGGGGTTTGCAGGATATCCCAGTGACAGAGGCTGCCTTCCCATGGTCAGGGAAGTTATTTCTCGTACTTCCCCGAACAGGGAACACCTGTGACTGAAGAGAGCTGCGTGGAGTTTTCTCTCGAGCTCCCCCAACGCACTGACAATGATTCCGGAATCCTGAGCGTGGGGAGGTTCCACCAACGGTCGGCAGCGCGTGGGTTCAAACGGAAAGCCTACGCTCGTCTCCCCTGAATATTTTCCTAATGTCTCTGTGCCAGGGCATGCTAGGGGGGTTTGCAGGATATCCCAGTGACAGAGGCTGCCTCCCCAAGGTCAGAGAAGGTATTTCTCGGACTTCCCCGAACAGGGAACACCTGTGACTGAAGAGAGCTGCGTGGAGTTGTCTCTTGAGCTCCCCCACGCACTGACAATGATTCCGGAATCCTGAGCGTGGGGAGGTTCCACCAATGGTCGTCAGCGCGTGGGTTCTAACGGAATGCCTAAGCTCGTCTCCCCTGAGTGATTTTCTATTGTCTCTGTGCCAGGGAATGCTAGGGGTGTTTGCAGGATATCCCAGTGACAGAGGCTGCCTCCCCAAGTTCAGTGAAGGTATTTCTCGGACTTAACCGAACAGGGAACCCCTGTGACTGAAGAGAGCTGCGTGGAGTTGTCTCTCGAGCTCCCTCACGCACTGCCAATGTTTCCGGACTTTAGAACGTGGGGAGGTTCCACCAACGGTCGGCAGCGCGTGGGTTCTAACGGAAAGCCTATGCTCGTCTCCCCTGAGGGTTTTCCTAATATCTCTGTGCCAGGGAATGCTAGGGGGGTTTGCAGGGTATCCCAGTGACAGAGGCAGCCTCCCCAAGGTCAGGGAATGTATTTCTCGGACTTCCCCGAACAGGGAACACCTGTGACTGAAGAGAGCTGCGTGGAGTTTCTCTCGAGCTCCCCCACGCACTGACAATGGTTCCGGAATCCTGAGCGTGGGGAGGTTCCACCAACGGTCGGCAGCGCTTGGGTTCTAACGGAAAGCCTAAGCTCGTCTCCCCTAAGGGTTTTCCTAATGTCTCTCTGCCAGGGAATACTAGGGGGGTTTGCAGGATATCCCAGTGACAGAGGCTGATTCCCCAAGGTCAGGGAAGGAATTTCTCGGACTTCCCCGTACAGGGAACACCTGTGACTGAAGAGAGCTGCGTGGAGTTGTCTCTCGAGCTCCCACACGCACTGACAATGGTTCCGGAATCCTGAGCGTGGGGAGGTTCCACCAACGGTCGGCAGCGCGTGGGTTCTAACGGAAAGCCTAAGCTCGTCTCCCCTGAGGGTTTTCCTAATGTCTCTGTGCCAGGTAATGCTAGGGGGTTTTGCAGGATATCCCAGTGAAAGAGGCTGCCTCCCCAAGGTCAGGGAAGGTATTTCTCGGACTTCCCAGAACAGGGAACACCTGTGACTGAAGAGAGCTGCGTGGAGTTGTCTCTCGAGCTCCCCCACGCACTGAAAATGTTTCCGGAATCCTGAGCGTGGGGAGGTTCCACCAAAGGTCGGCAGCGCGTGGGTTCTAACGGAATGCCTAAGCTCGTCTCCCCTGAGGATTTTCCTAATGTCTCTGTGCCAGGGAATGCTAGAGGGGTTTGCAGGATATTCCAGTGACAGAGGCTGCCTCCCCAAGGTCAGGGAAGGTATTTCTCGGACTTCCCCGTACAGGGAACACCTGTGAGTGAAGAGAGCTGCGTGGATTTTTCTCTCGAGCTCCCCCACGCACTGACAATTTTTCCGGAATCCTGAGCGTGGGGAGGTTCCACCAACGGTCGGCAGCGCGTGGGTTCAAACGGAAAGCCTAAGCTCGACTCACCTGAGGATTTTCCTAATGTCTCTGTGCCAGGGAATGCGAGGGGTTTTGCAGGATATCCCAGTGACAGAGGATGCCTCCCCAAGGTCAGGGAAGGTATTTCTCGGACTTCCCCGAACAGGGAACACCTGTGACTGAAGAGAGCTGCGTGGAGTTGTCTCTCGAGCTCCCCCACGCACTGACAATTTTTCCGGAATCCTGAGCTTGGGGAGGTTCCACCAACGGTCGGCAGCGCATGGGTTCTAACGGAATGCCTAAGCTCGTTTCCCCTGAGGGTTTTCCTAATGTCTCTGTGCCTGGGAATGCTAGGGGGGTTTGTAGGATTTCCCAGTGACAGAGGCTGCCTCCCCAAGGTCAGGGAAGTTATTTCTCGGACTTTCCCGAACAGGGAACACCTGTGACTGAAGAGAGTTGCGTGGAGTTTTCTTTCGAGCTCCCCCAAACACTGACAATGGTTCAGGAATCCTGAGCGTGGGGAGGTTCCAACAACGGTCGGGAGCGCGTGGGTTCTAACGGAAAGCCTAAGCTCGTCTCCCCTGAGGGTTTTCCTAATATCTCTGTGCCAGGGAATACTAGGGGTGTTTGCATGTTATCCCAGTGACCGAGGCTGTTTCCCCAAGGTCAGGGAAGGTATTTCTCGGAATTCCCCGAACAGGGAACACCTGTGACTGAAGAGAGCCTCGTGGAGTTGTCTCTCGAGCTCCCCCACGCACTGACAATGATTCCGGAATCCTGAGCGTGGGGAGGTTCCACCAACGGTCGTCAGCGCGTGGGTTCTAACGGAAAGCCTAAGCTCGTCTCCCCTGAGGGTTTTCCTAATTTCTCTGTGCCAGGGAATGCTAGGGGGGTTTGCAGCATATCCCAGTGAGAGAGGCTGCCTCCCCAAGGTCAGGGAAGGTATTTCTCGGACTTCCCCGAACAGGGAACACCTGTGACTGAAGAGAGCTGCGTGGAGTTGTCTCTCGAGCTCCCCCAAGCACTGACAATGGTTCCGGAATCCTGAGCGTGGGGAGGTTCAACCAACGGCCGGCAGCACGTGGGTTCTAACGGAATGCCTAAGCTCGTCTCCCCTGAGGGTTTTCCTAATATCTCTGTGCCAGGGAATTTTAGGGGGGTTTGCAGGATATCCCAGTGAAAGAGGCTGCCTCCCCAAGGACAGGGAACGTATTTCTCGGACTTCCCCGAACAGGGAACACCTGTGACTGAAGAGAGCTGCGTGCAGTTGTCTCTCGAGCTTCCCCACGCACTGACAATGGTTCCGGAATCTTGAGCGTGGGGAGGTTCCACCAACGGTCGGCAGCGCGTGGGTTCTAACGGAAACCATAAGCTCGTCTCCCCTGAGGGTTTTCCTAATGTCTCTGTGCCAGGGAATGCCTGGGGTGTTTGTAGGATATCCCAGTGTATGAGGCTGCCTCCCCAAGGTCAGGGAAGGTATTTTCCGGACTTCCCCTAACAGGGAACACCTGTGAATGAAGAGTGCTGCGTGGAGTTTTCTCTCGAGCTCCCCCACGCACTGACAATGGTTCCGGAATCTTGAGCGTGGGGAGGTTCCACCAACGGTGGGCAGCGCGTGGGTTGTAACGGAATGCCTAAGCTCGTCTCCCCTGAGTGTTTTCCTAATGTCTCTGTGCCAGGGAATGCTAGGGGGGTTTGCAGGGTATCCCAGTGACAGAGGCAGCCTCCCCAAGGTCAGGGAATGTATTTCTCGGACTTCCCCGAACAGGGAACACCTGTGACTGAAGAGAGCTGCGTGGAGTTTTCTCTCGAGCTCCCCCACGCACTGACAATGGTTCCGGAATCCTGAGCGTGGGGAGGTTCCACCAACGGTCGGCAGCGCTTGGGTTCTAACGGAAAGCCTAAGCTCGTCTCCCCTAAGGGTTTTCCTAATGTCTCTCTGCCAGGGAATGCTAGGGGGGTTTGCAGGATATCCCAGTGACAGAGGCTGCTTCCCCAAGGTCAGGGAAGGAATTTCTCGGACTTCCCCGTACAGGGAACACCTGTGACTGAAGAGAGCTGCGTGGAGTTGTCTCTCGAGCTCCCTCACGCACTGCCAATGTTTCCGGACTTTAGAACGTGGGGAGGTTCCACCAACGGTCGGCAGCGCGTGGGTTCTAACGGAAAGCCTATGCTCGTCTCCCCTGAGGGTTTTCCTAATATCTCTGTGCCAGGGAATGCCTGGGGTGTTTGTAGGATATCCCAGGGTATGAGGCTGCCTCCCCAAGGTCAGGGAAGGTATTTCCCGGACTTCCCCTAACAGGGAACACCTGTGAATGAAGAGAGCTGCGTGGAGTTTTCTCTCGAACTCCCCCACGCACTGACAATGTTTCCGGAATCCTGAGGTTGGGGAGGTTCCACCAACGGTGGGCAGCGCGTGGGTTGTTACGGAATGCCTAAGCTCGTCTCCCCTGAGGGTTTTCCTAATGTCTCTGTGCCAGGGAATGCTAGGGGGGTTTGCAGGATATCCCAGTGACAGAGGCTGCCTCCCCAAGTTCAGGGAAGGTATTTCTCGGACTTCCCCGAACAGGGAACACCTGTGACTGAAGAGAGCTGCGTGGAGTTGTCTCTCGAGCTCCCCCACGCACTGACAATACTTCCGGAATCCTGAGCGTGGGGAGGATCCACCAAAGGTCGGCAGCACGTGGGTTCTAACGGAAAGCATAAGCTCGTCTCCCCTGAGGGTTTTCCTAATATCTCTGTGCCAGGGAATGCTAGGGGGGTTTGCAGGATATCCCAGTGACAGAGGCTGCCTCCCCAAGGTCAGGGAAGGTATTTCTCGGACTTCCCCGAACAGGGAACACCTGTGACTGAAGAGAGCTGCGTGGAGTTGTCTCTCGAGCTCCCCCACGCACTGACAATGGTTCCGGAATCCTGAGCGTGGGGAGGTTCCACCAACGGTCGGCAGCGCGTGGGTTCTAACGGAAAGCTTAAGCTCGTCTCCCCTGAGGGTTTTCCTAATATCTCTGTGCCAGGGAATGCTAGGGGGGTTTGCAGGATATCCCAGTGACAGAGGCTGCCTCCCCAATTCAGGGAAAGTATTTCTCGGACTTCCCCGAACAGGGAACACCTGTGACTGAAGAGAGCTGCGTGGAGTTTTCTCTCGAGCTCCCCCACGCACTGACAATGTTTCCGGAATCCTGAGCGTGTGGAGATTCCACCAATGGTCGGCAGCGCGTGGGTTCTAATGGAAAGCCTAAGCTCGTGTCCCCTGAGGGTTTTTCTAATATCACTGTGCCAGGGAATGCTAGGGGGGTTTGCAGGTTATCCCAGTGAAAGAGGCTGCCTCCCCAAGGTCAGGGAATGTAATTCTCGGACGTCCCCGAACAGGGAACACCTGTGACTGAAGAGAGCTGTGTCGAGTTTTCTCTCGAGCTCCCCTACGCACTGACAATGTTTCCGAATTTCTGAGCGTGTGGAGGTTCCACCAACGGTCGGCATCGCGTGGGTTCTAACGGAAAGCCTACGCTCGTCTCCTCTGAGGGTTTTCCTAATGTCTCTGTGCCAGGGAATGCTAGGGTGGTTTGCAGGATATCCCAGTGACAGAGGCTCCCTCCACAAAGTCAGGGAATTTATTTCTCGGACTTCCCCGAACAGGGAACACCTGTGACTGAAGAGAGCTGCGTGGAGTTGTCTCTCGAGCTCCCCCACGCACTGACAATGGTTCCGGATTCCTGAGCGTGGGGAGGTTCCAGCAACGGTCGGCAGCTCGTGAGTTCTAACGGAAAGCCTAAGCTCGTCTCCCCTGAGGGTTTTCCTAATGTCTCTGTGCCAGGGAATGCTAGGGGGGGTTGCAGGATATCCCAGTGAAAGAGGCTGCCACCCCAAGATCAGGGAAGTTATTTCTCGGACTTCCCCGAACAGGGAACACCTGTGACTGAAGAGAGATGCATGGAGTTGTCTCTCTAGCTCCCCCACGCCCTGACAATGGTTCCGAAATTCTGAGCGTGGGGAGGTTCCACCAACGGTCGACTGCGCGTGGATTCTACCGGAAAGCCTAATCTCGTCTCCCCTGAGTGTTTTCCTAATGTCTCTATGCCAGGTAATGCTAGTGGGGTTTGCAGGATATCCCAGTGACAGAGGCTGCCTCCCCAAGGTCAGGGAAGGTATTTCTCGGACCTCCCCGAACAGGGAACACCTGTGACTGAAGAGAGCTGCGTGGAGTTGTCTCTTGAGCTCCCCCACGCACTGACAATGGTTCCGGAATCCTGAGCGTGGGGAGGTTCCACCAACGGTGGGCAGCGCATGGGTTCTAACGGAAAGCCTAAGCTCGTCTCTCCTGAGGGTTTTCCTAATGTCTCTCTGCCAGGGAATGCTAGGGGGATTTGCAGGATATCCCAGTGACAGAGGCTGCCTCCCCAAGTTCAGGGAAGTTATTTCTCGGACTTCCCCGAGCAGGGAACACCTGTGACTTAAGTGAGCTGCGTGGAGTTGTCTCCCGTGCTCCCCCACGACCTGAAAATGGTTCCGGAATCCTGAGCGTGGGGAGTTTCCACCAACGGTCGGCAGCGCGTGGATTCTAACGGAAAGCATAAGCTCGTCTCCCCAGAGGGTTTTCCTAATGTCTCTGTGCCAGGGATTGCAAGGGGGCTTTGCAGGATATCCCAGTGACAGTGGCTGCCTCCCCAAGGTCAGGGAAGGTGTTTCTCGGACTTCCCCGAACAGGGAACCCCTGTTACTTAAGAGAGCTGCGTGGAGTTGTCTCTCTAGCTCCCCCACGCACTGACAATGGTTCCGGATTCCTGAGCGTGGGGAGGTTCCACCAACGGTCGGCAACGCGTGGGTTCTAACGGAAAGCCTAAGCTCGTCTCCCCTGAGGTTTTTCCTAATGTCTATGTGCCAGGGAATGCTAGGGGGGTTTGCAGGATATCCCAGTGACAGAGGCTGCCTCCCCAAGGTCAGGGAAGTTATTTCTCGGACTTCCCCCAACAGGGAACACCTGTGACTGAAGAGAGCTTTGTGGAGCTGTCTCTCGAGTTCCGACACGCACTGACAATGGTTCCGGAATCCTGAGCGTGGGGAGGTTCCAACAACGGTCGGCAGCGCGTGGGTTCTAACGGAAAGCCTAAGCTCGTCTCCCCTGAGGGTTTTCCTAATATCTCTGTGCCAGTTAATCCTAGGGGTGTTTGCAGGATATCCCAGTGACTGAGGCTGCCTCACCAAGGTCAGGGAAGGTATTTCTCGGACTTCCCCGAACAGGGAACACCTGTGACTGAAGAGAGCTGCGTGGAGTTGTCTCTCTAGCTCCCCCACGCACTGACAATGGTTCCGGATCCTGAGCGTGGGGAGGATCCACCAACGGTCGGCTGCGCGTGGGTTCTAACGGAAAGGCTAATCTCGTCTCCCCTGAGTGTTTTCCTAATGTCTCTTTGCCAGGGAATGCTATGGGGGTTTACAGGATATCCCAGTGACAGAGGTTGCCTCCCCAAGTTCAGGGAAGATGTTTCTCGGACTTCCCCGAACAAGGAACACCTGTGACTGGAGAGAGCTGCGTGGAGTTGTCTCTCGAGCTCCCCCACGCACTGAAAATGGTTCCGGAATCCTGAGCGTGGGGAGGTTCCACCAACGGTCGGCAGCGCGTGGATTTTAACGGAAAGCATAAGCACGTCTCCCCTGAGGGTTTTCCTAATGTCTCTGTGCCAGGGATTGCTAGGGGGCTTTGCAGGATATCCCAGTGCCAGTGGCTGCCTCCCCAAGGTCAGGAAAGCTATTTCTCGGACTTCCCCGAACAGGGAACCCCTGTGACTGAAGAGAGCTGCGTGGAGTTGTCTCTCGAGATCCCCCACGCACTGACAATGGTTCCGGAATCCTGAGCGTGGGGAGGTTCCAACAACGGTCGGCAGCGCGTGGGTTCTAACGGAAAGCCTAAGCTCGTCTCCCCTGAGGGTTTTCCTAATGTCTCTGTGCCAGGGAATGCTAGGGGGGTTTGCAGGATATCCCAGTGACAGAGGCTTCCTCCCCAAGTCAGGGAAAATATTTCTCGGACTTCCCCGAACAGGGAACACCTGTGACTTAAGAGAGCTGCGTGGAGTTGTCTCTCGAGCTCCCTCACGCACTGACAATGGTTCCGGAATCCTGGGCATGGGGAGGTTCCACCAAAGGTCGGCAACGCGTGGGTTCTAACGGAAAGCCTAAGCTCGTCTCCCCTGAGGGTTTTCCTAATGTCTCTGTGCCAGGAAATGCTAGGGGGGTTTGCAGGATATCCCAGTGACAGAGGCTGCCTCCCTAAGTTCAGGGAAGGTATTTCTCGGACTTCCCCGTACAGGGAACACCTGTGACTGAGGAGAGCTGCGTGGAGCTGTCTCTCGAGCTCCAACACGCACTGACAATGGTTCCGGAGTCCTGAGCGTGGGGAGGGTCCACCAACTGTCGGCAGCGAGTGGGTTCTAACGGAATGCCTAAGCTCGTCTCCCCTGAGTGATTTTCTATTGTCTCTGTGCCAGGGAATGCTAGGGGTGTTTGCAGGATATCCCAGTGACAGAGGCTGCCTCCCCAAGTTCAGTGAAGGTATTTCTCGGACTTAACCGAACAGGGAACCCCTGTGACTGAAGAGAGCTGCGTGGAGTTGTCTCTCGAGCTCCCTCACGCACTGCCAATGTTTCCGGACTTTAGAACGTGGGGAGGTTCCACCAACGGTCGGCAGCGCGTGGGTTCTAACGGAAAGCCTATGCTCGTCTCCCCTGAGGGTTTTCCTAATATCTCTGTGCCTGGGAATGCTAGGGGGGTTTGCAGGGTATCCCAGTGACAGAGGCAGCCTCCCCAAGGTCAGGGAAGGTATTTCTCGGACTTCCCCGAACAGGGAACACCTGTGACTGAAGAGAGCTGCGTGGAGTTTTCTCTCGAGCTCCCCCACGCACTGACAATGGTTCCGGAATCCTGAGCGTGGGGAGGTTCCACCAACGGTCGGCAGCGCTTGGGTTCTAACGGAAAGCCTAAGCTCGTCTCCCCTAAGGGTTTTCCTAATGTCTCTCTGCCAGGGAATGCTAGGGGGGTTTGCAGGATATCCCAGTGACAGAGGCTGCTTCCCCAAGGTCAGGGAAGGAATTTCTCGGACTTCCCCGTACAGGGAACACCTGTGACTGAAGAGAGATGCGTGGAGTTGTCTCTCGAGCTCCCCCACGCACTGAAAATGGTTCCGGAATCCTGAGCGTGGGGAGGTTCCACCAAAGGTCGGCAGCGCGTGGGTTCTAACGGAATGCCTAAGCTCGTCTCCCCTGAGGATTTTCCTAATGTCTCTGTGCCAGGGAATGCTAGAGGGGTTTGCAGGATATTCCAGTGACAGAGGCTGCCTCCCCAAGGTCAGGGAAGGTATTTCTCGGACTTCCCCGTACAGGGAACACCTGTGAGTGAAGAGAGCTGCGTGGATTTTTCTCTCGAGCTCCCCCACGCACTGACAATTTTTCCGGAAACCTGAGCGTGGGGAGGTTCCACCAACGGTCGGCAGCGCGTGGGTTCAAACGGAAAGCCTAAGCTCGACTCACCTGAGGATTTTCCTTATGTCTCTGTGCCAGGGAATGCGAGGGGTTTTGCAGGATATCCCAGTGACAGAGGCTGCCTCCCCAAGGTCAGGGAAGGTATTTCTCGGACTTCCCAGAACAGGGAACACCTGTGACTGAAGATAGCTGCGTGGAGTTGTCTCTCGAGCTCCCCCACGCACTGACATTGTTTCCGGAATCCTGAGCGTGGGGAGGTTCCACCAACGGTCGGCAGCGCGTGGGTTCTAACGGAAAGCCTAGGCTCGTCTCCCCTGAGTTTTTTCCTAATATCTCTGTGCCAGGGAATGCTATGGGGGTTTGCAGGATATCAGAGTGACAGAGGCTGACTCCCCAAGGTCAGGGATGTTATTTCTCGGACTTTCCCGAACAGGGAACACCTGTGACTGAAGAGAGCTGCGTGGAGTTTTCTCTCGAGTTCCCCCACGCACTGACAATGATTCCGGAATCCTGAGCGTGGGGAGGTTCCATCAACTGTCGGCAGCGCGTGGGTTCTAACGGAAAGCCTAAGCTCGTCTTCCCTGAGATTTTTCCTAATGTCTCTTTGCCAGGGAATGCTAGGGGGGTTTGCAGGATATCCCAGTGACTGAGGCTGCCTCCCCAAGGTCAGGGAACTTATTTCTCGGACTTCACCGAACACGGAACACCTCTGACTGAAGAGAGCTGCGTGGAATTGTCTCTCGAGCTCCCCCACGCACTGACAATGGTTCCGGAATTCTGAGCGTGGGGAGGTTCCACCAACGGTCGGCAGCGCTTGGGTTCTAACGGAATGCCTAAGCTCGTCTCCCCTGAGGATTTTCCTAATGTCTCTGTGCCAGGGAATGCTAGGGGGGTTTGCAGGATATCCCAGTGACAGAGGCTGCCTCCCCAAAGTCAGGGAAGTTATTTCTCGGACTTCCCCGAACAGGGAACACCTGTGACTGAAGAGAGCTGCGTGGAGTTTTCTCTTGAGCTCCCCCACGCACTGACAATGGTTCCGGTATCCTGAGCATGGAGAGGTTCCACCAACGGTCGGCAGCGCGTGGGTTCTAACGGAATGCCTAAGCTCGTCTCCCCTGAGTGATTTTCTATTGTCTCTGTGCCAGGGAATGCTAGGGGTGTTTGCAGGATATCCCAGTGACAGAGGCTGCCTCCCCAAGTTCAGTGAAGGTATTTCTCGGACTTAACCGAACAGGGAACCCCTGTGACTGAAGAGAGCTGCGTGGAGTTGTCTCTCGAGCTCCCTCACGCACTGCCAATATTTCCGGACTTTAGAACGTGGGGAGGTTCCACCAACGGTCGGCAGCGCGTGGGTTCTAACGGAAAGCCTATGCTCGTCTCCCCTGAGGGTTTTCCTAATATCTCTGTGCCAGGGAATGCTAGGGGGGTTTGCAGGGTATCCCAGTGACAGAGGCAGCCTCCCCAAGGTCAGGGAAGGTATTTCTCGGACTTCCCCGAACAGGGAACACCTGTGACTGAAGAGAGCTGCGTGGAGTTTTCTCTCGAGCTCCCCCACGCACTGACAATGGTTCCGGAATCCTGAGCGTGGGGAGGTTCCACCAACGGTCGGCAGCGCTTGGGTTCTAACGGAAAGCCTAAGCTCGTCTCCCCTAAGGGTTTTCCTAATGTCTCTCTGCCAGGGAATGCTAGGGGGGTTTGCAGGATATCCCAGTGACAGAGGCTGCTTCCCCAAGGTCAGGGAAGGAATTTCTCGGACTTCCCCGTACAGGGAACACCTGTGACTGAAGAGAGCTGCGTGGAGTTGTCTCTCGAGCTCCCACACGCACTGACAATGTTTCCGGAATCCTGAGCGTGGGGAGGTTCCACCAACGGTCGGCAGCGCGTGGGTTCTAACGGAAAGCCTAAGCTCGTCTCCCCTGAGGGTTTTCCTAATGTCTCTGTGCCAGGTAATGCTAGGGGGTTTTGCAGGATATCCCAGTGAAAGAGGCTGCCTCCCCAAGGTCAGGGAAGGTATTTCTCGGACTTCCAAGAACAGGGAACACCTGTGACTCAAGAGAGCTGCGTGGAGTTGTCTCTCGAGCTCCCCCACGCACTGAAAATGGTTCCGGAATCCTGAGCGTGGGGAGGTTCCACCAAAGGTCGGCAGCGCGTGGGTTCTAACGGAATGCCTAAGCTCGTCTCCCCTGAGGATTTTCCTAATGTCTCTGTGCCAGGGAATGCTAGAGGGGTTTGCAGGATATTCCAGTGACAGAGGCTGCCTCCCCAAGGTCAGGGAAGGTATTTCTCAGACTTCCCCGTACAGGGAACACCTGTGAGTGAAGAGAGCTGCGTGGATTTTTCTCTCGAGCTCCCCCACGCACTGACAATTTTTCCGGAATCCTGAGCGTGGGGAGGTTCCACCAACGGTCGGCAGCGCGTGGGTTCAAACGGAAAGCCAAAGCTCGACTCACCTGAGGATTTTCCTAATGTCTCTGTGCCAGGGAATGCGAGGGGTTTTGCAGGATATCCCAGTGACAGAGGCTGCCTCCCCAAGGTCAGGGAAGGTATTTCTCGGACTTCCCCGAACAGGGAACACCTGTGACTGAAGATAGCTGCGTGGAGTGGTCTCTCGAGCTCCCCCACGCACTGACATTGTTTCCGGATTCCTGAGCGTGGGGAGGTTCCACCAACGGTCGGCAGCGCGTGGGTTCTAACGGAAAGCCTAGGCTCGTCTCCCCTGAGTTTTTTCCTAATATCTCTGTGCCAGGGAATGCTATGGGGGTTTGCAGGATATCCCAGTGACAGAGGCTGACTCCCCAAGGTCAGGGATGTTATTTCTCGGACTTTCCCAAACAGGGAACACCTGTGACTGAAGAGAGCTGCGTGGAGTTTTCTCTCGAGTTCCCCCACGCACTGACAATGATCCCGGAATCCTGAGCGTGGGGAGGTTCCATCAACTGTCGGCAGCGCGTGGGTTCTAACGGAAAGCCTAAGCTCGTCTCCCCTGAGATTTTTCCTAATGTCTCTGTGCCAGGGAATGCTAGGGGTGTTTGCAGGATATCCCAGTGACTGAGGCTGCCTCCCCAAGTAAGGTAAGTTATTTCTCGGACTTCCCCGAACAGGGAACACCTGTGACTGAAGAGAGCTGCGTGGAGTTGTCTCTCGAGCTCCCCCACGCACTGACAATTTTTCCGGAATCCTGAGCTTGGGGAGGTTCCACCAACGGTCGGCAGCGCATGGGTTCTAACGGAATGCCTAAGCTCGTTTCCCCTGAGGGTTTTCCTAATGTCTCTTTGCCAGGGAATGCTAGGGGTGTTTGCAGGATATCCCAGTGACAGAGGCTGCCTCCCCAAGATCAGGGAACTTATTTCTCGGACTTCCCCGAACACGGAACACCTCTGACTGAAGAGAGCTGCGTGGAATTGTCTCTCGAGCTCCCCCACGCACTGACAATGGTTCCGGAATCCTGAGCGTGGGGAGGTTCCACCAACGGTCGGCAGCGCTTGTGTTCTAACGGAATGCCTAAGCTCGTCTCCCCTGAGGATTTTCCTAATGTCTCTGTGCCAGGGAATGCTAGGGGGGTTTGCAGGATATCCCAGTGACAGAGGCTGCCTCCCCAAGGTCAGGGAAGTTATTTCTCGGACTTCCCCGAACAGGGAACACCTGTGACTGAAGAGAGCTGCGTGGAGTTTTCTCTCGAGCTCCCCCACGCACTGACAATGGTTCCGGTATCCTGAGCATGGAGAGGTTCCACCAACGGTCGGCAGCGCGTGGGTTCTAACGGAAAGCCTAAGCTCGTCTCCCCTGAGGGTTTTCCTTATGTCTCTGCGCCAGGGAATGCTAGGGGGGTTTGCAGGATATCCCAGTGACAGAGGCTGCCTCTCCAAGGTCAGGGAACGTTTTTCTCGGACTTCCCCGTACAGGGAACACCTGTGACTGAGGAGAGCTGCGTGGAGTAGTCTCTCGATCTCCCCCACGCACTGACAATGGTTCCGGAATCCTGAGCGTGGGGAGGTTCCACCAACTGTCGGCAGCGCGTTGGTTCTAACGAAAAGCCTAAGTTCATCTCCCCTGAGGGTTTTCCTAATGTCTCTGTGTCAGGGAATGCTAGGGGGGTTTGCAGGATATCCCAGTGACTGAGGCTGCCTCCCCAAGGTAAGTTAATTTATTTCTCGGACTTCCCCGAACAGGGAACACCTGTGACTGAGGAGAGCTGCGTGGAGTAGTCTCTCGATCTCCCCCACGCACTGACAATGGTTCCGGAATCCTGAGCGTGGGGAGGTTCCACCAAAGGTCGGCAGCGCGTGGGTTCTAACGGAATGCCTAAGCTCGTTTCCCCTGAGGGTTTTCCTCATGTCTCTGTGCCAGGGAATGCTAGAGGGGTTTGCAGGATATTCCAGTGACAGAGGCTGCCTCCCCAAGTTCAGGGAAGGTATTTCTCGGACTTCCCCGTACAGGGAACACCTGTGACTGAGGAGAGCTGCGTGCAGCTGTCTGTCGAGCTCCCACACGCACTTAAAATGGTTCCGGAATCCTGAGCGTGGGGAGGTTCCACCAACTGTCGGCAGCGTGTGGGTTCTAACGGAAAGCCTATGCTCGTCTCCCCTGAGGGTTTTCCTAATTTCTCTGTGCGAGGGAATGCTAGGGGGTTTTGCAGGATATCCCAGTGACTGAGGCTGCCTCCCCAAGTTCAGGGAAGGTATTTCTCGGACTTCCCCGAATAGGGAACACCTGTGACTGAAGAGAGCTGCGTGGAGTTGTCTCTCGAGCTCCCCCACGCACTGACAATGGTTCCGGAATCCTGAGCTTGGGGAGGTTCCACCAACGGTCGGCAGCGCGTGGGTTCTAACGGAATGCTTAAGCTCGTCTCCCCTGAGGGTTTTCCTAATGTCTCTGTGCCAGGGAATGCTAGGGGGGTTTGTAGGATATTCCAGTGTCAGCGGCTGCCTCCCCAATGTCAGGGAAGTTATTTCTCGGACTTCCCCGAACAGGGAACACCTGTGACTGAACAGAGCTGCGTGGTGTTGTCTCTCGAGCTCCCCCACTCACTGACAATGGTTCCGGAATCCTGAGCGTGGGGAGGTTCCACCAACGGTCGGCAGCGCGTGGGTTCTAACGGAAAGCCTAAGCTCGTCTCCCCTGAGGGTTTTCCTAATGTCTCTGTGCCAGGGAATGCTAGGGGGATTTGCAGGATATTCCACTGACAGAGGCTGCCTCCCCAAGGTCAGGGAAGTTATTTCTGGGACTTCCCCGAACAGGGAACACCTGTGAGTGAAGAGAGCTGCGTGGAGTTGTCTCTCGAGCTCCCCCACGCACTAACAATGGTTCCGGAATCCTGAGCGTGGGGAGGTTCCACCAACGTTCGGCAGTGCGTGGGTTCTAACGGAATGCCTAAGCTCGTCTCCCCTGAGGGTTTTCCTAATGTCTCTGTGCCAGGGAATTCTAGGGGGGTTTGCAGGATATCCCAGTGACTGAGGCTGCCTCCCCAAGGTCAGGGAAGTTATTTCTCGGACTTCCCCGAACAGGGAACTCCTGTGACTGAAGAGAGCTGCGTGGAGTTGTCTCTCGAGCTCCCCCAAGCACTGACAATGGTTCCGGAATCCTGAGCGTGGGGAGGTTCCACCATCGGTCGGCAGCGCGTGGGTTCAAACGGAATGCCTAAGCTCGTCTCCCCTGAGGGTTTTCCTAATGTCTCTGTGCCAGGGAATGCTAGGGGTGTTTGCAAGATATCCCAGTGACTGAGGCTGCCTCCCCAAGGTAAGGTAAGTTATTTCTCGGACTTTCCCGAACAGGGAACACCTGTGACTGAAGAGAGCTGCGTGGAGTTGTCTCTCGAGCTCCCCCACGCACTGAGAATGGTTCCGGAATCCTGAGCGTGGTGAGGTTCCACCAACGGTCGGCAGCGCGTGGGTTCTAACGGAATGCCTAAGCTCGTCTCCCCTGAGGGTTTTCCTAATGTATCTGTGCCAGGGAATGCTAGGGGGGTTTGCAGGATATCCCAGTGACAGAGGCTGCCTCCCCAAGGTCAGGGAAGGTATTTCTCGGACTTCCCCGAACAGGGAACACCTGTGAATGAAGAGAGCTGCGTGGAGTTTTCTCTCGAGCTCCCCCACGCACTGACAATGGTTCCGGAATCCTGAGGGTGGGGAGGTTCCACCAACGGTCGGCAGCGCGTGGGTTCTAACGGAATGCCTAAGCTCGTCTGCCCTGTGGGTTTTCTTAATGTCTCTGTGCCAGGGAATGCTAGGGGGGTTTGCAGGATATCCCAGTGAAAGAGGCTGCCTCCACAAGGTCAGGGAAGGTATTTCTCGGACTTCCACGAACAGGGAACACCTGTGACTGAAGAGAGCTGCGTGGAGCTGTCTCTCGAGCTCCCCCACGCACTGACAATGGTTCCGGAATCCTGAGCGTGGGGAGGTTCCACCAACGGTCAGCAGCTCGTGGGTTCTAACAGAAAGCCTAAGCTCGTCTACCCTGAGGGTTTTCCTAATGTCTCTTTGCCAGGGAATGCTAGGGGTGTTTGCAGGATATCCCAGTGACAGAGGCTGCCTCCCCAAGGTCAGGGAATGTATTTCTCGGACTTCCCCGAACAGGGAACACCTGTGACTGAAGAGAGCTGCGTGGAGTTGTCTCTCGAGCTCCCCCAAGCACTGACAATGCTTCCGGAATCCTGAGCGTGGGGAGGTTCCACCAACGGTCGGCAGCACGTGGGTTCTAACGGAAACACTAAGATCGTCTCCCCTGAGGGTTTTCCTAATTTCTCTGTGCCAGGGAATGCTAGGGGGGTTTGCAGGATATCCCAGTGACAGAGGCTGCCTCACCAAGGTCAGGGAAGTTATTTCTCGGACTTCCCCGAACAGGGAACACCTGTGACTGGAGAGAGCTGCGTGGAGTTGTCTCTCGAGCTCCCCCAAGCACTGACAATGGTTCCGGAATCCTGAGCGTGGGGAGGTTCCAACAACGGTCGGCAGCGCGTGAGTTCTAACGGAATGCTTAAGCTCGTCTTCCCTGAGGGTTTTCCTAATGTCTCTGTGCCAGGGAATGCTAGGGGTGTTTGCAGGATATCACAGTGACAGAGGCTGCCTCCCCAAGGTCATGGAAGGTATTTCTCGGACTTCCCCGAACAGGGAACACCTGTGACTGAAGAGAGCTGCGTGGAGTTGTCTCTCGAGCTCCCCCACGCACTGACAATGGTTCCGGAATCCTGAGCGTGGGGAGTTTCCACCAACGGTCGGCAGCGCGTGGGTTCTAACGGAAAGCCTAAGCTCGTCTCCCCTAAGGGTTTTCCTAATGTCTCTGTGCCAGGGAATGCTAGGGGTGTTTTCAGGATATCCCTGTGACTGAGGCTGCCTCCCCAATGTCAGGGAAGGTATTTCTCGGACTTCCCCGAACAGGGAACACCTGTGACTGAAGAGAGCTGCGTGGAGCTGTCTCTCGAGTTCCCCCACGCACTGACAATGGCTCCGGAATCCTGAGCGTCGGGAGGTTCCACCATCGGTCGTCAGCGCGTGGGTTCTAACGGAATGCCTAAGCTCGTCTCCCCTGAGGGTTTTCCTAATATCTCTGTGCCAGGGAATGCTGGGGGGGTTTGCAGGATATCCCAGTGACAGAGGCTGCCTCCCCAAGGACAAGAAAGGTATTTCTCGGACTTCCCCGAACAGGGAACACCTGTGACTGAAGAGAGCTTCGTGGAATTGTCTCTCGAGCTCCCCCACGCACTGACAATGGTTCCGGAATCCTGAGTGTTGGGAAGTTCCACCAACGGTCGGCAGCGCGTGGGTTCTAACGGAAAGCCTAAGCTCGTCTCCCCTGAGGGTTTTCCTAATGTCTCTGTGCCAGGGAATGCTAGGGGGGTTTGCAGGATATCCCAGTGACAGAGGCTGCCTCCCCAAGGTCAGGGAAGGTATTTCTCGGACTTCCCCGAACAGGGAACACCTGTGACTGAAGAGAGCTGCGTGGAGTTGTCTCTCGAGCTCCCCCACGCACTGAGAATGGTTCCGGAATCCTGAGCGTGGGGAGGTTCCACCAACGGTCGGCAGCGCGTGGGTTCTAACGGAAAGCCTAAGCTCGTCTCCCCTGAGGGTTTTCCTAATGTCTCTCTGCCAGGGAATGCTAGGGGGATTTGCAGGATATCCCAGGGTCAGAGGCTGCCTCCCCAAGGTCAGGGAAGTTATTTCTCGGTCTTCCCCGAACAGGGAACACCTGTGACTGAAGAGAGCTGCGTGGAGCTGTCTCTCGAGCTCCCCCACGCACTGACAATATTTCCGGAATCCTGAGCGTGGGGATGATCCACCAACGGTCGGCAGCGCGTGGGTTCTAACAGAAAGCCTAAGCTCGTCTCCCCTGAGGGTTTTCCTAATGTCTCTGTGCCAGGGAATGCTAGGGGGGTTTGCAGGATATCCCAGTGACAGAGGCTGCCTCCCCAAGGTCAGGGAAGGTATTTCTCGGACTTCCCCGAACAGGAAACACCTGTGAGTGAAGAGAGCTGCGTGGAGTTTTCTCTCGAGCTCCCCCACGCACTGACAATGGTTCCGGAATCCTGAGCGTGGGGAGGTTCCACCAACGGTCGGCAGCGCGTGGGTTATAACGAAAAGCCTAAGCTCGTCTCCCCTGAGGGTTTTCCTAATGTCTCTGTGCCAGGGAATGCTAGGGGGGTTTGCAGGTTATCCCAGTGTCAGAGGCTGCCTCCCCAAGGTCAGGGAAGTTATTTCTCGGACTTCCCCGAACAGGGAACACCTGTGACTGAAGAGAGCTGCGTGGAGCTGTCTCTCGAGTTCCCCCACGCACTGACAATGGTTCCGGAATCCTGAGCTTGGGGAGGTTCCACCAACGTTCGGCAGCGCGTGGGTTCAAACGGAATGCCTAAGCTCGTCTCTCCTGAGGGTTTTCCTAATGTCTCTGTGCCAGGGAATGCTAGGGGGGTTTGCAGGATATCCCAGTGTCAGAGGCTGCCTCCCCATTGAAAGGGAAGGTATTTCTCGGACTTCCCCGAACAGGGAACACCTGTGACTGAAGAGAGCTGCGTGGAGTTGTTTCTCAGGCTCCCCCACGCACTGACAATGGTTCCGGAATCCTGAGCATGGGGAGGTTCCACCAACGGTCGGCAGCGCGTGGGTTCTAACGGAATGCCTAAGCTCGTCTCCCCTGAGTGTTTTCCTAATGTCTCTGTGCCAGGGAATGCTAGGGGTGTTTGCAGGATATCCCAGTGACTGAGGCTGCCTCCCCAAGGTCAGGGAAGTTATTTCTCGGACTTCCCCGAACAGGGAACACCTGTGACTGAAGAGAGCTGCGTGGAGTTGTCTCTCGAGCTCCCCCACGCACTGACAATGTTTCCGGAATCCTGAGCGTCGGGAGGTTCCACCATCGGTCGTCAGCGCTTGGGTTCTAACGGAATGCCTAAGCTCGTCTCCCCTGAGGGTTTTCCTAATGTCTCTGTGCCAGGGAATGCTAGGGGGATTTGCAGGATATCCCAGTGTCAGAGGCTGCTTCCCCAAGGTCAGGGAAGTTATTTCTCGGACTTCCCCGAACAGGGAACACCTGTGACTGAAGAGAGCTGCGTGGAGCTGTCTCTCGAGCTCCCCCACGCACTGACAATGTTTCCGGAATCCTGAGCGTGGGGATGATCCACCAACGGTCGGCAGCGCGTGGGTTCTATCAGAAAGCCTAAGCTCGTCTCCCCTGAGGGTTTTCCTAATGTCTCTGTGCCAGGGAATGCTAGGGGGGTTTGCAGGATATCCCAGTGACAGAGGCTGCCTCCCCAAGGTCAGGGAAGGTATTTCTCGGACTTCCCCGAACAGGGAACACCTGTGAGTGAAGAGAGCTGCGTGGAGTTTTCTCTCGAGCTCCCCCACGCACTGAAAATGGTTCCGGAATCCTGAGCGTGGGGAGTTTCCACCAACGGTCGGCAGCGCGTGGGTTATAACGAAAAGCCTAAGCTCGTCTCCCCTGAGGGTTTTCCTAATGTCTCTGTGCCAGGGAATGCTAGGGGGGTTTGCAGGTTATCCCAGTGACAGAGGCTGCCTCCCCAAGTTCAGGGAACGTATTTCTCGGAATTCCCCGAACAGGGAACACCTGTGACTGAAGAGAGCTGCGTGGAGCTGTCTCTCGAGTTCCCCACGCACTGACAATGGTTCCGGAATCCTGAGCTTGGGGAGGTTCCACCAACGTTCGGCAGCGCGTGGGTTCAAACGGAATGCCTAAGCTCGTCTCTCCTGAGGGTTTTCCTAATGTCTCTGTGCCAGGGAATGCTAGGGGGGTTTACAGGATATCCCAGTGTCAAAGGCTGCCTCCCCATTGAAAGGGAAGGTATTTCTCGGACTTCCCCGAACAGGGAACACCTGTGACTGAAGAGAGCTGCATGGAGTTGTCTCTCAGGCTCCCCCACGCACTGACAATGGTTCCGGAATCCTGAGCGTGGGGAGGTTCCACCAACGGTCGGCAGCGCGTGGGTTCTAACGGAATGCCTAAGCTCGTCTCCCCTGAGAGTTTTACTAATGTCTCTGTGCCAGGGAATGCTAGGGGGGTTTGCAGGATATCCCAGTGACTGAGTCTGCCTCCCCAAGGTCAGGGAAGTTATTTCTCGGACTTCCCCGAACAGGGAACACCTGTGACTGAAGAGAGCTGCGTGGAGTTGTCTCTCGAGATCCCCCATGCACTGACAATGTTTCCGGAATCCTGAGCTTGGGGAGGTTCCACCAACGGTCGGCAGCGCGTGGGTTCTAACGGTATGCCTAAGTTCGTCTCCCCTGAGGGTTTTCCTAATGTCTCTGTGCCAGGGAATGCTAGGGGGATTTGCAGGATATCCCAGTGACAGAGTCTGCCTCCCCAAGGTCAGGGAAGGTATTTCTCGGACTTCCCCGAACAGGGAACACCTGTGACTGAAGAGAGCTGCGTGGAGTTGTCTCTCGAGGTCCCCCACGCACTGACAATGGTTCCGGAATCCTGAGCGTGGTGAGGTTCCTCCAACGGTCGGCAGCGCGTGGGTTCTAACGGAATGCCTTAGCTCGTCTCCCCTGAGGGTTTTCCTAATGTCTCTGTGCCAGGGAATGCTAGGGGGGTTTGCAGGATATCCCAGTGACAGAGGCTGCCTCCCCAAGGACAGGGAAGGTATTTCTTGGACTTCCCCGAACAGGGAACACCTGTGAGTGAAGAGAGCTGCGTGGAGTTTTCTCTCGAGCTCCCCCACGCACTGACAATGTTTCCGGAATCCTGAGCTTGGGGAGGTTCCACCAACGGTCGGCAGCACGTGGGTTCTAACGGAATGCCTAAGCTCGTCTGTCCTGAGGGTTTTCCTAATGTCTCTGTGCCATGGAATGCTAGGGGGGTTTGCAGGATATTCCAGTGACAGAGGCTGCCTCCCCAAGGTCAGGGAAGTTATTTCTCGGACTTCCCCGAACAGGGAACACCTGTGACTGAGGAGAGCTGCGTGGAGCTGTCTCTCGAGCTCCCCCACGCACTGACAATGGTTCCGGAATCCTGAGCGTGGGGAGGTCCCACCAACGTTCGGCAGCTCGTGGGTTCTAACAGAAAGCCTAAGCTCGTCTCCCCTGAGGGTTTTCCTAATGTCTCTTTGCCAGGGAATGCTAGGGGTGTTTGCAGGATATCCCAGTGACAGAGGCTGCCTCCCCAAGGTCAGGGAAGGTATTTCTCGGACTTCCCCGAACAGGGAACACCTGTGACTGAAGAGAGCTGCGTGGAGTTGTCTCTCGAGCTCCCCCACGCACTGACAATGCTTCCGGAATCCTGAGCGTGGGGAGGTTCCACCAACGGTCGGCAGCACGTGGGTTCTAACGGAAACCCTAAGATCGTCTCCCCTGAGGGTTTTCCTAATGTCTCTGTGCCAGGGAATGCTAGGGGGGTTTGCAGGATATCCCAGTGACAGAGGCTGCCTCACCAAGGTCAGGGAAGTTATTTCTCGGACTTCCCCGAACAGGGAACACCTGTGACTGGAGAGAGCTGCGTGGAGTTGTCTCTCGAGCTCCCCCAAGCACTGACAATGGTTCCGGAATCCTGAGCGTGGGGAGGTTCCAACAACGGTCGGCAGCGCGTGAGTTCTAACGGAATGCCTAAGCTCGTCTCCCCTGAGGGTTTTCCTAATGTCTCTGTGCCAGGGAATGCTAGGGGTGTTTACAGGATATCCCAGTGACAGAGGCTGCCTCCCCAAGGTCATGGAAGGTATTTCTCGGACTTCCCCGAACAGGGAACACCTGTGACTGAAGAGAGCTGCGTGGAGTTGTCTCTCGAGCTCGCCCACGCACTGACAATGTTTCCGGAATCCTGAGCGTGGGGAGGTTCCACCAACGGTCGGTAGCGCGTGGGTTCTAACGGAAAGCCTAAGCTCGTCTCCCCTAAGGGTTTTCCTAATGTCTCTGTGCCAGGGAATGCTAGGGGTGTTTTCAGGATATCCCTGTGACTGAGGCTGCCTCCCCAATGTCAGGGAAGGTATTTCTCGGACTTCCCCGAACAGGGAACACCTGTGACTGAAGAGAGCTGCGTGGAGCTGTCTCTCGAGTTCCCCCACACACTGACAATGACTCCGGAATCCTGAGCGTCGGGAGGTTCCACCATCGGTCGTCAGCGCGTGGGTTCTAACGGAATGCCTATGCTCGTCTCCCCTGAGGTTTTTCCTAATATCTCTGTGGCAGGGAATGCTGGGGGGGTTTGCAAGATATCCCAGTGACAGAGGCTGCCTCCCCAAGGACAAGAAAGGTATTTCTCGGACTTCCCCGAACAGGGAACACCTGTGACTGAAGAGAGCTTCGTGGAATTGTCTCTCGAGCTCCCCCACGCACTGACAATGGTTCCGGAATCCTGAGTGTTGGGAAGTTCCACCAACGGTCGGCAGCGCGTGGGTTCTAACGGAAAGCCTAAGCTCGTCTCCCCTGAGGGTTTTCCTAATGTCTCTGTGCCAGGGAATGCTAGGGGGGTTTGCAGGATATCCCAGGGAATGAGGCTGCCTCCCCAAGGTCAGGGAATGTATTTCTCGGACTTCCCCGAACAGGGAACACCTGTGACTGAAGAGAGCTGCGTGGAGTTGTCTCTCGAGCTTCCCCACGCACTGAGAATGGTTCCGGAATCCTGAGCATGGGGAGGTTCCACCAACGGTCGACAGCGCGGGGTTCTAACGGAAAGCCTAAGCTCGTCTCCCCTGAGGGTTTTCCTAATGTCTCTGTGCCAGGGAATGCTAGGGGGATTTGCAGGATATCCCAGGGAATGAGGCTGCCTCCCCAAGGTCAGAGAAGTTATTTCTCGGACTTCCCCGAACAGTGAACACCTGTGACTGAAGAGAGCTGCGTGGAGTTGTCTCTCGATCTCCCCCACGCACTGACAATGGTTCAGGAATCCTGAGCGTGGGGAGGTTCAACCAACGGTCGGCAGCGCGTGGGTTCTAACCGAATGCCTAAGCTCGTCTCCCCTGAGGGTTTTCCTAATGTCTCTGTGCCAGGGAATGCTAGGGGGGTTTGCAGGATATCCCAGTGACAGAGGCTGCCTCCCCAAGTTCAGGGAAGTTATTTCTCGGACTTCCCGGAACAGGGAACACCTGTGACTGAAGAGAGCTGCCTGGAGTAGTCTCTCGAGCTCCCCCACGCACTGACAATGGTTCCGGAATCCTGAGCGTGGGGAGGTTCCACCAACGGTCGGCAGCGCGTGGGTTCTAACGGAATGGTTAAGCTCGTCTCCCCTGAGGATTTTCCTAATGTCTCTGTGCCAGGGAATGCTAGGGGGGTTTGCAGGATATTCCAGTGTCAGAGGCTGCCTCCCCAAGGTCAGGGAAGGTATTTCTCGGACTTCCCCGAACAGGGAACCCCTGTGACTGAAGAGAGCTGCGTGGTGTTGTCTCTCGAGCTCCCCCACGCACTGACAATGGTTCCGGAATCCTGAGCATGGGGAGGTTCCACCAACGGTCGGCAGCGAGTGGGTTCTAACGGAAAGCCTAAGCTCGTCTCCCCTGAGGGTTTTCCTAATGTCTCTGTGCCAGGGAATGCTAGGGGGGTTTGCAGAATATCCCAGTGACTGAGGCTGCCTCCCCAAGGTCAGGGAAGGTATTTCTCGGACTTCCCCGAACAGGGAACACCTGTGAGTGAAGAGAGCTGCGTGGAGTTGTCTCTCGAGCTCCCCCACACACTGACAATGGTTCCGGAATCCTGAGCGTGGGGAGGTTCCACCAACGGTCGGCAGCGCGTGGGTTCTAACAGAAAGACTAAGCTCGTCTCCCCTGAGGGTTTTCCTAATTTCTCTTTGCCAGGGAATGCTAGGGGGGTTTGCAGGATATCCCAGTGACAGAGGCTGCCTCCCAAGCTCAGAGAATGTATTTCTCGGACTTCCCCGAACAGGGAACACCTGTGACTGAAGAGAGCTGCGTGAAGTTGTCTCTCGAGCTCCCCCACGCACTGACAATGCTTCCGGAATCCTGAGCGTGGGGAGGTTCCACCAACGGTCGGCAGCACTTGGGTTCTAACGGAAAGCCTAAGCTCGTCTCCCCTGAGCGTTTTCCTAATTTCTCTTTGCCATGGAATTCTATTGGGGTTTGCAAGATATCCCAGTGACAGAGGCTGCCTCCCCAAGGTCAGGGAAGGTATTTCTCGGACTTCCCCGAACAGGGAACACCTGTGACTGAAGAGAGCTGCATGGAGCTTTCTCTCGAGCTCCCCCACGCACTGACAATGGTTGCGGAATCCTGAGCGTGGGGAGGTTCCACCAACGGTCGGCAGCGCGTGGGTTCTAACAGAAAGCCTAAGCTCGTCTCCCCTGAGGGTTTTCCTAATGTCTCTGTGCCAGGGAATGCTAGGGGGGTTTGCAGGTTATCCCAGTGACAGAGGCTGCCTCCCCAAGTCAGGGAATGTATTTCTCGGACTTCCCCAAACAGGGAACACCTGTGACTGAAGAGACCTGCGTGGAGTTGTCTCTCGAGCTCCCCCACGCACTGACAATGTTTCCGGAATCCTGAGCGTGGGGAGGTTCCACCAACGGTCGGTAGCGCGTGGGTTCTAACGGAAAGCCTAAGCTCGTCTCCCCTAAGGGTTTTCCTAATGTCTCTGTGCCAGGGAATGCTAGGGGTGTTTTCAGGATATCCCTGTGACTGAGGCTGCCTCCCCAATGTCAGGGAAGGTATTTCTCGGACTTCCCCGAACAGGGAACACCTGTGACTGAAGAGAGCTGCGTGGAGCTGTCTCTCGAGTTCCCCCACACACTGACAATGACTCCGGAATCCTGAGCGTCGGGAGGTTCCACCATCGGTCGTCAGCGCGTGGGTTCTAACGGAATGCCTATGCTCGTCTCCCCTGAGGTTTTTCCTAATATCTCTGTGGCAGGGAATGCTGGGGGGGTTTGCAAGATATCCCAGTGACAGAGGCTGCCTCCCCAAGGACAAGAAAGGTATTTCTCGGACTTCCCCGAACAGGGAACACCTGTGACTGAAGAGAGCTTCGTGGAATTGTCTCTCGAGCTCCCCCACGCACTGACAATGGTTCCGGAATCCTGAGTGTTGGGAAGTTCCACCAACGGTCGGCAGCGCGTGGGTTCTAACGGAAAGCCTAAGCTCGTCTCCCCTGAGGGTTTTCCTAATGTCTCTGTGCCAGGGAATGCTAGGGGGGTTTGCAGGATATCCCAGGGAATGAGGCTGCCTCCCCAAGGTCAGGGAATGTATTTCTCGGACTTCCCCGAACAGGGAACACCTGTGACTGAAGAGAGCTGCGTGGAGTTGTCTCTCGAGCTTCCCCACGCACTGAGAATGGTTCCGGAATCCTGAGCGTGGGGAGGTTCCACCAACGGTCGACAGCGCGGGGTTCTAACGGAAAGCCTAAGCTCGTCTCCCCTGAGGGTTTTCCTAATGTCTCTGTGCCAGGGAATGCTAGGGGGATTTGCAGGATATCCCAGGGAATGAGGCTGCCTCCCCAAGGTCAGAGAAGTTATTTCTCGGACTTCCCCGAACAGTGAACACCTGTGACTGAAGAGAGCTGCGTGGAGTTGTCTCTCGATCTCCCCCACGCACTGACAATGGTTCAGGAATCCTGAGCGTGGGGAGGTTCAACCAACGGTCGGCAGCGCGTGGGTTCTAACCGAATGCCTAAGCTCGTCTCCCCTGAGGGTTTTCCTAATGTCTCTGTGCCAGGGAATGCTAGGGGGGTTTGCAGGATATCCCAGTGACAGAGGCTGCCTCCCCAAGTTCAGGGAAGGTATTTCTCGGACTTCCCCGAACAGGGAACACCTGTGACTGAAGAGAGCTGCCTGGAGTTGTCTCTCGAGCTCCCCCACGCACTGACAATGGTTCCGGAATCCTGAGCGTGGGGAGGTTCCACCAACGGTCGGCAGCGCGTGGGTTCTAACGGAATGGTTAAGCTCGTCTCCCCTGAGGATTTTCCTAATGTCTCTGTGCCAGGGAATGCTAGGGGGGTTTGCAGGATATTCCAGTGTCAGAGGCTGCCTCCCCAAGGTCAGGGATGGTATTTCTCGGACTTCCCCGAACAGGGAACCCCTGTGACTGAAGAGAGCTGCGTGGTGTTGTCTCTCGAGCTCCCCCACGCACTGACAATGTTTCCGGAATCCTGAGCATGGGGAGGTTCCACCAACGGTCGGCAGCGAGTGGGTTCTAACGGAAAGCCTAAGCTCGTCTCCCCTGAGGGTTTTCCTAATGTCTCTGTGCCAGGGAATGCTAGGGGGGTTTGCAGAATATCCCAGTGACTGAGGCTGCCTCCCCAAGGTCAGGGAAGGTATTTCTCGGACTTCCCCGAACAGGGAACACCTGTGAGTGAAGAGAGCTGCGTGGAGTTGTCTCTCGAGCTCCCCCACACACTGACAATGGTTCCGGAATCCTGAGCGTGGGGAGGTTCCACCAACGGTCGGCAGCGCGTGGGTTCTAACAGAAAGACTAAGCTCGTCTCCCCTGAGGGTTTTCCTAATGTCTCTTTGCCAGGGAATGCTAGGGGGGTTTGTAGGATATCCCAGTGACAGAGGCTGCCTCACCAAGTCAGGGAATGTATTTCTCGGACTTCCCCAAACAGGGAACACCTGTGACTGAAGAGACCTGCGTGGAGCTGTCTCTCGAGCTCCCCCACGCACTGACAATGGTTCAGGAATCCTGAGCGTGGGGAGGTTCCACCAACGGTCGGCAGCTCATGGGTTCTAACAGAAAGCCTAAGCTCGTCTCCCCTGAGGGTTTTCCTAATTTCTCTTTGCCAGGGAATGCTAGGGGGGTTTGCAGGATATCCCAGTGACAGAGGCTGCCTCCCAAGCTCAGAGAATGTATTTCTCGGACTTCCCCGAACAGGGAACACCTGTGACTGAAGAGAGCTGCGTGAAGTTGTCTCTCGAGCTCCCCCACGCACTGACAATGCTTCCGGAATCCTGAGCGTGGGGAGGTTCCACCAACGGTCGGCAGCACTTGGGTTCTAACGGAAAGCCTAAGCTCGTCTCCCCTGAGCGTTTTCCTAATTTCTCTTTGCCATGGAATTCTATTGGGGTTTGCAAGATATCCCAGTGACAGAGGCTGCCTCCCCAAGGTCAGGGAAGGTATTTCTCGGACTTCCCCGAACAGGGAACACCTGTGACTGAAGAGAGCTGCATGGAGCTTTCTCTCGAGCTCCCCCACGCACTGACAATGGTTGCGGAATCCTGAGCGTGGGGAGGTTCCACCAACGGTCGGCAGCGCGTGGGTTCTAACAGAAAGCCTAAGCTCGTCTCCCCTGAGGGTTTTCCTAATGTCTCTGTGCCAGGGAATGCTAGGGGGGTTTGCAGGATATCCCAGTGACAGAGGCTGCCTCCCCAAGTTCAGGGAAGTTATTTCTCGGACTTCCCCGACCAGGGAACACCTGTGAGTGAAGAGAGCTGCGTGGAGTTGTCTCTCGAGCTCCCCCACACACTGACAATGGTTCCGGAATCCTGAGCGTGGGGAGGTTCCACCAACGGTCGGCAGCGCGTGGGTTCTAACAGAAAGACTAAGCTCGTCTCCCCTGAGGGTTTTCCTAATGTCTCTGTGCCAGGGAATGCTAGGGGGGTTTGTAGGATATCCCAGTGACAGAGGCTGCCTCCCCAAGTCAGGGAATGTATTTCTCGGACTTCCCCAAACAGGGAACACCTGTGACTGAAGAGACCTGCGTGGAGCTGTCTCTCGAGCTCCCCCACGCACTGACAATGGTTCAGGAATCCTGAGCGTGGGGAGGTTCCACCAACGGTCGTCAGCTCATGGGTTCTAACAGAAAGCCTAAGCTCGTCTCCACTGAGGGTTTTCCTAATTTCTCTTTGCCAGGGAATGCTAGGGGGGTTTGCAGGATATCCCAGTGACAGAGGCTGCCTCCCAAGGTCAGAGAATGTATTTCTCGGACTTCCCCGAACAGGGAACACCTGTGACTGAAGAGAGCTGCGTGAAGTTGTCTCTCGAGCTCCCCCACGCACTGACAATGCTTCCGGAATCCTGAGAGTGGGGAGGTTCCACCAACGGTCGGCAGCACTTGGGTTCTAACGGAAAGCCTAAGCTCGTCTCCCCTGAGCGTTTTCCTAATTTCTCTTTGCCATGGAATGCTATTGGGGTTTGCAAGATATCCCAGTGACAGAGGCTGCCTCCCCAAGGTCAGGGAAGGTATTTCTCGGACTTCCCCGAACAGGGAACACCTGTGAATGAAGAGAGCTGCGTGGAGTTGTCTCTCGAGCTCCCCCACGCACTGACAATGGTTCCGGAATCCTGAGCGTGGGGAGGTTCCAACAACGGTCGGCAACGCGTGAGTTCTAACGGAATGCCTAAGCTCGTCTCCCCTGAGGGTTTTCCTAATGTCTTTGTGTCAGGGAATGCTAGGGGTGATTGCAGGATATCCCAGTGACCGAGGCTGCCTCCCCAAGTTCAGGGAAGGTATTTCCCTGACTTCCCCGAACAGGAAATACCTGTGACTGAAGAGAGCTTCGTGGAGTTCTCTTTCGAGCTCCCCCACGCACTGATAATGGTTCCGGAATCCTGAGCGTTTGGAGGTTCCACCAACGGTAGGCAGCACGTGGGTTCAAACGGAATGCCTAAGCTCGTATCCCCTGAGGGTTTTCCTAATGTCTCTGTGCCAGGGAATGCTAGGGGTGATTGCAGGCAATCCCAGTGACCGAGGCTTCCTCCCCAATTCAGGGAAGGTATTTCCCGGACTTCCCCGAACAGGGAACACCTGTGACTGAAGAGAGCTGCGTGGAGTTGTCCTCGAGCTCCCCCACGCACTGACAATGGTTCCGGAATCCTGAGCGTGGGGAGGTACCACCAACGGTCGGCAGCGCGTGGGTTCTAACGGAAGGCCAAAGCTCGTATCCCCTGAGTGTTTTCCTAATGTCTCTGTGCCAGGGAATGCTAGGGGTGATTGCAGGCAGTCCCAGTGAAAGAGGCTGCCTCCCCAAGGTCAGGGAAAGTATTTCCCGGATTTCCCCGTACAGGGAACACCTGTGACTGAAGAGAGCTGCGTAGAGTTGTTTCTCGAGCTCCCCCACGCACTGACAATTGTTCCGGATTCCTGAGCGTGGGGAGGTTCCACCAAAGGTCGGCAGCGCGTTGGTTCTAACAGAATGCCTAAACTCGTCTCCCCTGAGGGTTTTCCTAATGTCTCTGTGCCAGGGAATTCTAGGGGTGATTGCAGGATATCCCAGTGACCGAGGCTGCCTCCCCAAGGTCAGGGAAGGTATTTCCTGGACTTCCCCGAACAGGGAACACCTGTGACTGAAGAAAGCTGCGTGGAGTTGTCTCTCGAGCTCCCCCACGCACTGACAATGTTTCCGGAATCCTGAGCGTGGGGAGGCTCCACCAACGGTCGCCAGCGCATGGGTTCTAACGGAATGCCTAAGCTCGTCTCCCCTGAGTGTTTTCCTAATGTCTCTGTGCCAGGGAATGCTCAGGGTGATTGCAGGCAATCCCAGTGACCGAGGCTGCCTCCCCAAGTTCAGGGAAGGTATTTCCCGGACTTCCCCGAACAGGGAACACCTGTGACTGAAGAGAGCTGCGTGGAGTTGTCCTCGAGCTCCCCCACGCACTGACAATGTTTCCGGAATCCTGAGCGTGGGGAGGTTCCACCAACGGTCGACAGCGCGGGGTTCTAACGGAAAGCCTAAGCTCGTCTCCCCTGAGGGTTTTCCTAATGTCTCTGTGCCAGGGAATGCTAGGGGGATTTGCAGGATATCCCAGGGAATGAGGCTGCCTCCCCAAGGTCAGAGAAGTTATTTCTCGGACTTCCCCGAACAGTGAACACCTGTGACTGAAGAGAGCTGCGTGGAGTTGTCTCTCGATCTCCCCCACGCACTGACAATGGTTCAGGAATCCTGAGCGTGGGGAGGTTCAACCAACGGTCGGCAGCGCGTGGGTTCTAACCGAATGCCTAAGCTCGTCTCCCCTGAGGGTTTTCCTAATGTCTCTGTGCCAGGGAATGCTAGGGGGGTTTGCAGGATATCCCAGTGACAGAGGCTGCCTCCCCAAGTTCAGGGAAGGTATTTCTCGGACTTCCCCGAACAGGGAACACCTGTGACTGAAGAGAGCTGCCTGGAGTTGTCTCTCGAGCTCCCCCACGCACTGACAATGGTTCCGGAATCCTGAGCGTGGGGAGGTTCCACCAACGGTCGGCAGCGCGTGGGTTCTAACGGAATGGTTAAGCTCGTCTCCCCTGAGGATTTTCCTAATGTCTCTGTGCCAGGGAATGCTAGGGGGGTTTGCAGGATATTCCAGTGTCAGAGGCTGCCTCCCCAAGGTCAGGGATGGTATTTCTCGGACTTCCCCGAACAGGGAACCCCTGTGACTGAAGAGAGCTGCGTGGTGTTGTCTCTCGAGCTCCCCCACGCACTGACAATGTTTCCGGAATCCTGAGCATGGGGAGGTTCCACCAACGGTCGGCAGCGAGTGGGTTCTAACGGAAAGCCTAAGCTCGTCTCCCCTGAGGGTTTTCCTAATGTCTCTGTGCCAGGGAATGCTAGGGGGGTTTGCAGAATATCCCAGTGACTGAGGCTGCCTCCCCAAGGTCAGGGAAGGTATTTCTCGGACTTCCCCGAACAGGGAACACCTGTGAGTGAAGAGAGCTGCGTGGAGTTGTCTCTCGAGCTCCCCCACACACTGACAATGGTTCCGGAATCCTGAGCGTGGGGAGGTTCCACCAACGGTCGGCAGCGCGTGGGTTCTAACAGAAAGACTAAGCTCGTCTCCCCTGAGGGTTTTCCTAATGTCTCTTTGCCAGGGAATGCTAGGGGGGTTTGTAGGATATCCCAGTGACAGAGGCTGCCTCACCAAGTCAGGGAATGTATTTCTCGGACTTCCCCAAACAGGGAACACCTGTGACTGAAGAGACCTGCGTGGAGCTGTCTCTCGAGCTCCCCCACGCACTGACAATGGTTCAGGAATCCTGAGCGTGGGGAGGTTCCACCAACGGTCGGCAGCTCATGGGTTCTAACAGAAAGCCTAAGCTCGTCTCCCCTGAGGGTTTTCCTAATTTCTCTTTGCCAGGGAATGCTAGGGGGGTTTGCAGGATATCCCAGTGACAGAGGCTGCCTCCCAAGCTCAGAGAATGTATTTCTCGGACTTCCCCGAACAGGGAACACCTGTGACTGAAGAGAGCTGCGTGAAGTTGTCTCTCGAGCTCCCCCACGCACTGACAATGCTTCCGGAATCCTGAGCGTGGGGAGGTTCCACCAACGGTCGGCAGCACTTGGGTTCTAACGGAAAGCCTAAGCTCGTCTCCCCTGAGCGTTTTCCTAATTTCTCTTTGCCATGGAATTCTATTGGGGTTTGCAAGATATCCCAGTGACAGAGGCTGCCTCCCCAAGGTCAGGGAAGGTATTTCTCGGACTTCCCCGAACAGGGAACACCTGTGACTGAAGAGAGCTGCATGGAGCTTTCTCTCGAGCTCCCCCACGCACTGACAATGGTTGCGGAATCCTGAGCGTGGGGAGGTTCCACCAACGGTCGGCAGCGCGTGGGTTCTAACAGAAAGCCTAAGCTCGTCTCCCCTGAGGGTTTTCCTAATGTCTCTGTGCCAGGGAATGCTAGGGGGGTTTGCAGGATATCCCAGTGACAGAGGCTGCCTCCCCAAGTTCAGGGAAGTTATTTCTCGGACTTCCCCGACCAGGGAACACCTGTGAGTGAAGAGAGCTGCGTGGAGTTGTCTCTCGAGCTCCCCCACACACTGACAATGGTTCCGGAATCCTGAGCGTGGGGAGGTTCCACCAACGGTCGGCAGCGCGTGGGTTCTAACAGAAAGACTAAGCTCGTCTCCCCTGAGGGTTTTCCTAATGTCTCTGTGCCAGGGAATGCTAGGGGGGTTTGTAGGATATCCCAGTGACAGAGGCTGCCTCCCCAAGTCAGGGAATGTATTTCTCGGACTTCCCCAAACAGGGAACACCTGTGACTGAAGAGACCTGCGTGGAGCTGTCTCTCGAGCTCCCCCACGCACTGACAATGGTTCAGGAATCCTGAGCGTGGGGAGGTTCCACCAACGGTCGTCAGCTCATGGGTTCTAACAGAAAGCCTAAGCTCGTCTCCACTGAGGGTTTTCCTAATTTCTCTTTGCCAGGGAATGCTAGGGGGGTTTGCAGGATATCCCAGTGACAGAGGCTGCCTCCCAAGGTCAGAGAATGTATTTCTCGGACTTCCCCGAACAGGGAACACCTGTGACTGAAGAGAGCTGCGTGAAGTTGTCTCTCGAGCTCCCCCACGCACTGACAATGCTTCCGGAATCCTGAGAGTGGGGAGGTTCCACCAACGGTCGGCAGCACTTGGGTTCTAACGGAAAGCCTAAGCTCGTCTCCCCTGAGCGTTTTCCTAATTTCTCTTTGCCATGGAATGCTATTGGGGTTTGCAAGATATCCCAGTGACAGAGGCTGCCTCCCCAAGGTCAGGGAAGGTATTTCTCGGACTTCCCCGAACAGGGAACACCTGTGAATGAAGAGAGCTGCGTGGAGTTGTCTCTCGAGCTCCCCCACGCACTGACAATGGTTCCGGAATCCTGAGCGTGGGGAGGTTCCAACAACGGTCGGCAACGCGTGAGTTCTAACGGAATGCCTAAGCTCGTCTCCCCTGAGGGTTTTCCTAATGTCTTTGTGTCAGGGAATGCTAGGGGTGATTGCAGGATATCCCAGTGACCGAGGCTGCCTCCCCAAGTTCAGGGAAGGTATTTCCCTGACTTCCCCGAACAGGAAATACCTGTGACTGAAGAGAGCTTCGTGGAGTTCTCTTTCGAGCTCCCCCACGCACTGATAATGGTTCCGGAATCCTGAGCGTTTGGAGGTTCCACCAACGGTAGGCAGCACGTGGGTTCAAACGGAATGCCTAAGCTCGTATCCCCTGAGGGTTTTCCTAATGTCTCTGTGCCAGGGAATGCTAGGGGTGATTGCAGGCAATCCCAGTGACCGAGGCTTCCTCCCCAATTCAGGGAAGGTATTTCCCGGACTTCCCCGAACAGGGAACACCTGTGACTGAAGAGAGCTGCGTGGAGTTGTCCTCGAGCTCCCCCACGCACTGACAATGGTTCCGGAATCCTGAGCGTGGGGAGGTACCACCAACGGTCGGCAGCGCGTGGGTTCTAACGGAAGGCCAAAGCTCGTATCCCCTGAGTGTTTTCCTAATGTCTCTGTGCCAGGGAATGCTAGGGGTGATTGCAGGCAGTCCCAGTGAAAGAGGCTGCCTCCCCAAGGTCAGGGAAAGTATTTCCCGGATTTCCCCGTACAGGGAACACCTGTGACTGAAGAGAGCTGCGTAGAGTTGTTTCTCGAGCTCCCCCACGCACTGACAATTGTTCCGGATTCCTGAGCGTGGGGAGGTTCCACCAAAGGTCGGCAGCGCGTTGGTTCTAACAGAATGCCTAAACTCGTCTCCCCTGAGGGTTTTCCTAATGTCTCTGTGCCAGGGAATTCTAGGGGTGATTGCAGGATATCCCAGTGACCGAGGCTGCCTCCCCAAGGTCAGGGAAGGTATTTCCTGGACTTCCCCGAACAGGGAACACCTGTGACTGAAGAAAGCTGCGTGGAGTTGTCTCTCGAGCTCCCCCACGCACTGACAATGTTTCCGGAATCCTGAGCGTGGGGAGGCTCCACCAACGGTCGCCAGCGCATGGGTTCTAACGGAATGCCTAAGCTCGTCTCCCCTGAGTGTTTTCCTAATGTCTCTGTGCCAGGGAATGCTCAGGGTGATTGCAGGCAATCCCAGTGACCGAGGCTGCCTCCCCAAGTTCAGGGAAGGTATTTCCCGGACTTCCCCGAACAGGGAACACCTGTGACTGAAGAGAGCTGCGTGGAGTTGTCCTCGAGCTCCCCCACGCACTGACAATGTTTCCGGAATCCTGAGCGTGGGGAGGTTCCACCAACGGTCGGCAGCGCGTGGGTTCTAACGGAATGCCTAAGCTCGTCTCCCCTGAGTGTTTTCCTAATGTCTCTGTGCCTGGGAATGCTAGGGTGATTGCAGGATATCCCAGTGACCGAGGCTGCCTAACCAAGGTAAGGGAAGGTATTTCCCGGACTTCCCCGAACAGGGAACACCTGTGACTGAAGACAGCTGCGTGGAGTTGTCTCTCGAGCTCCCCCACGCACTGACAATGGTTCCGGAATCCTGAGCGTGGGGAGGTTCCACCAACGGTCGGCAGCGCGTGGGTTCTAACGGAAAGCCTAAGCTCGTCTCCCCTGAGGGTTTTCCTAATGTCTCTGTGCCAGGGAATGCTAGGTGGGTTTGCAGGATATCCCAGTGACAGAGTCTGCATCCCCAAGGTCAGGGAAGTTATTTCTCGGACTTCCCCGAACAGGGAACACCTGTGACTGAAGAGAGCTGCGTGGAGCTGTCTCTCGAGCTCCCCCACGCACTGACAATGGTTCTGGAATCCTGAGCGTGGGGAGGTTCCACCAACGGTCGGCAGTGCGTGGGTTCTAACGGAAAGCATAAGCTCGTCTCCCCTGAGGGTTTTCCTAATGTCTCTGTGCCAGGGAATGCTAGGGGGGTTTGCAGGATATCCCAGTGACAGAGGCTGCCTCCCCAAGGTCAGGGAAGGTATTTCTCGGACTTCCCCGAACAGGGAACACCTGTGACTGAAGAGAGCTGCGTGGAGTTGTCTCTCGAGCTCCCCCACGCACTGACAATGGTTCCGGAATCCTGAGCGTGGGGAGGTTCCACCAACGGTCGGCAGCGCGTGGGTTCTAACTGAATGCCTAAGCTCGTCTCCCCTGAGGGTTTTCCTAATGTCTCTGTGCCAGGGAATGCTAGGGGTGATGGCAGGATATCCCTGTGACCAATGCTTCCTCCCCAAGGTCACGGAAGGTATTTCCCGGACTTCCCCGAACAGGGAACACCTGTGACTGAGGAGAGCTGCGTGGAGTTGTCTCTCGAGCTCCCCCACGCACTGACAATGGTTCCGGAATCCTAAGCGTCGGGAGGTTCCACCAACGGTCGGCAGCGTATGGGTTCTAACGGAATGCCTAAGCTCGTCTCCCCTGAGGGTTTTCCTAATGTCTCTGTGCCAGGGAATGCTAGGGGTGATTGCAGGATATCCCTGTGACCGAGGCTGCCTCCCCAAGTTCAGGGAAGCTTTTTCCCGGACTTCCCCGAACAGGGAACACCTGTGACTGAAGAGAGCTGCGTGGAGTTGTCTCTCGAGCTCCCCCACGCACTGACAATGGTTCCGGAATCCTGAGCGTGGGGAGGATCCACCAACGGTCGGAAGCGCGTGGGATCTAACGGAATGCCTAAGCTCGTCTCCCCTGCGGGTTTTCCTAATGTCTCTGTGCCAGGGAATGCTTGGGTGATTGCAGGATATCCCAGTGACCGAGGCTGCCTCCCCAAGGTATGGGAAGGTATTTCCCGGACTTCCACGAACAGGGAACGCCTGTGACTGAAGACAGCTGCGTGGAGTTGTCTCTCGAGCTCCCCCACGCACTGACAATGGTTCCGGAATCCTGAGCGTGGGGAGGTTCCACCAACGGTCGGCAGCGCGTGGGTTATAACGGAATGCCTAAGCTCGTCTCCCCTGAGGGTTTTCCTAATGTCTCTGTGCCAGGGAATGCTAGGGGTGATTGCAGGCAATCCCAGTGACCGAGGCTGCCTCCCCAAGTTCAGGGAAGTTATTTCCCGGACTTCCCCGAACAGGGAACACCTGTGACTGAAGAGAGCTGCGTGGAGTTGTCCTCGATCTCCCCCACGCACTGACAATGTTTCCGGAATCCTGAGCGTGGGGAGGTTCCACCAACGGTCGGCAGCGCGTGGGTTCTAACGGAAGGCCTAAGCTCGTATCCCCTCAGTGTTTTCCTAATGTCTCTGTGCCAGGGAATGCTAGGGGTGATTGCAGGCAATCCCAGTGAAAGAGGATGCCTCCCCAAGGTCAGGGAAGGTATTTCCCGGACTTCCCCGAACAGGGAACACCTGTGACTGAAGAGAGCTGTGTAGAGTTGTTTCTCGAGCTCCCCCACGCACTGACAATGGTTCCGGATTCCTGAGCGTGGGGAGGTTCCACCAAATGTCGGCAGCGCGTTGGTTCTAACGGAATGCCTAAGCTCGTCTCCCCTGAGGGTTTTCCTAATGTCTCTGTGCCGGGGAATTCTAGGGGTGATTGCAGCATATCCCAGTGACCGAGGCTGCCTCCCCAAGGTCAGGGAAGTTATTTCCCGGACTTCCCCGAACAGGGAACATCTGTGACTGAAGAGAGCTGCGTGGAGTTTTCTCTCGAGCTCCCCCACGCACTGACAATGGTTCCGGAATCCTGAGCGTGGGGAGGCTCCACCAACGGTCGCCAGCGCATGGGTTCTAACGGAAGGACTAAGCTCGTCTCCCCTGAGTGTTTTCCTAATGTCTCTGTGCCAGGGAATGCTCAGGGTGATTGCAGGCAATCCCAGTGACCGAGGCTGCCTCCCCAAGGTCAGGGAAGGTATTTCCCGGACTTCCCCGAACAGGGAACACCTGTGATTGAAGAGAGCTGCGTGGAGTTGTCTCTCGAGCTCCCCCACGCCCTGACAATGGTTCCGGAATCCTGAGCGTGGGGAGGTTCCAACAACGGTCGGCAGCGCGTGGGTTCTAACGGAATGCCTAAGCTCGTCTCCCCTGAGGGATTTCCTAATGTCTCTGTGCCAGGGAATGCTAGGGATGATTGCAGGATATCCCAGTGAACGTGGCTGCCTCCCCAAGGTCAGGGAAGGTATTTCCCGGACTTCCCCGAAAAAGGGAACACCTGTGACTGAAGAGAGCTGCGTGGAGTTGTCTCTCGAGATCCCGCACGCACTGACAATGGTTCCGGAATCTTGAGCGTGGGGAGGTTCCACCAACGGTCGGCAGCGCGTGGGTTCTAACGGAATGCCTAAGCTCGTCTCCCCTGAGGGTTTTCCTAATGTCTCTGTGCCAGGGAATGCTAGGGGTGATTGCAGGATATCCCAGTGAACGAGGCTGCCTCCCCAAGGTCAGGGAAGGTATTTCCCGGACTTCCCCGAAAAGGGAACACCTGTGACTGAAGAGAGCTGCGTGGAGTTGTCTCTCGAGCTCCCCCACGCACTGACAATGGTTCCGGAATCTTGAGCGTTGGGAGGTTCCACCAACGGTCGGCAGCGCGTGGGTTCTAACGGAATGCCTAAGCTCGTCTCCCCTGAGGGTTTTCCTAATGTCTCTGTGCCAGGGAATGCTAGGGGTGATGGCAGGATATCCCTGTGACCAATGCTTCCTCCCCAAGGTCACGGAAGGTATTTCCCGGACTTCCCCGAACAGGGAACACCTGTGACTGAGGAGAGCTGCGTGGAGTTGTCTCTCGAGCTCCCCCACGCACTGACAATGGTTCCGGAATCCTAAGCGTCGGGAGGTTCCACCAACGGTCGGCAGCGTATGGGTTCTAACGGAATGCCTAAGCTCGTCTCCCCTGAGGGTTTTCCTAATGTCTCTGTGCCAGGGAATGCTAGGGGTGATTGCAGGATATCCCTGTGACCGAGGCTGCCTCCCCAAGTTCAGGGAAGCTTTTTCCCGGACTTCCCCGAACAGGGAACACCTGTGACTGAAGAGAGCTGCGTGGAGTTGTCTCTCGAGCTCCCCCACGCACTGACAATGATTCCGGAATCCTGAGCGTGGGGAGGATCCACCAACGGTCGGAAGCGCGTGGGATCTAACGGAATGCCTAAGCTCGTCTCCCCTGAGGGTTTTCCTAATGTCTCTGTGCCAGGGAATGCTTGGGTGATTGCAGGATATCCCAGTGACCGAGGCTGCCTCCCCAAGTTATGGGAAGGTATTTCCCGGACTTCCACGAAGAGGGAACGCCTGTGACTGAAGACAGCTGCGTGGAGTTGTCTCTCGAGCTCCCCCACGCACTGACAATGGTTCCGGAATCCTGAGCGTGGGGAGGTTCCACCAACTGTCGGCAGCGCGTGGGTTATAACGGAATGCCTAAGCTCGTCTCCCCTGAGGGTTTTCCTAATGTCTCTGTGCCAGGGAATGCTAGGGGTGATTGCAGGCAATCCCAGTGACCGAGGCTGCCTCCCCAAGTTCAGGGAAGTTATTTCCCGGACTTCCCCGAACAGGGAACACCTGTGACTGAAGAGAGCTGCGTGGAGTTGTCCTCGATCTCCCCCACGCACTGACAATGTTTCCGGAATCCTGAGCGTGGGGAGGTTCCACCAACGGTCGGCAGCGCGTGGGTTCTAACGGAAGGCCTAAGCTCGTATCCCCTCAGTGTTTTCCTAATGTCTCTGTGCCAGGGAATGCTAGGGGTGATTGCAGGCAATCCCAGTGAAAGAGGATGCCTCCCCAAGGTCAGGGAAGGTATTTCCCGGACTTCCCCGAACAGGGAACACCTGTGACTGAAGAGAGCTGCGTAGAGTTGTTTCTCGAGCTCCCCCACGCACTGACAATGGTTCCGGATTCCTGAGCGTGGGGAGGTTCCACCAAATGTCGGCAGCGCGTTGGTTCTAACGGAATGCCTAAGCTAGTCTCCCCTGAGGGTTTTCCTAATGTCTCTGTGCCGGGGAATTCTAGGGGTGATTGCAGCATATCCCAGTGACCGAGGCTGCCTCCCCAAGGTCAGGGAAGTTATTTCCCGGACTTCCCCGAACAGGGAACATCTGTGACTGAAGAGAGCTGCGTGGAGTTTTCTCTCGAGCTCCCCCACGCACTGACAATGGTTCCGGAATCCTGAGCGTGGGGAGGCTCCACCAACGGTCGCCAGCGCATGGGTTCTAACGGAAGGACTAAGCTCGTCTCCCCTGAGTGTTTTCCTAATGTCTCTGTGCCAGGGAATGCTCAGGGTGATTGCAGGCAATCCCAGTGACCGAGGCTGCCTCCCCAAGGTCAGGGAAGGTATTTCCCGGACTTCCCCGAACAGGGAACACCTGTGATTGAAGAGAGCTGCGTGGAGTTGTCTCTCGAGCTCCCCCACGCCCTGACAATGGTTCCGGAATCCTGAGCGTGGGGAGGTTCCAACAACGGTCGGCAGCGCGTGGGTTCTAACGGAATGCCTAAGCTCGTCTCCCCTGAGGGATTTCCTAATGTCTCTGTGCCAGGGAATGCTAGGGATGATTGCAGGATATCCCAGTGAACGTGGCTGCCTCCCCAAGGTCAGGGAAGGTATTTCCCGGACTTCCCCGAAAAAGGGAACACCTGTGACTGAAGAGAGCTGCGTGGAGTTGTCTCTCGAGATCCCCCACGCACTGACAATGGTTCCGGAATCTTGAGCGTGGGGAGGTCCCACCAACGGTCGGCAGCGCGTGGGTTCTAACGGAATGCCTAAGCTCGTCTCCCCTGAGGGTTTTCCTAATGTCTCTGTGCCAGGGAATGCTAGGGGTGATTGCAGGATATCCCAGTGAACGAGGCTGCCTCCCCAAGGTCAGGGAAGGTATTTCCCGGACTTCCCCGAAAAGGGAACACCTGTGACTGAAGAGAGCTGCGTGGAGTTGTCTCTCGAGCTCCCCCACGCACTGACAATGGTTCCGGAATCTTGAGCGTGGGGAGGTTCCACCAACGGTCGGCAGCGCGTGGGTTCTAACGGAATGCCTAAGCTCGTCTCCCCTGAGGGTTTTCCTAATGTCTCTGTGCCAGGGAATGCTAGGGGTGATGGCAGGATATCCCTGTGACCAAGGCTTCCTCCACAAGGTCACGGAAGGTTTTTCCCGGACTTCCCCGAACAGGGAACACCTGTGACTGAAGAGAGCTGCGTGGAGTTGTCTCTCGAGCTCCCCCACGCACTGACAAAGGTTCCGGAATCCTGAGCGTGGGGAGGTTCCACCAACGGTCGGCAGCGCGTGGGTTCTAACGGAATGCCTAAGCTCGTCTCCCCTGAGGGTTTTCCTAATGTCTCTGTGCCAGGGAATGCTAGGGGTGATTGCAGGATATCCCTGTGACCGAGGCTGCCTCCCCAAGTTCAGGGAAGCTTTTTCCCGGACTTCCCCGAACAGGGAACACCTGTGACTGAAGAGAGCTGCGTGGAGTTGTCTCTCGAGCTCCCCCACGCACTGACAATGGTTCCGGAATCCTGAGCGTGGGGAGGATCCACCAACGGTCGGAAGCGCGTGGGTTCTAACGGAATGCCTAAGCTCGTCTCCCCTGAGGGTTTTCCTAATGTCTCTGTGCCAGGTAATGCTAGGGTGATTGCAGGATATCCCAGTGACCGAGGCTGCCTCCCCAAGGTAAGGGAAGGTATTTCCCGGACTTCCCCGAACAGGGAACACCTGTGACTGAAGAGAGCTGCGTGGAGTTGTCCTCGAGCTCCCCCACGCACTGACAATGTTTCCGGAATCCTGAGCGTGGGGAGGTTCCACCAACGGTCGGCAGCGCGTGGGTTCTAACAGAAGGCCTAAGCTCGTATCCCCTCAGTGTTTTCCTAATGTCTCTGTGCCAGGGAATGCTAGGGGTGATTGCAGGCAATCCCAGTGAAAGAGGATGCCTCCCCAAGGTCAGGGAAGTTATTTCCCGGACTTCCCCGAACAGGGAACACCTGTGACTGAAGAGAGCTGCGTGGAGTTGTCCTCGAGCTCCCCCACGCCCTGACAATGTTTCCGGAATCCTGAGCGTGGGGAGGTTCCACCAACGGTCGGCAGCGCGTGGGTTCTAACGGAATGCCTAAGCTCGTCTCCCCTGAGGGTTTTCCTAATATCTCTGTGCCAGGGAATGCTAGGGGTGATTGCAGGATATCCCAGTGACCGAGGCTGCTTCCCCAAGTTCAGGGAAGGTATTTCCCGGACTTCCCCGAACAGGGAACACCTGTGACTGAAGAGAGCTGCGTGGAGTTGTCTCTCGTGCTCCCCCACGCACTGACAATGGTTCCGGAATCCTGAGCGTGGGGAGGTTCCACCAACGGTCGGCAGCGCGTGGGTTCTAACGGAATGCCTAAGCTCGTCTCCCCTGAGGGATTTCCTAATGTGTTTGTGCCAGGGAATACTAGGGGTGATTGCAGGATATCCCAGTGAACGAGGCTGCATCCCCAAAGTCAGGGAAGGTATTTCCCGGACTTCCCCGAAAAAGGGAACACCTGTCACTGAAGAGAGCTGCGTGGAGTTGTCTCTCGAGCTCCCCCACGCACTGACAATGGTTCCGGAATCTTGAGCGTGGGGAGGTTCCACCAACGGTCGGCAGCGCGTGGGTTCTAACGGAATGCCTAAGCTCGTCTCCCCTGAGGGTTTTCCTAATGTCTCTGTGCCAGGGAATGCTAGGGGTGATTGCAGGCAATCCCAGTGACCGAGGCTGCCTCCCCAAGGTCATTGAAGGTATTTTCCGGACTTCCCCGAAAAGGGAACACCTGTGACTGAAGAGAGCTGCGTGGAGTTGTCTCTAGAGCTCCCCCACGCACTGATAATGGTTTCGGAATCCTGAGCGTGTGGAGGTTCCACCAACGGTCGGCAGCGCGTGGGTTCTAACGGAATGCCTAAGCTCGTCTCCCCTGAGGGTTTTCCTCATATCTCTGTGCCAGGGAATGCTAGGGGTGTTTGCAGGATATCCCAGTGACCGAGGCTGCCTCCCCAAGGTCAGGGAAGGTATTTCCCGGACTTCCCCGAACAGGGAACACCTGTGACTGAAGAGAGCTGCGTGGAGTTGTCTCTCGAGCTCCCCCACGCACTGACAATGGTTCCGGAATACTGAGCGTGGGGAAGTTCCACCAACGGTCGGCAGCGCGTGGGTTCTAACGGAATGCCTAAACTCGTCTCCCCTGAGGGTTTTCCTAATATCTCTGTGCCAGGGAATGCTAGGGGTGATTTCAGGATATCCCAGTGACCGAGGCTGCCTCCCCAAGTTCAGGAAAGTTATTTCCCGAACTTCCCAGAACAGGGAACACCTGTGACTGAAGAGAGCTGCGTGGAGTTGTCTCTCGAGCTCCCCCACGCACTGACAATGGTTCCGGATTCCTGAGGGTGGGGAAATTCCACCAACGGTCGGCAACGCGTGGGTTCTAACGGAATGCCTAAACTCGTCTCCCCTGAGGGCTTTCCTAATATCTCTGTGCCAGGGAATTCTAGGGGTGATTGCAGGATATCCCAGTGACCGAGGCTGCCTCCCCAAGGTCAGGGAACTTATTTCCCGGACTTCCCCGAACAGGGAACACCTGTGACTGAAGAGAGCTGCGTGGAGTTGTCTCTCGAGCTCCCCAACGCACTGACAATGGTTCCGGAATCCTGAGCGTGGGGAGGTTCCACCAACGGTCGCCAGCGCATGGGTTCTAACGGAATGCCTAAGCTCGTCTCCCCTGAGGGTTTTCCTAATGTCTCTGTGCCAGGGAATGCTAGGGGTGATTGCAGGAAATCCCAGTGACCGAGGCTGCCTCCCCAAGGTCAGTGAAGGTATTTCCCGGACTTCCCCGAACAGGGAACACCTGTGACTGAAGAGAGCTGCGTGGAGTTGTCTCTCGAGCTCCCCCACGCACTGACAATGGTTTCGGAATCCTGAGCTTGGGGAGGTTTCACCAACGGTCGGCAGCGCGTGGGTTCTAACGGAATGCCTAAGCTCGTCTCCCCTGAGGGTTTTCCTAATATCTCTGTGCCAGGGAATGCTAGGGGTGTTTGTAGGATATCCCAGTGACCGAGGCTGCCTCCCCAAGGTCAGGGAAGTTATTTCCCGGACTTCCCCGAACAGGGAACACCTGTGACTGAAGAGAGCTGCGTGGAGTTGTCTCTCGAGCTCCCCCACGCACAGACAATGGTTCCGGAATACTGAGCGTGGGGAGGTTCCACCAAAGGTCGACAGCGCGTGGGTTCTAACGGAAGGCCTAAGCTCGTCTCCCCTGAGGATTTTCCTAATATCTCTGTGCCAGGAAATGCTAGGGGTGATTGCAGGATATCCCAGTGACCGAGGCTGCCTCCCCAAGGTCAGGGAAGTTATTTCCCGGACTTCCCCGAACAGGGAACACCTGTGGCTGAAGAGAGCTGCGTGGAGTTGTCTCTCGAGCTCCCCCACGCTCTGACAATGGTTCCGGAATACTGAGCGTGGGGAAGTTCCACCAACGGTCGGCAGCGCGTGGGTTCTAACGGAATGCCTAAGCTCGTCTCCCCTGAGGGTTTTCCTAATATCACTGTGCCAGGGAATGCTAGGGGTGATTTCAGGATATCCCAGTGACCGAGGCTGCCTCCCCAAGTTCAGGAAAGTTATTTCCCGAACTTCCCAGAACAGGGAACATCTGTGACTGAAGAGAGCTGCGTGGAGTTGTCTCTCGAGCTCCCCCACGCACTGACAATGGTTCCGGATTCCTGAGGGTGGGGAGGTTCCACCAACGGTCGGCAACGCGTGGGTTCTAACGGAATGCCTAAACTCGTCTCCCCTGAGGGCTTTCCTAATGTCTCTGTGCCAGGGAATTCTAGGGGTGATTGCAGGATATCCCAGTGACCGAGGCTGCCTCCCCAAGGTCAGTGAAGGTATTTCCCGGACTTCCCCGAACAGGGAACACCTGTGACTGAAGAGAGCTGCGTGGAGTTGTCTCTCGAGCTCCCCCACGCACTGACAATGGTTTCAGAATCCTGAGCGTGGGGAGGTTCCACCAACGGTCGGCAGCGCGTGGGTTCTAACGGAATGCCTAAGCTCGTCTCCCCTGAGGGTTTTCCTAATATCTCTGTGCCAGGGAATGCTAGGGGTGTTTGCAGGATATCCCAGTGACCGAGGCTGCCTCCCCAAGGTCAGGGAACTTATTTCCCGGACTTCCCCGAACAGGGAACACCTGTGACTGAAGAGAGCTGCGTGGAGTTGTCTCTCGAGCTCCCCCACGCACTGACAATGGTTCCGGAATACTGAGCGTGGGGAGGTTCCACCAAAGGTCGGCAGCGCGTGGGTTCTAACGGAAGGCCTAAGCTCGTCTCCCCTGAGGGTTTTCCTAATGTCTCTGTGCCAGGAAATGCTAGGGGTGATTGCAGGATATCCCAGTGACCGAGGCTGCCTCCCCAAGTTCAGGAAATGTATTTCCCGAACTTCCCAGAACAGGGAACACCTGTGACTGAAGAGAGCTGCGTGGAGTTGTCTCTCGAGCTCCATCACGCACTGACAATGGTTCCGGAATCTTGAGCGTGGGGAGGTTCCACCAACGGTCGGTAGCGCGTGGGTTCTAACGGAATGCCTAAGCTCGTCTCCCCTGAGGGTTTTCCTAATTTCTCTGTGCCAGGGAATGCTAGGGGTGATTGTAGGATATCCCTGTGAACGAGGCTGCCTCCTCAAAGTCAGGGAAGGTATTTCCCGGAGTTCCCCGAACAGGGAACACCTGTGACTGAAGAGAGCCTCGTGGAGTTGTCTCTCGAGCTCCCCCACGCACTGACAATGGTTCCGGAATCCTGAGCGTGGGGAGGTTCCACCAACGGTCGGCTGCGCGTGGGTTCTAACGGAATGCCTAAGCTCGTCTCCCCTGAGGGTTTTCCTAATATCTCTGTGCCAGGGAATGTTAGGGGTGATTACAGGCAATCCCAGTGACCGAGGCTGCCTCCCCAAGTTCAGGGAAGTTATTTCCCGAACTTCCCCGAACAGGGAACACCTGAGAGTGAAGAGAGCTGCGTGGAGTTGTCTCTCGAGCTCCCCCACGCACTGACAATGGTTCCGGAATCCTGAGCGTGGGGAGGTTCCACCAACGGTCGCCAGCGCATGGGTTCTAACGGAATGCCTAACCTCGTCACCCCTGAGGGTTTTCCTAATGTCTCTGTGCCAGGGAATGCTCGGGTGATTACAGGGAATCCCAGTGAAAGAGGTTGCCTCCCCAAGGTCAGGGAAGGTATTTCCCGGACTTCCCCGAACAGGGAACACCTGTGACTGAAGAGAGCTGCGTGGAGTTGTCCTCGAGCTCCCCCACGCACTGACAATGTTTCCGGAATCCTAAGCGTTTGGAGGTTCCACCAACGGTCGCCAGCGCGTGGGTTCTAACGGAATGCCTAAGCTCGTCTCCCCTTAGGATTTTCCTAATGTCTCTGTGCCAGGGAATGCTCGGGGTGATTGCAGGCAATCCCAGTGACCGAGGCTGCCTCCCCAAGGTCAGTGAAGGTATTTCCCGGACTTCCCCGAACAGGGAACACCTGTGACTGAAGAGAGCTGCGTGGAGTTGTCTCTCGAGCTCCCCCACGCACTGACAATGGTTTCGGAATCCTGAGCGTGGGGAGGGTCCACCAACGGTCGGCAGCGCATGGGTTCTAACGGAATGCCTCAGTTCATCTCCCCTGAGTGTTTTCCTAATATTTCTGTGCCAGGGAATGCTAGGTGTGTTTGCAGGATATCCCAGTGACCGAGGCTGCCTCCCCAAGGTCAGGGAAGGTATTTCCCGGACTTCCCCGAACAGGGAACACCTGTGACTGAAGAGAGCTGCGTGGAGTTGTCTCTCGAGCTCCCCCACGCACTGACAATGGTTCCGGAATAATGAGCGTGGGGAGGTTCCACCAACGGTCGGCAGCGCGTGGGTTCTTACGGAATGCCTAAGCTCGTCTCAACTGAGGGTTTTCCTAATGCCTCTGTGCCAGGGAATGCTAGGGGTGATTGCAGGATATCCCAGTGACCGAGGCTGCCTCCCCAAGGTCACGGAAGGTATTTCACGGACTTCCCCGAACAGGGAACACCTGTGACTGAAGAGAGCTGCGTGGAGTTGTCTCTCGAGCTCCCCCACGCACTGACAATGGTTCCGGAATCCTGAGCGTGGGGAGGTTCCACCAACGGTCGAAAGCACGTGGGTTCTAACGGAATGCCTAAGCTCGTCTCCCCTGAGGCTTTTCCTAATGTCTCTGTGCCAGGGAATGCTAGGGGTGATTGCAGGATATCCCAGTGACCGAGGCTGCCTCCCCAAGGTCAGGGAAGGTCTTTCCCGGACTTCCCCTTACAGGGAACACCTGTGACTGAGGAGAGCTGCGTGGAGTTGTCTCTTGAGCTCCATTACGCACTGACAATGGTTCCGGAATCTTGAGCGTGGGGAGGTTCCACCAACGGTCGGCAGCGCTTGGGTTCTAACGGAATGCCTAAGCTCGTCTCCCCTGAGGGTTTTCCTAATGTCTCTGTGCCAGGGAATGCTAGGGGTGATTGTAGGATATCCCTGTGAACGAGGCTGCCTCCCCAAGGTCAGGGAAGGTATTTCCCGTACTTCCCCGAACAGGGAACACCTGTGACTGAAGAGAGCCTCGTGGAGTTGTCTCTCGAGCTCCCCCACGCACTGACAATGGTTCCGGAATCCTGAGCGTGGGGAGGCTCCACCAACGGTCGGCAGCGCGTGGGTTCTAACGGAATGCCTAAGCTCGTCTCCCCTGAGGTTTTTCCTAATGTCTCTGTGCCAGAGAATGTTAGGGGTGATTGCAGGATATCCCAGTGACCGAGGCTGCGTCGCCAAGTTCAGGGAAGGTATTTCCCGGACTTCCCCGAACAGGGAACACCTGTGACTTAACAGAGCTGCGTGGAGTTGTCTCTCGAGATCCCCCACGCACTGACAATGGTTCCGGAATCCTGAGTGTGGGGAGGTTCCACCAACGGTCGGAAGCGCTTGGGTTCTAACGGAATGCCTAAGCTCGTCTCCCCTGAGGGTTTTCCTATTGTCTCTGTGCCAGGGAATGCTAGGGGTGATTGCAGGCAATCCCAGTGCCCGAGGCTGCCTCCCCAAGGTCAGGGAAGGTATTTCCCGGACTTCCCCGAACAGGGAACACCTGTGACTGAAGAGAGCTGCGTGGAGTTGTCTCTCGAGCTCCCCGACGTACTGACAATGGTTCCGGAATCCAGAGCGTGGGGAGGATCCACCAACGGTCGGCAGCGCGTGGGTTCTAACGGAATGCCTAAACTCGTCTCCCCTGAGGGTTTTCCTAATGTCTCTGTGCCAGGGAATGCTAGGGGTGATTGCAGGATATCCCAGTGACCGAGGCTGCCTCCCCAAGTTCAGGGAAGTTTTTTCCCGGACTACCCCGAACAGGGAACACCTGTGACTGAAGAGAGCTGCGTGGAGTTGTCTCTCGAGCTCCCCCACGCACTGACAACGTTTCCGGAATCCTGAGCGTGGGGAGGTTCCACCAACGGTCGGCAGCGCGTGGGTTCTAACGGAATGCCTAAGCTCGTCTCCCCTGAGCGTTTTCCTAATGTCTCTGTGCCAGGGAATGGTAGGGGTGATTGCAGGATATCCCAGTGCCCGAGGCTGCCTCCCCAAGGTCAGGGAAGGTATTTCCCGGACTTCCCCGAACAGGGAACACCTGTGACTGAAGAGAGCTGCGTGGAGTTGTCTCTCGAGCTCCCCCACGCACTGACAATGGTTCCGGAATCATGAGCGTGGGGAGGTTCCATCAACGGTCGGAAGCGCGTGGGTTCTAACGGAATGCCTAAGCTCGTCTCCTCTGAGGGTTTTCCTAATCTCTCTGTGCCAGGGAATGCTAGGGGTGATTGCAGGCAATCCCTGTGACCGAGGCTGCATCCCCAAGGTCAGGGAAGTTATTTCCCGGACTTCCCCGAACAGGGAACACCTGTGACTGAATAGAGCTGCGTGGAGTTGTCTCTCGAGCTCCCCTACACACTGACAATGGTTCCGGAATCCTGAGCGTGGGGAGGTTCCACCAACGGTCGGCAGCGCGTGGGTTCTAACGGAATGCCTAAGCTCGTCTCTCCTGAGGGTTTTCCTAATGTCTCTGTGCCAGGGAATGCTAGGGGTGATTGTAGGATTTCCCAGTGACCGAGGTTGCCTCCCCAAGGTCAGGGAAGTTATTTCCCGGACTTCCCCGAACAGGGAACACCTGTGACTGAAGAGAACTGCGTGGAGTTGTCTCTCGAGCTCCCCCACGCACTGACAATGGTTCCGGAATCCTGAGCGTGGGGAGGTTCCACCAACGGTCGGTAGCGCGTGGGTTCTAACGGAATGCCTAAGCTCCTCTCCCCTGTGGGATTTCCTAATGTCTCTCTGCCAGGGAATGCTAGGGGTGATTGCATGATATCCCAGTGACAGAGGCTGCCTCCCCAAGGTCAGGGAAGGTTTTTCTCGGACTTCCCCGAACAGGTAACACCTGTGACTGAAGAGAGCTGCGTGGAGTTGTCTCTCGAGGTCCCCCACGCACTGACAATGGTTCCGGAATCCTGACGTGGGGAGGTTCCACCAAAGGTCGGCAGCGCGTGGGTTCTAACCGAATGCATAAGCTCGACTCCCCTGAGGGTTTTCCTAATGTCTCTGTGCCAGGGAATGCAAGGGGTGATTGCAGGATATGTCAGTGACCGAGGCTGCCTCCCCAAGGTCAGGGAAGGTATTTCCCGGACTTCCCCGAACAGGGAACACCTGTGACTGAAGAGAGCTGCGTGGAGTTGTCTCTCGAGCTCCCCCACGCACTGACAATGGTTCCGGAATCCTGAGCGTGGGGAGGTTCCACCAACGGTCGGAAGCGCGTGGGTTCTAACGGAATGCCTAAGCTCGTCTACCCTGAGGGTTTTCCTAATGTCTCTGTGCCAGGGAATGCTAGGGGTGATTGCAGGCAATCCCAGTGACCGAGGCTGCCTCCCCAAGGTCAGGGAATGTATTTCCTTGACTTCCCCGAACAGGGAACACCTGTGACTGAAGAGAGCTGCGTGGAGTTGTCTCTCGAGCTCCCCCACGCACTGACAATGGTTCCGGAATCCTGAGCGTGGGGAGGTTCCACCAACGATCGGCAGCGGGTGGGTACTAACGGAATGCCTAAGCTCGTCTCCCCTGAGGGTTTTCCTAATGTCTCTGTGCCAGGGAATGCTTGGGGTGATTGCAGGTTATCCCTGTGACCGAGGCTGCCTCCACAATATCAAGGAAATTATTTTCCGGACTTCTCCTAAAAGGGAACACCTGTGACTGAAGAGAACTGCGTGGAGTTGTCTCTCGAGCTCCCCCACGCACTGACAATGGTTCCGGAATCCTGAGCGTGGGGAGGTTCCACCAACGGTCGGCAGTGCGTGGGTTCTAACGGAATGCCTTAGCTCGTCTCCCCTGAGGGTTTTCCTAATGCCACTGTGCCAGGGAATGCGAGGGGTGATTGCAGGCAATCCCAGTGACCGAGGCTGCCTCCCCAAAGTCAGGGAAGTTATTTCCCGGACTTCCCCGAACAGGGAACACCTGTGACTGAAGAGAGCTGCGTGGAGTTGTCTCTCGAGCTCCCCCACGCACTGACAATGGTTCCGGAATCCTGAGCGTGGGGAGGTTCCACCAACGGTCGGCAGCGCGTGGGTTCTAACTGAATGCCTAAGCTCGTCTCCCCTGAGGGTTTTCCTAATGTCTCTGTGCCAGGGAATGCTAGGGGTGATTGCAGGATATCCCAGTGACCGAGGCTGCCTCCCCAAGGTCAGGGAAGATATTTCCAGGACTTCCCCGAACAGGGAAATCCTGTGACTGAAGAGAGCCTCGTGGAGTTGTCTCTCGAGCTCCCCCACGCACTGAAAATGGTTCCGGAATTCTGAGCGTGGGGAGGTTCCACCAACGGTCGGCAGAGCGTGGGTTCTAACGGAAGGCCTAAACTCGTCTCCCCTGAGGGTTTTCCTAATGTCTCTGTGCCAGGGAATGCTAGGGGTGATTGCAGGATATCCCAGTGACCGAGGCTGCCTCCCCAAGGTCAGGGAAGGTATTTCCCGTACTTCCCCGAACAGGGAAAACCTGTGACTGAAGAGAGCTGCGTGGAGTTGTCTCTCGAGATCCCCCACGCACTGACAATGGTCCCGGAATCCTGAGCGTGGGGAGGTTCCACCAACGGTCGGCATCGCGTGGGTTCTAACGGAATGCCTAAGCTCGTCTCCCCTGAGGGTTTTCCTAATATCTCTGTACCAGGGAATGCTAGGGGTGATTGCAGGCAATCCCAGAGACCGAGGCTGCCTCCCAAAGGTCAGGGAAGGTATTTCCCGGACTTCCCCGAACAGGGAACACCTGTGACTGAAGAGAGCTGCGTGGAGTTGTCTCTCGAGCTCCCCCAAGCACTGACAATGGTTGCGGAATCCTGAGCGTGGGGAGGATCCACCAACGGTCGGCAGCGCCCGGGTTCTAACGGAGTGCCTAAGCTCGTCTCCCCTGAGGTTTTTCCTAATATCTCTGTGCCAGGGAATGCTAGGGGTGATTGCAGGATATCCCAGTGACCGAGCCTGCCACCCCAAGGTCAGGGAAGCTATTTCCCGGACTTCCCCGAACAGGGAACACCTGTGACTGAAGAGAGCTGCGTGGAGTTGTCTCTCGTGCTCCCCCACGCACTGACAATGGTTCCGGAATCCTGAGAGTGGGGAGGTTCCACCAACGGTCGACAGCGCGTGGGTTCTAACGGAATGCCTAATCTCGTCTCCCCTGAGGGTTTTCCTAATGTCTCTGTGCCAGGGAATGCTAGGGGTGATTGCAGGATATCCCAGTGACCGAGGATGCCTCCCCAAGTTCAGGGAAGGTATTTCCCGGACTTCCCCGAACAGGGAAAACCTGTGACTGAAGAGAGCTGCGTGGAGTTGTCTCTCGAGCTCCCCCACGCACTGACAATGTTTCCGGAATCCTGAGAGTGGGGAGGTTCCACCAACGATCGGCAGCGCGTGGGTTCTAACGGAATGCCTAAGCTCGTCTCCCCTGAGGGTTTTCCTATTGTCTCTAAGCCAGGGAATGCTGGGGGTGATTGCAGGATATCCCTGTGACCGAGGCTGCCTCCCCAAGGTCAAGGAAGGTATTTCCCGGACTTCCCCGAACAGGGAACACCTGTGACTGAAGAGAGCTGCGTGGAGTTGTCTCTCGTGCTCCCCCACGCACTGACAATGGTTGCGGAATCCTGAGCGTGGGGAGATTCCACCAACGGTCGGCAGCGCGTGGGTTCTAACGGAATGCCTAAGCTCGTCTCCCCTGAGGGTTTTCCTAATGCCTCTGTGCCAGGGAATGCTAGGGGTTATTGCAGGATATCCCAGTGACCGAGGCTGCCTCCCCAAGGTCAGGGAAAGTATTTCCCGGACTTCCCCGGACAGGGAACACCTGTGACTGAAGGGAGCTGCGTGGAGTTGTCTCTCGAGCTCCCCCACGCACTGACAATGGTTCCGGAATCCTGAGCGTGGGGAGGTTCCACCAATGGTCGGCAGCGCGTGGGTTCTAACGGAATGCCTAAGCTCGTCTCCCCTGAGGGTTTTCCTAATGTCTCTGTGACAGGGAATGCTAGGGGTGATTGCAGGATATCCCAGTGACTGAGGCTGCCTCCCCAAGGTCAGGGAAGGTATTTCCCGGACTTCCCCGAACAGGGAACACCTGTGACTGATGAGAGCTTCGTGGAGTTGTCTCTCGTGCTCCCCCACGCACTGACAATGGTTCCGGAATCCTGAGCGTGGGGAGGTTCCACCAACGTTCGGCAGCGCGTGGGTTCTAACGGAATGCCTAAGCTCATCTCCCCTGAGGGTTTTCCTAATGTCTCTGTACCAGGGAATGCTAGGGGTGATTGCAGGTAATCCCAGTGACCGAGGCTGCCTCCCCAAGGTCAGGGAAGGTATTTCCCGGACTTCCCCGAACAGGGAACACCTGTGACTGAAGAGAGCTGCGTGGAGTTGTCTCTCGAGCTCCCCCACGCACTGACAATGGTTCCGGAATCCTGAGCGTGGGGAGGTTCCACCAACGGTCGGCAGCCCGTGGTTTCTAACGGAGTGCCTAAACTCGTCTCCCCTGTGTGTTTTCCTAATATCTCTGTGCCAGGGAATGCTAGGGGTGATTGCAGGATATCCCAGTGATCGAGGCTGCCTCCCCAAGGTCAGGGAAGGTATTTCCCGTACTTCCCCGAACAGGGAACACCTGTGAGTGAAGAGAGCTGCGTGGATTTGTCTCTCGAGCTCCCCCACGCACTGACAATGGTTCCGGAATCCTGAGCATGGGGAGGTTCCACCAACGGTCGGCAGCGCGTAGGTTGTAACGGAAGACCTAAGCTCGTCTCCCATGAGGGTTTTCCTAATGTCTCTGTGCCAGGGAATGCTAGGGGTGATTGCAGGCAATCCCAGTGACCGAGGCTGCCTCCCCAAGGTCAGGGAAGTTATTTCCCGTACTACCCCGAACAGAGAACACCTGTGACTGAAGAGAGCCTCGTGGAGTTGTCTCTCGAGCTCCCCCACGCACTGACAATGGTTCCGGAATCCTGAGCATGGGGAGGTTCCACCAACGGTCGGCAGCGCGTAGGTTGTAACGGAAGACCTAAGCTCGTCTCCCATGAGGGTTTTCCTAATGTCTCTGTGCCAGGGAATGCAAGGGGTGATTGCAGGATATCCCTGTGACCGAGGCTGCCTCCCCAAAATCAGGGAATGTATTTCCCGGACTTCCCCGAACAGGGAACACCTGTGACTGAAGAGAGCTGCGTGGAGCTGTCTCTCGAGCTCCCCCACGCACTGACAATGGTTCCGGAATCCTGAGCGTGGGGAGGTTCCACCAACCGTCGGCAGCGCGTGGGTTCTAACGGAATGCCTAAGCTCGTCTCCCCTGAGGGTTTTCCTAATGTCTCTGTGCCAGGGAATGCTAGGGGTGATTGCAGGATATCCCTGTGACCGAGGCTGCCTCCCCAAGGTCAGGGAAGTTATTTCCCGGACTTCCCCGTACATGGAACACCTGTGACTGAAGAGAGCTGCGTGGAGTTGTCTCTCGAGCTCCCCCACGCACTGACAATGGTTCCGGAATCCGGAGCCTGGGGAGGTTCCACCAACGGTCGGCAGCGCGTGGGTTCTAACGGAATGCCTAAGCTCGTCTCCCCTGAGGGTTTTCCTAATATCTGTGTGCCAGGGAATGCTAGAGGTGATTGCAGGATATTCCAGTGTCAGAGGCGGCCTCCCCAAGGTCAAGGAATGTATTTCCCGGACTTACCCGAACAGGGAACACCTGTGACTGAAGAGAGCTGCGTGGAGTTGTCTCTCGAGCTCCCCCACGCACTGACAATTTTTCCGGAATCCTGAGCGTGGGGAGGTTCCACCAACGGTCGTCAGCGCGTGGGTTCTAGCGGAATGCCTAAGCTCGTCTCCCCTGAGGGTTTTCCAAATGTCTCTGTGCCAGGGAATGATAGGGGTGATTGCAGGCTATCCCAGTGACCGAGGCTGCCTCCCCAAGGTCAAGGAATGTTTTTCCCGGACTTACCCGAACAGGGAACACCTGTGACTGAAGAGAGCTGCGTGGAGTTGTCTCTCGAGCTCCCCCACGCACTGACAATGGTTCCGGAATCCTGAGCGTGGGGAGGTTCCACCAACGGTCGGCACCGCGTGGGTTCTAACGGAATGCCTAAGCTTGTCTCCCCTGAGATTTTTCCTAATGTCTCTGTGCCAGGGAATGCTAGGGGTGATTGCAGGATATCCCAGTGACCGAGGCTGCCTCCCCAAGGTCAGGGAAGGTATTTCCCGGACTTCCCCGAACAGGGAACACCTGTGACTGAAGAGAGCTGCGTGGAGTTGTCTCTCGAGCTCCCCCACGCACTGACAATGGTTCCGGAATCCTGAGCGTGGGGAGGTTCCACCAACGGTCGGCAGCGCATGGGTTCAAAAGGAATGCCTATGCTCGTCTCCCCTGAGGGTTTTCCTAATGTCTCTGTGCCAGGGAATGCTAGGGGTGATTGCAGGATATCCCAGTGACCGAGGCTGCCTCCCCAAAGTCAGGGAATGTATTTCCCTGACTTACCCTAACAGGGAACACCTGTGAATGAAGAGAGCTGCGTGGAGTTGTCTCTCGAGCTCCCCCACGCACTGACAATGGTTCCGGAATCCTGAGCGTGGGGAGGTTCCACCAACGTTCGGCAGCGCGTGGGTTCTAACGGAAAGCCTAAGCTCGTCTCCCCTGAGGGTTTTCCTAATGTCTCTGTGCCAGGGAATGCTAGGGGTGATTGCAGGATATTAGAGAGACCGAGGCTGCCTCCCCAAGTTCAGGGAAGGTATTTCCCGGACTTCCCAGAACATGGAATACCTGTGACTGAAGAGAGCTGCGTGGAGTTGTCTCTCGTGCTCCCCCACGCATTGACAATGGTTCCGGAATACTGAGCGTGGGGAGGTTCCACCAACGGTCGGCAGCGCGTGGGTTCTAACGGAATGCCTAAGCTCGTCTCCCCTGAGGGTTTTCCTAATGTCTCTGTACCAGGGAATGCTAGGGGTGATTGCAGGTAATCCCAGTGACCGAGGCTGCCTCCCCATGTTCAGGGAAGTTATTTCCCGGACTTCCCCGAACAGGGAACACCTGTGACTGAAGAGAGCTGCGTGGAGTTGTCTCTCGTGCTCCCCCACGCACTGACAATGGTTCCGGAATACTGAGCGTGGGGAGGTTCCACCAACGGTCGGCAGCGCGTGGGTTCTAACGGAATGCCTAAGCTCGTCTCCCCTGAGGGTTTTCCTAATGTCTCTGTACCAGGGAATGCTAGGGGTGATTGCAGGCAATCCCAGTAACCGAGGCTGCCTCCCCAAGGTCAGGGAATGTATTTCCCGGACTTCCCCGAACAGGTAACACCTGTGACTGCAGAGAGCTGCGTGGAGTTGTCTCTCGAGCTCCCCCACGCACTGACAATGGTTCCGGAATCCTTTGCGTGGGGAGGTTCCACCAACGTTCGGCAGCGCGTGGGTTCTAACGGAATGCCTAAGCTCGTCTCCCCTGAGGGTTTTCCTAATGTCTCTGTGCCAGGGAATGCTAGGGGTGATTGCAGGCAATCCCAGTGACCGAGGCTGCCTCCCCAAGTCAGAGAAGGTATTTCCCGGACTTCCCCGAACAGGGAACACCTATGACTGAAGAGAGCTGCGTGGAGTTGTCTCTCGGGCTCCCCCAAGCACTGACAATGGTTCCGGAATTCTGAGCGTGGGGAGGTTCCACCAACGGACGGCAGCGCGTGGGTTCTAACGGAAAGCCTAAGCTCGTCTCCCCTGAGGGTTTTCCTAATGTCTCTTTGCCAGGGTATGCTAGGGGTGATTGCAGGCAATCCCAGTAACCGAGGCTGCCTCCCCAAGGTCAGGGCAGGTATTTCCCGGACTTCCCCGAACAGGTAACACCTGTGACTGCAGAGAGCTGCGTGGAGTTTTCTCTCGAGCTCCCCCACGCACTGACAATGGTTCCGGAATCCTGAGCGTGGGGAGGTTCCACCAACGTTCGGCAGCGCGTGGGTTCTAACGGAATGCCTAAGCTCGTCTCCCCTGAGGGTTTTCCTAATGTCTCAGTGCCAGGGAATGCTAGGTGTGATTGCAGGCAATCCCAGTGACCTAGGCTGACTCCCCAAGGTCAGGGAAGGTATTTCCCGGACTTCCCCGAACAGGGAACACCTGTGACTGAAGAGAGCTGCGTGGAGTTGTCTCTCGAGCTCCCCCACGCACTGACAATGGTTCCGGAATCCTGAGCGTGGGGAGGTTCCACCAACGGTCGGCAGCGCGTGGGTTCTAACCGAATGCGTAAGCTCGTCTCCCTGAGTGTTTTCCTAATGTCTCTGTGCCAGGGAATGCTTGGGGTGATTGCAGGATAACCCTGTGACCGAGGCTGCCTCCCCAAGGTCAGGGAAGGTATTTCCTTGACTTCCCCGAACAGGGAACACCTGTGACTGAAGAGAGCTGCGTGGAGTTGTCTCTCGAGCTCCCCCACGCACTGACAATGGTTCCGGAATCCTGAGCGTGGGGAGGTTCCACCAACGGTCGGCAGCGCGTGGGTTCTAACGGAATGCCTAAGCTCGTCTCCCCTGAGGGTTTTCCTAATGTCTCTGTGCCAGGGAATGCTAGGGGTGATTGCAGGATATCCCAGTGAACGAGGCTGCCTCCCCAAGGTCAGGGAAGTTATTTCCCGGACTTCTGCAAACAAGGAACACCTGTGACTGAAGAGAGCTGCGTGGAGTTCTCTCTCGAGATCCCCCACGCACTGACAATGGTTCCGGAATCCTGAGCGTGGGGAGGTTCCACCAACGGTCGGCAGCGCGTGGGTTCTAACGGAATGCCTAAGCTCGTCTCCCCTGAGGGTTTTACTAATGTCTCTGTGCCAGGGAATGCTAGGGGTTATTGCAGGATATCCCAGTGACCGAGGCTGCCTCCCCAAGTTCAGGGAAGGTATTTCCCGGATTTCCCCGAATAGGGAACACCTGTGACTGAAGAGAGCTGCGTGGAGTTGTCTCTCGAGCTCCCCCACGCACTGACAATGGTTCCGGAATCCTGAGCGTGGGGAGGTTCCACCAACGGTAGGCAGCGCTTGGGTTCTAACGGAATGCCTAAGCTCGTCTCCCCTGAGGGTTTTCCTAAGGTCTCTGTGCCAGGAAATGCTAGGGGTGATTGCAGGATATCCCTGTGACCGAGGCTGCCTCCCCAAGGTCAGGGAAGTTATTTCCCGGACTCCCCCGTACATGTAACACCTGTGACTGAAGAGAGCTGCGTGGAGTTGTCTCTCGAGCTCCCCCACGCCCTGACAATGGTTCCGGAATCCTGAGCGTGGGGAGGTTCCACCAACGGTCGTCAGCGCGTGGGTTCTAACGGAAAGCCTAAGCTCGTCTCCCCTGAGGGTTTTCCTAATGTCTCTGTGCCAGGGAATGCTAGGGGTGATTGCAGGATATCCCAGTGACCGAGGCTACCTCCCCAAGGTCAAGGAATGTATTTCCCGGACTTACCCGAACAGGGAACACCTGTGACTGAAGAGAGCTGCGTGGAGTTGTCTCTCGAGCTTCCCCACGCACTGACAATGGTTCCGGAATCCTGAGCGTGGGGAGGTTCCACCAACGGTCGGCAGCGCGTGGTTTCTAACGGAATGCCTAAGCTCGTCTCCCCTGAGGGTTTTCCAAATGTCTCTGTGCCAGGGAATGCTAGGGGTGATTGCAGGATATCCCAGTGACCGAGGCTGCCTCCCCAAGGTCAAAGAATGTTTTTCCCGGATTTACCCGTACAGGGAACACCTGTTACTGAAGAGAGCTGTGTGGAGTTGTCTCTCGATCTCCCCCACGCACTGACAATGGTTCCGGAATCCTGAGCGTGGGGAGGTTCCACCAACGGTCGGCACCGCGTGGGTTCTAACGGAATGCCTAAGCTTGTCTCCCCTGAGTTTTTTCCTAATGTCTCTGTGCCAGGGAATGCTAGGGGTGATTGCAGGATATCCCAGTGACCGAGGCTGCCTCCCCAAGTTCAGGGAAGGTATTTCCCGGACTTCCCCGAACAGGGAACACCTGTGACTGAAGAGAGCTGCGTGGAGTTGGCTCTCGAGCTCCCCCAGGCACTGACAATGTTTCCGGAATCCTGAGCGTTTGGAGGTTCCACCAACGGTCGGCAGCGCATGGGTTCAAACGGAATGCCTAAGCTCGTCTCCCCTGATGTTTTTCCTAATGTCTCTGTGCCAGGGAATGCTAGGGGTGATTGCAGGCAATCCCAGTGACCGAGGCTGCCTCCCCAAATTCAGGGAAGGTATTTCCCGGACTTACCCTAACAGGGAACACCTGTGACTGAAGAGAGCTGCGTGGAGTTGTCTCTCGAGCTCCCCCACGCACTGACAATGGTTCCGGAATCCTGAGCGTGGGGAGGTTCCACAAACGTTCGGCAGCGCGTGGGTTCCTACGGAATGCCTAAGCTCGTATCCCCTGAGGGTTTTCCAAATTTCTCTGTGCCAGGGAATGCTAGGGGTGATTGCAGGATATCCCAGTGACCGAGGCTGCCTCTCCAAGTTCAGGGAAGGTATTTCCCGGACTTCCCCGAACATGGAACAACTGTGACTGAAGAGAGCTGCGTGGAGTTGTCTCTCGTGCTCCCCCACGCACTGAAAATGGTTCCGGAATAATGAGCGTGGGGAGGTTCCACCAACGGTCGGCAGCGCGTGGGTTCTAACGGAATGCCTAAGCTCGTCTCCCCTGAGGGTTTTCCTAATGTCTCTGTACCAGGGAATGCTAGGGGTGATTGCAGGTAATCCCAGTGACCGAGGCTGCCTCCCCAAGTTCAGGGAATGTATTTCCCGGACTTCCCCAAACAGGGAACACCTATGACTGAAGAGAGCTGCGTGGAGTTGTCTCTCGGGCTCCCCCAAGCACTGACAATGTTTCCGGAATCCTGAGCGTGGGGAGGTTCCACCAAAGGACGGCAGCGCGTGGGTTCTAACGGAAAGCCTAAGCTCGTCTCCCCTGAGGGTTTTCCTAATGTCTCTTTGCCAGGGAATGCTAGAGGTGATTGCAGGCAATCCCAGTGACCGAGGCTGCCTCCCCAAAGTCAGGGAAGGTATTTCCCGGACTTCCCCGAACAGGTAACACCTGTGACTGCAGAGAGCTGCGTGGAGTTGTCTCTCGAGCTCCCCCACGCACTGACAATGTTTCCGGAATCCTGAGCGTGGGGAGGTTCCACCAACGTTCGGCAGCGCGTGGGTTCTAACGGAATGCCTAAGCTCGTCTCCCCTGAGGGTTTTCCTAATGTCTCTGTGCCAGGAAATGCTAGGGGTGATTGCAGGATATCCCTGTGACCGAGGCTGCTTCCCCAAGATCAGGGAAGGTATTTCCCGGACTTCCCCGAACAGGGAACACCTGTGACTGAAGAGAGCTGCGTGGAGTTGTCTCTCGAGCTCCCCCACGCACTGAGAATGGTTCCGGAATCCTGAGAGTGGGGAGGTTCCACCAACGGTCGGCAGCGCGTGGGTTCTAACGGAATGCCTAAGCTCGTCTCCCCTGAGGGTTTTCCTAATGTATCTCTGCCAGGGACTGCTAGAGGTGATTGCAGGTTATCCCAGTGACCGATGCTGCCTCCCCAAGGTCAGGGAAGTTATTTCCCGGACTTCCCCGAACAGGGAACATCTGTGACTGAAGAGATCTGCGTGGAGTTGTCTCTCGAGATCCCCCACGCACTGACAATTTTTCCGGAATCCTGAGCGTGGGGAGGTTCCACCAACGGTCGTCAGCGCGTGGGTTCTAACGGAATGCCTAAGCTCGTCTCCCCTGAGGGTTTTCCTAATATCTCTGTGCCAGGGAATGCTAGGGGTGATTGCAGGATATCCCAGTGACCGAGCCTGCCTCCCCAAGGTCAGGGAAGTTATTTCCCGTACTTCCCCGAACAGGGAACACCTGTGACTGAAGAGAGCTGCGTGGAGTTTTCTCTCGAGTTCCCCCACGCACTGACAATGGTTCCGGAATCCTGAGCGTTGGGAGGTTCCACCAACGGTCGGCAGCGCGTGGGTTCTAACGGAAGGCCTAAGCTCGTCTCCCCTGAGTGTTTTCCTAATGTCTCTGTGCCAGGGAATGCTAGGGGTAATTGCAGGCAATCCCAGTGACCGAGGCTGCCTCCCCAAAGTCAGGGAAGGTATTTCCCGGACTTCCCCGAACAGGGAACACCTGTGACTGAAGAGAGCTGCGTGGAGATGTCTCTCGAGCTCCCCCACGCACTGACAATGGTTCCGGAATCCTGAGCGTGGGTTGGTTCCACCAACGGTCCGCAGCGCGTGGGTTCTAACGGAATGCCTAAGCTCGTCTCCCCTGAGGGTTTTCCTAATGTCTCTGTGCCAGGGAATGCTAGGGGTCATTGCAGGATATCCCTGTGACCGAGGCTGCCTCCCCAAGGTCAGGGAAGGTATTTCCCGGACTTCCCCGAACAGGGAACACCTGTGACTGAAGAGAGCTGCGTGGAGTTGTCTCTCGAGCTCCCCCACGCACTGACAATTTTTTCCGGAATCCTGAGCGTGGGGAGGTTCCACCAAAGGTCGGCAGCGCGTGGGTTCTAACGGAATGCATAAGCTCGTCTCCGCTGAGGGTTTTCCTAATGTCTCTGTGCCAGGGAATGGTAGTGGTGATTGCAGGATATCCCAGTGACCGAGGCTGCCTCCCCAAGTTCAGGGAAGGTATTTCCCGGACTTCCCCGAACAGGGAACACCTGTGACTGAAGAGAGCTGCGTGGAGTTGTCTCTCGAGATCCCCCACGCACTGACAATGGTTCCGGAATCCTGAGCGTGGGGAGGTTCCACCAAAGGTCGACAGCGCGTGGGTTCTAACAGAAGGCATAAGCTCGTCTCCCCTGAGGGTTTTCCTAATGTCTCTGTGCCAGGGAATGCTAGGGGTGATTGCAGGCAATCCCAGTGACCGAGGCTGCCTCCCCAAGGTAAGCGAAGGTATTTCCCGGAATTCCCCGAACAGGGAACACCTGTGACTAAAGAGAGCTGCGTGGAGTTGTCTCTCGAGCTCCCCCACGCACTGACAATGGTTCCGGAATCCTGAGCGAGGGGAGGTTCCACCAAAGGTCGGCAGCGCGTGGGTTCTAACGGAAAGCATAAGCTCGTCTCCCCTGATTGTTTTCCTAATGTCTCTGGCCAGGGAATGCTAGGGGTGATTGCAGGCAATCCCAGTGACCGAGGCTGCCTCCCCAAGGTCAGGGAAGGTATTTCCCGGACTTCCCCGAACAGGGAACACCTGTGACTGAAGAGAGCTGCGTGGAGTTGTCTCTCGAGCTCCCCCACGCACTGACAATGGTTCCGGAATCCTGAGCGTGGGGAGGTTCCACCAACGGTCGCCAGCGCATGGGTTCTAACGGAATGCCTAACCTCGTCTCCCCTGAGGGTTTTCCTAATGTCTCTGTGCCAGGGAATGCTCGGGTGATTACAGGGAATCCCAGTGAAAGAGGTTGCCTCCCCAAGGTCAGGGAAGGTATTTCCCGGACTTCCCCGAACAGGGAACACCTGTGACTGAAGAGAGCTGCGTGGAGTTGTCCTCGAGCTCCCCCACGCACTGACAATGTTTCCGGAATCCTAAGCGTTTGGAGGTTCCACCAACGGTCGCCAGCGCGTGGGTTCTAACGGAATGCCTAAGCTCGTCTCCCCTGAGGGTTTTCCTAATGTCTCTGTGCCAGGGAATGCTCGGGGTGATTGCAGGCAATCCCAGTGACCGAGGCTGCCTCCCCAAGGTCAGTGAAGGTATTTCCCGGACTTCCCCGAACAGGGAACACCTGTGACTGAAGAGAGCTGCGTGGAGTTGTCTCTCGTGCTCCCCCACGCACTGACAATGGTTCCGGAATACTGAGCGTGGGGAGGTTCCACCAACGGTCGGCAGCGCGTGGGTTCTAACGGAATGCCTAAGCTCGTCTCCCCTGAGGGTTTTCCTAATGTCTCTGTACCAGGGAATGCTAGGGGTGATTGCAGGCAATCCCAGTAACCGAGGCTGCCTCCCCAAGGTCAGGGAATGTATTTCCCGGACTTCCCCGAACAGGTAACACCTGTGACTGCAGAGAGCTGCGTGGAGTTGTCTCTCGAGCTCCCCCACGCACTGACAATGGTTCCGGAATCCTTTGCGTGGGGAGGTTCCACCAACGTTCGGCAGCGTGTGGGTTCTAACGGAATGCCTAAGCTCGTCTCCCCTGAGGGTTTTCCTAATGTCTCTGTGCCAGGGAATGCTAGGGGTGATTGCAGGCAATCCCAGTGACCGAGGCTGCCTCCCCAAGTCAGAGAAGGTATTTCCCGGACTTCCCCGAACAGGGAACACCTATGACTGAAGAGAGCTGCGTGGAGTTGTCTCTCGGGCTCCCCCAAGCACTGACAATGGTTCCGGAATTCTGAGCGTGGGGAGGTTCCACCAACGGACGGCAGCGCGTGGGTTCTAACGGAAAGCCTAAGCTCGTCTCCCCTGAGGGTTTTCCTAATGTCTCTTTGCCAGGGAATGCTAGGGGTGATTGCAGGCAATCCCAGTAACCGAGGCTGCCTCCCCAAGGTCAGGGCAGGTATTTCCCGGACTTCCCCGAACAGGTAACACCTGTGACTGCAGAGAGCTGCGTGGAGTTTTCTCTCGAGCTCCCCCACGCACTGACAATGGTTCCGGAATCCTGAGCGTGGGGAGGTTCCACCAACGTTCGGCAGCGCGTGGGTTCTAACGGAATGCCTAAGCTCGTCTCCCCTGAGGGTTTTCCTAATGTCTCAGTGCCAGGGAATGCTAGGTGTGATTGCAGGCAATCCCAGTGACCTAGGCTGACTCCCCAAGGTCAGGGAAGGTATTTCCCGGACTTCCCCGAACAGGGAACACCTGTGACTGAAGAGAGCTGCGTGGAGTTGTCTCTCGAGCTCCCCCACGCACTGACAATGGTTCCGGAATCCTGAGCGTGGGGAGGTTCCACCAACGGTCGGCAGCGCGTGGGTTCTAACCGAATGCGTAAGCTCGTCTCCCTGAGTGTTTTCCTAATATCTCTGTGCCAGGGAATGCTTGGGGTGATTGCAGGATAACCCTGTGACCGAGGCTGCCTCCCCAAGGTCAGGGAAGGTATTTCCTTGACTTCCCCGAACAGGGAACACCTGTGACTGAAGAGAGCTGCGTGGAGTTGTCTCTCGAGCTCCCCCACGCACTGACAATGGTTCCGGAATCCTGAGCGTGGGGAGGTTCCACCAACGGTCGGCAGCGCGTGGGTTCTAACGGAATGCCTAAGCTCGTCTCCCCTGAGGGTTTTCCTAATGTCTCTGTGCCAGGGAATGCTAGGGGTGATTGCAGGATATCCCAGTGAACGAGGCTGCCTCCCCAAGGTCAGGGAAGTTATTTCCCGGACTTCTGCAAACAAGGAACACCTGTGACTGAAGAGAGCTGCGTGGAGTTCTCTCTCGAGATCCCCCACGCACTGACAATGGTTCCGGAATCCTGAGCGTGGGGAGGTTCCACCAACGGTCGGCAGCGCGTGGGTTCTAACGGAATGCCTAAGCTCGTCTCCCCTGAGGGTTTTACTAATGTCTCTGTGCCAGGGAATGCTAGGGGTTATTGCAGGATATCCCAGTGACCGAGGCTGCCTCCCCAAGTTCAGGGAAGGTATTTCCCGGATTTCCCCGAATAGGGAACACCTGTGACTGAAGAGAGCTGCGTGGAGTTGTCTCTCGAGCTCCCCCACGCACTGACAATGGTTCCGGAATCCTGAGCGTGGGGAGGTTCCACCAACGGTAGGCAGCGCTTGGGTTCTAACGGAATGCCTAAGCTCGTCTCCCCTGAGGGTTTTCCTAAGGTCTCTGTGCCAGGAAATGCTAGGGGTGATTGCAGGATATCCCTGTGACCGAGGCTGCCTCCCCAAGGTCAGGGAAGTTATTTCCCGGACTCCCCCGTACATGGAACACCTGTGACTGAAGAGAGCTGCGTGGAGTTGTCTCTCGAGCTCCCCCACGCCCTGACAATGGTTCCGGAATCCTGAGCGTGGGGAGGTTCCACCAACGGTCGTCAGCGCGTGGGTTCTAACGGAAAGCCTAAGCTCGTCTCCCCTGAGGGTTTTCCTAATGTCTCTGTGCCAGGGAATGCTAGGGGTGATTGCAGGATATCCCAGTGACCGAGGCTACCTCCCCAAGGTCAAGGAATGTATTTCCCGGACTTACCCGAACAGGGAACACCTGTGACTGAAGAGAGCTGCGTGGAGTTGTCTCTCGAGCTTCCCCACGCACTGACAATGGTTCCGGAATCCTGAGCGTGGGGAGGTTCCACCAACGGTCGGCAGCGCGTGGGTTCTAACGGAATGCCTAAGCTCGTCTCCCCTGAGGGTTTTCCAAATGTCTCTGTGCCAGGGAATGCTAGGGGTGATTGCAGGATATCCCAGTGACCGAGGCTGCCTCCCCAAGGTCAAAGAATGTTTTTCCCGGATTTACCCGTACAGGGAACACCTGTTACTGAAGAGAGCTGTGTGGAGTTGTCTCTCGATCTCCCCCACGCACTGACAATGGTTCCGGAATCCTGAGCGTGGGGAGGTTCCACCAACGGTCGGCACCGCGTGGGTTCTAACGGAATGCCTAAGCTTGTCTCCCCTGAGTTTTTTCCTAATGTCTCTGTGCCAGGGAATGCTAGGGGTGATTGCAGGATATCCCAGTGACCGAGGCTGCCTCCCCAAGTTCAGGGAAGGTATTTCCCGGACTTCCCCGAACAGGGAACACCTGTGACTGAAGAGAGCTGCGTGGAGTTGGCTCTCGAGCTCCCCCAGGCACTGACAATGTTTCCGGAATCCTGAGCGTTTGGAGGTTCCACCAACGGTCGGCAGCGCATGGGTTCAAACGGAATGCCTAAGCTCGTCTCCCCTGAGGTTTTTCCTAATGTCTCTGTGCCAGGGAATGCTAGGGGTGATTGCAGGCAATCCCAGTGACCGAGGCTGCCTCCCCAAATTCAGGGAATGTATTTCCCGGACTTACCCTAACAGGGAACACCTGTGACTGAAGAGAGCTGCGTGGAGTTGTCTCTCGAGCTCCCCCACGCACTGACAATGGTTCCGGAATCCTGAGCGTGGGGAGGTTCCACAAACGTTCGGCAGCGCGTGGGTTCCTACGGAATGCCTAAGCTCGTATCCCCTGAGGGTTTTCCAAATTTCTCTGTGCCAGGGAATGCTAGGGGTGATTGCAGGATATCCCAGTGACCGAGGCTGCCTCTCCAAGTTCAGGGAAGGTATTTCCCGGACTTCCCCGAACATGGAACAACTGTGACTGAAGAGAGCTGCGTGGAGTTGTCTCTCGTGCTCCCCCACGCACTGAAAATGGTTCCGGAATAATGAGCGTGGGGAGGTTCCACCAACGGTCGGCAGCGCGTGGGTTCTAACGGAATGCCTAAGCTCGTCTCCCCTGAGGGTTTTCCTAATGTCTCTGTACCAGGGAATGCTAGGGGTGATTGCAGGTAATCCCAGTGACCGAGGCTGCCTCCCCAAGTTCAGGGAATGTATTTCCAGGACTTCCCCAAACAGGGAACACCTATGACTGAAGAGAGCTGCGTGGAGTTGTCTCTCGGGCTCCCCCAAGCACTGACAATGTTTCCGGAATCCTGAGCGTGGGGAGGTTCCACCAAAGGACGGCAGCGAGTGGGTTCTAACGGAAAGCCTAAGCTCGTCTCCCCTGAGGGTTTTCCTAATGTCTCTTTGCCAGGGAATGCTAGAGGTGATTGCAGGCAATCCCAGTGACCGAGGCTGCCTCCCCAAAGTCAGGGAAGGTATTTCCCGGACTTCCCCGAACAGGTAACACCTGTGACTGCAGAGAGCTGCGTGGAGTTGTCTCTCGAGCTCCCCCACGCACTGACAATGTTTCCGGAATCCTGAGCGTGGGGAGGTTCCACCAACGTTCGGCAGCGCGTGGGTTCTAACGGAATGCCTAAGCTCGTCTCCCCTGAGGGTTTTCCTAATGTCTCTGTGCCAGGAAATGCTAGGGGTGATTGCAGGATATCCCTGTGACCGAGGCTGCTTCCCCAAGATCAGGGAAGGTATTTCCCGGACTTCCCCGAACAGGGAACACCTGTGACTGAAGAGAGCTGCGTGGAGTTGTCTCTCGAGCTCCCCCACGCACTGAGAATGGTTCCGGAATCCTGAGAGTGGGGAGGTTCCACCAACGGTCGGCAGCGCGTGGGTTCTAACGGAATGCCTAAGCTCGTCTCCCCTGAGGGTTTTCCTAATGTATCTCTGCCAGGGACTGCTAGAGGTGATTGCAGGTTATCCCAGTGACCGAGGCTGCCTCCCCAAGGTCAGGGAAGTTATTTCCCGGACTTCCCCGAACAGGGAACATCTGTGACTGAAGAGATCTGCGTGGAGTTGTCTCTCGAGATCCCCCACGCACTGACAATTTTTCCGGAATCCTGAGCGTGGGGAGGTTCCACCAACGGTCGTCAGCGCGTGGGTTCTAACGGAATGCCTAAGCTCGTCTCCCCTGAGGGTTTTCCTAATATCTCTGTGCCAGGGAATGCTAGGGGTGATTGCAGGATATCCCAGTGACCGAGCCTGCCTCCCCAAGGTCAGGGAAGTTATTTCCCGTACTTCCCCGAACAGGGAACACCTGTGACTGAAGAGAGCTGCGTGGAGTTTTCTCTCGAGTTCCCCCACGCACTGACAATGGTTCCGGAATCCTGAGCGTTGGGAGGTTCCACCAACGGTCGGCAGCGCGTGGGTTCTAACGGAAGGCCTAAGCTCGTCTCCCCTGAGTGTTTTCCTAATGTCTCTGTGCCAGGGAATGCTAGGGGTAATTGCAGGCAATCCCAGTGACCGAGGCTGCCTCCCCAAAGTCAGGGAAGGTATTTCCCGGACTTCCCCGAACAGGGAACACCTGTGACTGAAGAGAGCTGCGTGGAGATGTCTCTCGAGCTCCCCCACGCACTGACAATGGTTCCGGAATCCTGAGCGTGGGTTGGTTCCACCAACGGTCCGCAGCGCGTGGGTTCTAACGGAATGCCTAAGCTCGTCTCCCCTGAGGGTTTTCCTAATGTCTCTGTGCCAGGGAATGCTAGGGGTCATTGCAGGATATCCCTGTGACCGAGGCTGCCTCCCCAAGGTCAGGGAAGGTATTTCCCGGACTTCCCCGAACAGGGAACACCTGTGACTGAAGAGAGCTGCGTGGAGTTGTCTCTCGAGCTCCCCCAAGCACTGACAATTTTTTCCGGAATCCTGAGCGTGGGGAGGTTCCACCAAAGGTCGGCAGCGCGTGGGATCTAACGGAATGCATAAGCTCGTCTCCGCTGAGGGTTTTCCTAATGTCTCTGTGCCAGGGAATGGTAGTGGTGATTGCAGGATATCCCAGAGACCGAGGCTGCCTCCCCAAGGTCAGGGAAGGTATTTCCCGGACTTCCCCGAACAGGGAACACCTGTGACTGAAGAGAGCTGCGTGGAGTTGTCTCTCGAGATCCCCCACGCACTGACAATGGTTCCGGAATCCTGAGCGTGGGGAGGTTCCACCAAAGGTCGACAGCGCGTGGGTTCTAACAGAAGGCATAAGCTCGTCTCCCCTGAGGGTTTTCCTAATGTCTCTGTGCCAGGGAATGCTAGGGGTGATTGCAGGCAATCCCAGTGACCGAGGCTGCCTCCCCAAGGTAAGCGAAGGTATTTCCCGGAATTCCCCGAACAGGGAACACCTGTGACTAAAGAGAGCTGCGTGGAGTTGTCTCTCGAGCTCCCCCACGCACTGACAATGGTTCCGGAATCCTGAGCGAGGGGAGGTTCCACCAAAGGTCGGCAGCGCGTGGGTTCTAACGGAAAGCATAAGCTCGTCTCCCCTGATTGTTTTCCTAATGTCTCTGGCCAGGGAATGCTAGGGGTGATTGCAGGCAATCCCAGTGACCGAGGCTGCCTCCCCAAGGTCAGGGAAGGTATTTCCCGGACTTCCCCGAACAGGGAACACCTGTGACTGAAGAGAGCTGCGTGGAGTTGTCTCTCGAGCTCCCCCACGCACTGACAATGGTTCCGGAATCCTGAGCGTGGGGAGGTTCCACCAACGGTCGCCAGCGCATGGGTTCTAACGGAATGCCTAACCTCGTCTCCCCTGAGGGTTTTCCTAATGTCTCTGTGCCAGGGAATGCTCGGGTGATTACAGGGAATCCCAGTGAAAGAGGTTGCCTCCCCAAGGTCAGGGAAGGTATTTCCCGGACTTCCCCGAACAGGGAACACCTGTGACTGAAGAGAGCTGCGTGGAGTTGTCCTCGAGCTCCCCCACGCACTGACAATGTTTCCGGAATCCTAAGCGTTTGGAGGTTCCACCAACGGTCGCCAGCGCGTGGGTTCTAACGGAATGCCTAAGCTCGTCTCCCCTGAGGGTTTTCCTAATGTCTCTGTGCCAGGGAATGCTCGGGGTGATTGCAGGCAATCCCAGTGACCGAGGCCGCCTCCCCAAGTTCAGTGAAGGTATTTCCCGGACTTCCCCGAACAGGGAACACCTGTGACTGAAGAGAGCTGCGTGGAGTTGTCTCTCGAGCTCCCCCACGCACTGACAATGTTTTCGGAATCCTGAGCGTGGGGAGGTTCCACCAACGGTCGGCAGCGCATGGGTTCTAACGGAATGCCTCAGTTCATCTCCCCTGAGTGTTTTCCTAATATTTCTGTGCCAGGGAATGCTAGGGGTGTTTGCAGGATATCCCAGTGACCGAGGCTGCCTCCCCAAGGTCAGGGAAGGTATTTCCCGGACTTCCCCGAACAGGGAACACCTGTGACTGAAGAGAGCTGCGTGGAGTTGTCTCTCGAGCTCCCCCACGCACTGACAATGGTTCCGGAATCCTGAGCGTGGGTTGGTTCCACCAACGGTCCGCAGCGCGTGGGTTCTAACGGAATGCCTAAGCTCGTCTCCCCTGAGGGTTTTCCTAATGTCTCTGTGCCAGGGAATGCTAGGGGTCATTGCAGGATATCCCTGTGACCGAGGCTGCCTCCCCAAGGTCAGGGAAGGTATTTCCCGGACTTCCCCGAACAGGGAACACCTGTGACTGAAGAGAGCTGCGTGGAGTTGTCTCTCGAGCTCCCCCACGCACTGACAATTTTTTCCGGAATCCTGAGCGTGGGGAGGTTCCACCAAAGGTCGGCAGCGCGTGGGTTCTAACGGAATGCATAAGCTCGTCTCCGCTGAGGGTTTTCCTAATGTCTCTGTGCCAGGGAATGGTAGTGGTGATTGCAGGATATCCCAGTGACCGAGGCTGCCTCCCCAAGTTCAGGGAAGGTATTTCCCGGACTTCCCCGAACAGGGAACACCTGTGACTGAAGAGAGCTGCGTGGAGTTGTCTCTCGAGATCCCCCACGCACTGACAATGGTTCCGGAATCCTGAGCGTGGGGAGGTTCCACCAAAGGTCGACAGCGCGTGGGTTCTAACAGAAGGCATAAGCTCGTCTCCCCTGAGGGTTTTCCTAATGTCTCTGTGCCAGGGAATGCTAGGGGTGATTGCAGGCAATCCCAGTGACCGAGGCTGCCTCCCCAAGGTAAGCGAAGGTATTTCCCGGAATTCCCCGAACAGGGAACACCTGTGACTAAAGAGAGCTGCGTGGAGTTGTCTCTCGAGCTCCCCCACGCACTGACAATGGTTCCGGAATCCTGAGCGAGGGGAGGTTCCACCAAAGGTCGGCAGCGCGTGGGTTCTAACGGAAAGCATAAGCTCGTCTCCCCTGATTGTTTTCCTAATGTCTCTGGCCAGGGAATGCTAGGGGTGATTGCAGGCAATCCCAGTGACCGAGGCTGCCTCCCCAAGGTCAGGGAAGGTATTTCCCGGACTTCCCCGAACAGGGAACACCTGTGACTGAAGAGAGCTGCGTGGAGTTGTCTCTCGAGCTCCCCCACGCACTGACAATGGTTCCGGAATCCTGAGCGTGGGGAGGTTCCACCAACGGTCGCCAGCGCATGGGTTCTAACGGAATGCCTAACCTCGTCTCCCCTGAGGGTTTTCCTAATGTCTCTGTGCCAGGGAATGCTCGGGTGATTACAGGGAATCCCAGTGAAAGAGGTTGCCTCCCCAAGGTCAGGGAAGGTATTTCCCGGACTTCCCCGAACAGGGAACACCTGTGACTGAAGAGAGCTGCGTGGAGTTGTCCTCGAGCTCCCCCACGCACTGACAATGTTTCCGGAATCCTAAGCGTTTGGAGGTTCCACCAACGGTCGCCAGCGCGTGGGTTCTAACGGAATGCCTAAGCTCGTCTCCCCTGAGCGTTTTCCTAATGTCTCTGTGCCAGGGAATGCTCGGGGTGATTGCAGGCAATCCCAGTGACCGAGGCTGCCTCCCCAAGGTCAGTGAAGGTATTTCCCGGACTTCCCCGAACAGGGAACACCTGTGACTGAAGAGAGCTGCGTGGAGTTGTCTCTCGTGCTCCCCCACGCACTGACAATGGTTCCGGAATACTGAGCGTGGGGAGGTTCCACCAACGGTCGGCAGCGCGTGGGTTCTAACGGAATGCCTAAGCTCGTCTCCCCTGAGGGTTTTCCTAATGTCTCTGTACCAGGGAATGCTAGGGGTGATTGCAGGCAATCCCAGTAACCGAGGCTGCCTCCCCAAGGTCAGGGAATGTATTTCCCGGACTTCCCCGAACAGGTAACACCTGTGACTGCAGAGAGCTGCGTGGAGTTGTCTCTCGAGCTCCCCCACGCACTGACAATGGTTCCGGAATCCTTTGCGTGGGGAGGTTCCACCAACGTTCGGCAGCGTGTGGGTTCTAACGGAATGCCTAAGCTCGTCTCCCCTGAGGGTTTTCCTAATGTCTCTGTGCCAGGGAATGCTAGGGGTGATTGCAGGCAATCCCAGTGACCGAGGCTGCCTCCCCAAGTCAGAGAAGGTATTTCCCGGACTTCCCCGAACAGGGAACACCTATGACTGAAGAGAGCTGCGTGGAGTTGTCTCTCGGGCTCCCCCAAGCACTGACAATGGTTCCGGAATTCTGAGCGTGGGGAGGTTCCACCAACGGACGGCAGCGCGTGGGTTCTAACGGAAAGCCTAAGCTCGTCTCCCCTGAGGGTTTTCCTAATGTCTCTTTGCCAGGGAATGCTAGGGGTGATTGCAGGCAATCCCAGTAACCGAGGCTGCCTCCCCAAGGTCAGGGCAGGTATTTCCCGGACTTCCCCGAACAGGTAACACCTGTGACTGCAGAGAGCTGCGTGGAGTTTTCTCTCGAGCTCCCCCACGCACTGACAATGGTTCCGGAATCCTGAGCGTGGGGAGGTTCCACCAACGTTCGGCAGCGCGTGGGTTCTAACGGAATGCCTAAGCTCGTCTCCCCTGAGGGTTTTCCTAATGTCTCAGTGCCAGGGAATGCTAGGTGTGATTGCAGGCAATCCCAGTGACCTAGGCTGACTCCCCAAGGTCAGGGAAGGTATTTCCCGGACTTCCCCGAACAGGGAACACCTGTGACTGAAGAGAGCTGCGTGGAGTTGTCTCTCGAGCTCCCCCACGCACTGACAATGGTTCCGGAATCCTGAGCGTGGGGAGGTTCCACCAACGGTCGGCAGCGCGTGGGTTCTAACCGAACGCGTAAGCTCGTCTCCCTGAGTGTTTTCCTAATATCTCTGTGCCAGGGAATGCTTGGGGTGATTGCAGGATAACCCTGTGACCGAGGCTGCCTCCCCAAGGTCAGGGAAGGTATTTCCTTGACTTCCCCGAACAGGGAACACCTGTGACTGAAGAGAGCTGCGTGGAGTTGTCTCTCGAGCTCCCCCACGCACTGACAATGGTTCCGGAATCCTGAGCGTGGGGAGGTTCCACCAACGGTCGGCAGCGCGTGGGTTCTAACGGAATGCCTAAGCTCGTCTCCCCTGAGGGTTTTCCTAATGTCTCTGTGCCAGGGAATGCTAGGGGTGATTGCAGGATATCCCAGTGAACGAGGCTGCCTCCCCAAGGTCAGGGAAGTTATTTCCCGGACTTCTGCAAACAAGGAACACCTGTGACTGAAGAGAGCTGCGTGGAGTTCTCTCTCGAGATCCCCCACGCACTGACAATGGTTCCGGAATCCTGAGCGTGGGGAGGTTCCACCAACGGTCGGCAGCGCGTGGGTTCTAACGGAATGCCTAAGCTCGTCTCCCCTGAGGGTTTTACTAATGTCTCTGTGCCAGGGAATGCTAGGGGTTATTGCAGGATATCCCAGTGACCGAGGCTGCCTCCCCAAGTTCAGGGAAGGTATTTCCCGGATTTCCCCGAATAGGGAACACCTGTGACTGAAGAGAGCTGCGTGGAGTTGTCTCTCGAGCTCCCCCACGCACTGACAATGGTTCCGGAATCCTGAGCGTGGGGAGGTTCCACCAACGGTAGGCAGCGCTTGGGTTCTAACGGAATGCCTAAGCTCGTCTCCCCTGAGGGTTTTCCTAAGGTCTCTGTGCCAGGAAATGCTAGGGGTGATTGCAGGATATCCCTGTGACCGAGGCTGCCTCCCCAAGGTCAGGGAAGTTATTTCCCGGACTCCCCCGTACATGGAACACCTGTGACTGAAGAGAGCTGCGTGGAGTTGTCTCTCGAGCTCCCCCACGCCCTGACAATGGTTCCGGAATCCTGAGCGTGGGGAGGTTCCACCAACGGTCGTCAGCGCGTGGGTTCTAACGGAAAGCCTAAGCTCGTCTCCCCTGAGGGTTTTCCTAATGTCTCTGTGCCAGGGAATGCTAGGGGTGATTGCAGGATATCCCAGTGACCGAGGCTACCTCCCCAAGGTCAAGGAATGTATTTCCCGGACTTACCCGAACAGGGAACACCTGTGACTGAAGAGAGCTGCGTGGAGTTGTCTCTCGAGCTTCCCCACGCACTGACAATGGTTCCGGAATCCTGAGCGTGGGGAGGTTCCACCAACGGTCGGCAGCGCGTGGGTTCTAACGGAATGCCTAAGCTCGTCTCCCCTGAGGGTTTTCCAAATGTCTCTGTGCCAGGGAATGCTAGGGGTGATTGCAGGATATCCCAGTGACCGAGGCTGCCTCCCCAAGGTCAAAGAATGTTTTTCCCGGATTTACCCGTACAGGGAACACCTGTTACTGAAGAGAGCTGTGTGGAGTTGTCTCTCGATCTCCCCCACGCACTGACAATGGTTCCGGAATCCTGAGCGTGGGGAGGTTCCACCAACGGTCGGCACCGCGTGGGTTCTAACGGAATGCCTAAGCTTGTCTCCCCTGAGTTTTTTCCTAATGTCTCTGTGCCAGGGAATGCTAGGGGTGATTGCAGGATATCCCAGTGACCGAGGCTGCCTCCCCAAGTTCAGGGAAGGTATTTCCCGGACTTCCCCGAACAGGGAACACCTGTGACTGAAGAGAGCTGCGTGGAGTTGGCTCTCGAGCTCCCCCAGGCACTGACAATGTTTCCGGAATCCTGAGCGTTTGGAGGTTCCACCAACGGTCGGCAGCGCATGGGTTCAAACGGAATGCCTACGCTCGTCTCCCCTGAGGTTTTTCCTAATGTCTCTGTGCCAGGGAATGCTAGGGGTGATTGCAGGCAATCCCAGTGACCGAGGCTGCCTCCCCAAATTCAGGGAAGGTATTTCCCGGACTTACCCTAACAGGGAACACCTGTGACTGAAGAGAGCTGCGTGGAGTTGTCTCTCGAGCTCCCCCACGCACTGACAATGGTTCCGGAATCCTGAGCGTGGGGAGGTTCCACAAACGTTCGGCAGCGCGTGGGTTCCTACGGAATGCCTAAGCTCGTATCCCCTGAGGGTTTTCCAAATTTCTCTGTGCCAGGGAATGCTAGGGGTGATTGCAGGATATCCCAGTGACCGAGGCTGCCTCTCCAAGTTCAGGGAAGGTATTTCCCGGACTTCCCCGAACATGGAACAACTGTGACTGAAGAGAGCTGCGTGGAGTTGTCTCTCGTGCTCCCCCACGCACTGAAAATGGTTCCGGAATAATGAGCGTGGGGAGGTTCCACCAACGGTCGGCAGCGCGTGGGTTCTAACGGAATGCCTAAGCTCGTCTCCCCTGAGGGTTTTCCTAATGTCTCTGTACCAGGGAATGCTAGGGGTGATTGCAGGTAATCCCAGTGACCGAGGCTGCCTCCCCAAGTTCAGGGAATGTATTTCCCGGACTTCCCCAAACAGGGAACACCTATGACTGAAGAGAGCTGCGTGGAGTTGTCTCTCGGGCTCCCCCAAGCACTGACAATGTTTCCGGAATCCTGAGCGTGGGGAGGTTCCACCAAAGGACGGCAGCGCGTGGGTTCTAACGGAAAGCCTAAGCTCGTCTCCCCTGAGGGTTTTCCTAATGTCTCTTTGCCAGGGAATGCTAGAGGTGATTGCAGGCAATCCCAGTGACCGAGGCTGCCTCCCCAAAGTCAGGGAAGGTATTTCCCGGACTTCCCCGAACAGGTAACACCTGTGACTGCAGAGAGCTGCGTGGAGTTGTCTCTCGAGCTCCCCCACGCACTGACAATGTTTCCGGAATCCTGAGCGTGGGGAGGTTCCACCAACGTTCGGCAGCGCGTGGGTTCTAACGGAATGCCTAAGCTCGTCTCCCCTGAGGGTTTTCCTAATGTCTCTGTGCCAGGAAATGCTAGGGGTGATTGCAGGATATCCCTGTGACCGAGGCTGCTTCCCCAAGATCAGGGAAGGTATTTCCCGGACTTCCCCGAACAGGGAACACCTGTGACTGAAGAGAGCTGCGTGGAGTTGTCTCTCGAGCTCCCCCACGCACTGAGAATGGTTCCGGAATCCTGAGAGTGGGGAGGTTCCACCAACGGTCGGCAGCGCGTGGGTTCTAACGGAATGCCTAAGCTCGTCTCCCCTGAGGGTTTTCCTAATGTATCTCTGCCAGGGACTGCTAGAGGTGATTGCAGGTTATCCCAGTGACCGAGGCTGCCTCCCCAAGGTCAGGGAAGTTATTTCCCGGACTTCCCCGAACAGGGAACATCTGTGACTGAAGAGATCTGCGTGGAGTTGTCTCTCGAGATCCCCCACGCACTGACAATTTTTCCGGAATCCTGAGCGTGGGGAGGTTCCACCAACGGTCGTCAGCGCGTGGGTTCTAACGGAATGCCTAAGCTCGTCTCCCCTGAGGGTTTTCCTAATATCTCTGTGCCAGGGAATGCTAGGGGTGATTGCAGGATATCCCAGTGACCGAGCCTGCCTCCCCAAGGTCAGGGAAGTTATTTCCCGTACTTCCCCGAACAGGGAACACCTGTGACTGAAGAGAGCTGCGTGGAGTTTTCTCTCGAGTTCCCCCACGCACTGACAATGGTTCCGGAATACTGAGCGTTGGGAGGTTCCACCAACGGTCGGCAGCGCGTGGGTTCTAACGGAAGGCCTAAGCTCGTCTCCCCTGAGTGTTTTCCTAATGTCTCTGTGCCAGGGAATGCTAGGGGTAATTGCAGGCAATCCCAGTGACCGAGGCTGCCTCCCCAAAGTCAGGGAAGGTATTTCCCGGACTTCCCCGAACAGGGAACACCTGTGACTGAAGAGAGCTGCGTGGAGATGTCTCTCGAGCTCCCCCACGCACTGACAATGGTTCCGGAATCCTGAGCGTGGGTTGGTTCCACCAACGGTCCGCAGCGCGTGGGTTCTAACGGAATGCCTAAGCTCGTCTCCCCTGAGGGTTTTCCTAATGTCTCTGTGCCAGGGAATGCTAGGGGTCATTGCAGGATATCCCTGTGACCGAGGCTGCCTCCCCAAGGTCAGGGAAGTTATTTCCCGGACTTCCCCGAACAGGGAACACCTGTGACTGAAGAGAGCTGCGTGGAGTTGTCTCTCGAGCTCCCCCACGCACTGACAATTTTTTCCGGAATCCTGAGCGTGGGGAGGTTCCACCAAAGGTCGGCAGCGCGTGGGTTCTAACGGAATGCATAAGCTCGTCTCCGCTGAGGGTTTTCCTAATGTCTCTGTGCCAGGGAATGGTAGTGGTGATAGCAGGATATCCCAGTGACCGAGGCTGCCTCCCCAAGGTCAGGGAAGGTATTTCCCGGACTTCCCCGAACAGGGAACACCTGTGACTGAAGAGAGCTGCGTGGAGTTGTCTCTCGAGATCCCCCACGCACTGACAATGGTTCCGGAATCCTGAGCGTGGGGAGGTTCCACCAAAGGTCGACAGCGCGTGGGTTCTAACAGAAGGCATAAGCTCGTCTCCCCTGAGGGTTTTCCTAATGTCTCTGTGCCAGGGAATGCTAGGGGTGATTGCAGGCAATCCCAGTGACCGAGGCTGCCTCCCCAAGGTAAGCGAAGGTATTTCCCGGAATTCCCCGAACAGGGAACACCTGTGACTAAAGAGAGCTGCGTGGAGTTGTCTCTCGAGCTCCCCCACGCACTGACAATGGTTCCGGAATCCTGAGCGAGGGGAGGTTCCACCAAAGGTCGGCAGCGCGTGGGTTCTAACGGAAAGCATAAGCTCGTCTCCCCTGATTGTTTTCCTAATGTCTCTGGCCAGGGAATGCTAGGGGTGATTGCAGGCAATCCCAGTGACCGAGGCTGCCTCCCCAAGGTCAGGGAAGGTATTTCCCGGACTTCCCCGAACAGGGAACACCTGTGACTGAAGAGAGCTGCGTGGAGTTGTCTCTCGAGCTCCCCCACGCACTGACAATGGTTCAGGAATCCTGAGCGTGGGGAGGTTCCACCAACGGTCGCCAGCGCATGGGTTCTAACGGAATGCCTAACCTCGTCTCCCCTGAGGGTTTTCCTAATGTCTCTGTGCCAGGGAATGCTCGGGTGATTACAGGGAATCCCAGTGAAAGAGGTTGCCTCCCCAAGGTCAGGGAAGGTATTTCCCGGACTTCCCCGAACAGGGAACACCTGTGACTGAAGAGAGCTGCGTGGAGTTGTCCTCGAGCTCCCCCACGCACTGACAATGTTTCCGGAATCCTAAGCGTTTGGAGGTTCCACCAACGGTCGCCAGCGCGTGGGTTCTAACGGAATGCCTAAGCTCGTCTCCCCTGAGGGTTTTCCTAATGTCTCTGTGCCAGGGAATGCTCGGGGTGATTGCAGGCAATCCCAGTGACCGAGGCTGCCTCCCCAAGGTCAGTGAAGGTATTTCCCGGACTTCCCCGAACAGGGAACACCTGTGACTGAAGAGAGCTGCGTGGAGTTGTCTCTCGAGCTCCCCCACGCACTGACAATGGTTTCGGAATCCTGAGCGTGGGGAGGTTCCACCAACGGTCGGCAGCGCATGGGTTCTAACGGAATGCCTCAGTTCATCTCCCCTGAGTGTTTTCCTAATATTTCTGTGCCAGGGAATGCTGGGGGTGTTTGCAGGATATCCCAGTGACCGAGGCTGCCTCCCCAAGGTCAGGGAAGGTATTTCCCGGACTTCCCCGAACAGGGAACACCTGTGACTGAAGAGAGCTGCGTGGAGTTGTCTCTCGAGCTCCCCCACGCACTGACAATGGTTCCGGAATAATGAGCGTGGGGAGGTTCCACCAACGGTCGGCAGCGCGTGGGTTCTTACGGAATGCCTAAGCTCGTCTCAACTGAGGGTTTTCCTAATGCCTCTGTGCCAGGGAATGCTAGGGGTGATTGCAGGATATCCCAGTGACCGAGGCTGCCTCCCCAAGGTCACGGAAGGTATTTCACGGACTTCCCCGAACAGGGAACACCTGTGACTGAAGAGAGCTGCGTGGAGTTGTCTCTCGAGCTCCCCCACGCACTGACAATGGTTCCGGAATCCTGAGCGTGGGGAGGTTCCACCAACGGTCGAAAGCACGTGGGTTCTAACGGAATGCCTAAGCTCGTCTCCCCTGAGGCTTTTCCTAATGTCTCTGTGCCAGGGAATGCTAGGGGTGATTGCAGGATATCCCAGTGACCGAGGCTGCCTCCCCAAGGTCAGGGAAGGTCTTTCCCGGACTTCCCCTTACAGGGAACACCTGTGACTGAGGAGAGCTGCGTGGAGTTGTCTCTTGAGCTCCATTACGCACTGACAATGGTTCCGGAATCTTGAGCGTGGGGAGGTTCCACCAACGGTCGGCAGCGCGTGGGTTCTAACGGAATGCCTAAGCTCGTCTCCCCTGAGGGTTTTCCTAATGTCTCTGTGCCAGGGAATGCTAGGGGTGATTGTAGGATATCCCTGTGAACGAGGCTGCCTCCCCAAGGTCAGGGAAGGTATTTCCCGTACTTCCCCGAACAGGGAACACCTGTGACTGAAGAGAGCCACGTGGAGTTGTCTCTCGAGCTCCCCCACGCACTGACAATGGTTCCGGAATCCTGAGCGTGGGGAGGTTCCACCAACGGTCGGCAGCGCGTGGGTTCTAACGGAATGCCTAAGCTCGTCTCCCCTGAGGGTTTTCCTAATGTCTCTGTGCCAGAGAATGCTAGGGGTGATTGCAGGATATCCCAGTGACCGAGGCTGCGTCGCCAAGTTCAGGGAAGGTATTTCCCGGACTTCCCCGAACAGGGAACACCTGTGACTTAACAGAGCTGCGTGGAGTTGTCTCTCGAGATCCCCCACGCACTGACAATGGTTCCGGAATCCTGAGTGTGGGGAGGTTCCACCAACGGTCGGAAGCGCTTGGGTTCTAACGGAATGCCTAAGCTCGTCTCCCCTGAGGGTTTTCCTATTGTCTCTGTGCCAGGGAATGCTAGGGGTGATTGCAGGCAATCCCAGTGCCCGAGGCTGCCTCCCCAAGGTCAGGGAAGGTATTTCCCGGACTTCCCCGAACAGGGAACACCTGTGACTGAAGAGAGCTGCGTGGAGTTGTCTCTCGAGCTCCCCGACGTACTGACAATGGTTCCGGAATCCAGAGCGTGGGGAGGATCCACCAACGGTCGGCAGCGTGTGGGTTCTAACGGAATGCCTAAACTCGTCTCCCCTGAGGGTTTTCCTAATGTCTCTGTGCCAGGGAATGCTAGGGGTGATTGCAGGATATGCCAGTGACCGAGGCTGCCTCCCCAAGGTCAGGGAAGGTATTTCCCGGACTTCCCCGAACAGGGAACACCTGTGACTGAAGAGAGCTGCGTGGAGTTGTCTCTCGAGCTCCCCCACGCACTGACAATGGTTCCGGAATCCTGAGCGTGGGGAGGTTCCACCAAAGGTCGGAAGCGCGTGGGTTCTAACGGAATGCCTAAGCTCGTCTCCCCTGAGGGTTTTCCTAATGTCTCTGTGCCAGGGAATGCTAGGGGTGATTGCAGGCAATCCCAGTGACCGAGGCTGCCTCCCCAAGGTCAGGGAATGTATTTCCTTGACTTCCCCGAACAGGGAACACCTGTGACTGAAGAGAGCTGCGTGGAGTTGTCTCTCGAGCTCCCCCACGCACTGACAATGGTTCCGGAATCCTGAGCGTGGGGAGGTTCCACCAACGATCGGCAGCGTGTGGGTACTAACGGAATGCCTAAGCTCGTCTCCCCTGATTGTTTTCCTAATGTCTCTGTGCCAGGGAATGCTTGGGGTGATTGCAGGTTATCCCTGTGACCGAGGCTGCCTCCACAATATCAAGGAAATTATTTTCCGGACTTCTCCTAAAAGGGAACACCTGTGACTGAAGAGAACTGCGTGGAGTTGTCTCTCGAGCTCCCCCACGCACTGACAATGGTTCCGGAATCCTGAGCGTGGGGAGGTTCCTCCAACGGTCGGCAGTGCGTGGGTTCTAACGGAATGCCTTAGCTCGTCTCCCCTGAGGGTTTTCCTAATGCCACTGTGCCAGGGAATGCGAGGGGTGATTGCAGGCAATCCCAGTGACCGAGGCTGCCTCCCCAAAGTCAGGGAAGTTATTTCCCGGACTTCCCCGAACAGGGAACACCTGTGACTGAAGAGAGCTGCGTGGAGTTGTCTCTCGAGCTCCCCCACGCACTGACAATGGTTCCGGAATCCTGAGCGTGGGGAGGTTCCACCAACGGTCGGCAGCGCGTGGGTTCTAACTGAATGCCTAAGCTCGTCTACCCTGAGGGTTTTCCTAATGTCTCTGTGCCAGGGAATGCTAGGGGTGATTGCAGGCAATCCCAGTGACCGAGGCTGCCTCCCCAAGGTCAGGGAAGATATTTCCAGGACTTCCCCGAACAGGGAAATCCTGTGACTGAAGAGAGCCTCATGGAGTTGTCTCTCGAGCTCCCCCACGCACTGAAAATGGTTCCGGAATTCTGAGCGTGGGGAGGTTCCACCAACGGTCGGCAGAGCGTGGGTTCTAACGGAAGGCCTAAACTCGTCTCCCCTGAGGGTTTTCCTAATGTCTCTGTGCCAGGGAATGCTAGGGGTGATTGCAGGATATCCCAGTGACCGAGGCTGCCTCCCCAAGGTCAGGGAAGGTATTTCCCATACTTCCCCGAACAGGGAACACCTGTGACTGAAGAGAGCTGCGTGGAGTTGTCTCTCGAGATCCCCCACGCACTGACAATGGTCCCGGAATCCTGAGCGTGGGGAGGTTCCACCAACGGTCGGCATCGCGTGGGTTCTAACGGAATGCCTAAGCTCGTCTCCCCTGAGGGTTTTCCTAATATCTCTGTACCAGGGAATGCTAGGGGTGATTGCAGGCAATCCCAGAGACCGAGGCTGCCTCCCAAAGGTCAGGGAAGGTATTTCCCGGACTTCCCCGAACAGGGAACACCTGTGACTGAAGAGAGCTGCGTGGAGTTGTCTCTCGAGCTCCCCCAAGCACTGACAATGGTTGCGGAATCCTGAGCGTGGGGAGGATCCACCAACGGTCGGCAGCGCCCGGGTTCTAACGGAGTGCCTAAGCTCGTCTCCCCTGAGGTTTTTCCTAATATCTCTGTGCCAGGGAATGCTAGGGGTGATTGCAGGATATCCCAGTGACCGAGCCTGCCACCCCAAGGTCAGGGAAGCTATTTCCCGGACTTCCCCGAACAGGGAACACCTGTGACTGAAGAGAGCTGCGTGGAGTTGTCTCTCGTGCTCCCCCACGCACTGACAATGGTTCCGGAATCCTGAGAGTGGGGAGGTTCCACCAACGGTCGACAGCGCGTGGGTTCTAACGGAATGCCTAATCTCGTCTCCCCTGAGGGTTTTCCTAATGTCTCTGTGCCAGGGAATGCTAGGGGTGATTGCAGGATATCCCAGTGACCGAGGATGCCTCCCCAAGTTCAGGGAAGGTATTTCCCGGACTTCCCCGAACAGGGAAAACCTGTGACTGAAGAGAGCTGCGTGGAGTTGTCTCTCGAGCTCCCCCACGCACTGACAATGTTTCCGGAATCCTGAGAGTGGGGAGGTTCCACCAACGATCGGCAGCGCGTGGGTTCTAACGGAATGCCTAAGCTCGTCTCCCCTGAGGGTTTTCCTATTGTCTCTAAGCCAGGGAATGCTGGGGGTGATTGCAGGATATCCCTGGGACCGAGGCTGCCTCCCCAAGGTCAAGGAAGGTATTTCCCGGACTTCCCCGAACAGGGAACACCTGTGACTGAAGAGAGCTGCGTGGAGTTGTCTCTCGTGCTCCCCCACGCACTGACAATGGTTGCGGAATCCTGAGCGTGGGGAGATTCCACCAACGGTCGGCAGCGCGTGGGTTCTAACGGAATGCCTAAGCTCGTCTCCCCTGAGGGTTTTCCTAATGCCTCTGTGCCAGGGAATGCTAGGGGTTATTGCAGGATATCCCAGTGACCGAGGCTGCCTCCCCAAGTTCAGGGAAAGTATTTCCCGGACTTCCCCGAACAGGGAACACCTGTGACTGAAGGGAGCTGCGTGGAGTTGTCTCTCGAGCTCCCCCACGCACTGACAATGGTTCCGGAATCCTGAGCGTGGGGAGGTTCCACCAATGGTCGGCAGCGCGTGGGTTCTAACGGAATGCCTAAGCTCGTCTCCCCTGAGGGTTTTCCTAATGTCTCTGTGACAGGGAATGCTAGGGGTGATTGCAGGATATCCCAGTGACTGAGGCTGCCTCCCCAAGGTCAGGGAAGGTATTTCCCGGACTTCCCCGAACAGGGAACACCTGTGACTGATGAGAGCTTCGTGGAGTTGTCTCTCGTGCTCCCCCACGCACTGACAATGGTTCCGGAATCCTGAGCGTGGGGAGGTTCCACCAACGGTCGGCAGCGCGTGGGTTCTAACGGAATGCCTAAGCTCATCTCCCCTGAGGGTTTTCCTAATGTCTCTGTACCAGGGAATGCTAGGGGTGATTGCAGGTAATCCCAGTGACCGAGGCTGCCTCCCCAAGGTCAGGGAAGGTATTTCCCGGACTTCCCCGAACAGGGAACACCTGTGACTGAAGAGAGCTGCGTGGAGTTGTCTCTCGAGCTCCCCCACGCACTGACAATGGTTCCGGAATCCTGAGCGTGGGGAGGTTCCACCAACGGTCGGCAGCCCGTGGTTTCTAACGGAGTGCCTAAACTCGTCTCCCCTGTGTGTTTTCCTAATATCTCTGTGCCAGGGAATGCTAGGGGTGATTGCAGGATATCCCAGTGATCGAGGCTGCCTCCCCAAGGTCAGGGAAGGTATTTCCCGTACTTCCCCGAACAGGGAACACCTGTGAGTGAAGAGAGCTGCGTGGATTTGTCTCTCGAGCTCCCCCACGCACTGACAATGGTTCCGGAATCCTGAGCATGGGGAGGTTCCACCAACGGTCGGCAGCGCGTAGGTTGTAACGGAAGACCTAAGCTCGTCTCCCATGAGGGTTTTCCTAATGTCTCTGTGCCAGGGAATGCTAGGGGTGATTGCAGGCAATCCCAGTGACCGAGGCTGCCTCCCCAAGGTCAGGGAAGTTATTTCCCGTACTACCCCGAACAGAGAACACCTGTGACTGAAGAGAGCCTCGTGGAGTTGTCTCTCGAGCTCCCCCACGCACTGACAATGGTTCCGGAATCCTGAGCATGGGGAGGTTCCACCAACGGTCGGCAGCGCGTAGGTTGTAACGGAAGACCTAAGCTCGTCTCCCATGAGGGTTTTCCTAATGTCTCTGTGCCAGGGAATGCAAGGGGTGATTGCAGGATATCCCTGTGACCGAGGCTGCCTCCCCAAAATCAGGGAATGTATTTCCCGGACTTCCCCAAACAGGGAACACCTGTGACTGAAGAGAGCTGCGTGGAGCTGTCTCTCGAGCTCCCCCACGCACTGACAATGGTTCCGGAATCCTGAGCGTGGGGAGGTTCCACCAACCGTCGTCAGCGCGTGGGTTCTAACGGAATGCCTAAGCTCGTCTCCCCTGAGGGTTTTCCTAATGTCTCTGTGCCAGGGAATGCTAGGGGTGATTGCAGGATATCCCTGTGACCGAGGCTGCCTCCCCAAGGTCAGGGAAGTTATTTCCCGGACTTCCCCGTACATGGAACACCTGTGACTGAAGAGAGCTGCGTGGAGTTGTCTCTCGAGCTCCCCCACGCACTGACAATGGTTCCGGAATCCGGAGCCTGGGGAGGTTCCACCAACGGTCGGCAGCGCGTGGGTTCTAACGGAATGCCTAAGCTCGTCTCCCCTGAGGGTTTTCCTAATATCTGTGTGCCAGGGAATGCTAGAGGTGATTGCAGGATATTCCAGTGTCAGAGGCGGCCTCCCCAAGGTCAAGGAATGTATTTCCCGGACTTACCCGAACAGGGAACACCTGTGACTGAAGAGAGCTGCGTGGAGTTGTCTCTCGAGCTCCCCCACGCACTGACAATGGTTCCGGAATCCTGAGCGTGGGGAGGTTCCACCAACGGTCGTCAGCGCGTGGGTTCTAACGGAATGCGTAAGCTCGTCTCCCCTGAGGGTTTTCCTAATGTCTCTGTGCCAGGGAATGCTAGGGGTGATTGCAGGATATCCCAGTGACCGAGGCTGCCTCCCCAAGGTCAAGGAATGTATTTCCCGGACTTACCCGAACAGGGAACACCTGTGACTGAAGAGAGCTGCGTGGAGTTGTCTCTCGAGCTCCCCCACGCACTGACAATTTTTCCGGAATCCTGAGCGTGGGGAGGTTCCACCAACGGTCGTCAGCGCGTGGGTTCTAGCGGAATGCCTAAGCTCGTCTCCCCTGAGGGTTTTCCTAATTTCTCTGTGCCAGGGAATGCTAGGGGTGATTGCAGGATATCCCAGTGACCGAGGCTGCCTCCCCAAGGTCAAGGAATGTTTTTCCCGGACTTACCCGAACAGGGAACACCTGTGACTGAAGAGAGCTGCGTGGAGTTGTCTCTCGAGCTCCCCCACGCACTGACAATGGTTCCGGAATCCTGAGCGTGGGGAGGTTCCACCAACGGTCGGCACCGCGTGGGTTCTAACGGAATGCCTAAGCTTGTCTCCCCTGAGATTTTTCCTAATGTCTCTGTGCCAGGGAATGCTAGGGGTGATTGCAGGATATCCCAGTGACCGAGGCTGCCTCCCCAAGGTCAGGGAAGGTATTTCCCGGACTTCCCCGAACAGGGAACACCTGTGACTGAAGAGAGCTGCGTGGAGTTGTCTCTCGAGCTCCCCCACGCACTGACAATGGTTCCGGAATCCTGAGCGTGGGGAGGTTCCACCAACGGTCGGCAGTGCATGGGTTCAAAAGGAATGCCTATGCTCGTCTCCCCTGAGGGTTTTCCTAATGTCTCTGTGCCAGGGAATGCTAGGGGTGATTGCAGGATATCCCAGTGACCGAGGCTGCCTCCCCAAAGTCAGGGAATATATTTCCCTGACTTACCCTAACAGGGAACACCTGTGAATGAAGAGAGCTGCGTGGAGTTGTCTCTCGAGCTCCCCCACGCACTGACAATGGTTCCGGAATCCTGAGCGTGGGGAGGTTCCACCAACGTTCGGCAGCGCGTGGGTTCTAACGGAAAGCCTAAGCTCGTCTCCCCTGAGGGTTTTCCTAATGTCTCTGTGCCAGGGAATGCTAGGGGTGATTGCAGGATATTAGAGTGACCGAGGCTGCCTCCCCAAGTTCAGGGAAGGTATTTCCCGGACTTCCCCGTACATGGAATACCTGTGACTGAAGAGAGCTGCGTGGAGTTGTCTCTCGTGCTCCCCCACGCATTGACAATGGTTCCGGAATACTGAGCGTGGGGAGGTTCCACCAACGGTCGGCAGCGCGTGGGTTCTAACGGAATGCCTAAGCTCGTCTCCCCTGAGGTTTTTCCTAATGTCTCTGTACCAGGGAATGCTAGGGGTGATTGCAGGTAATCCCAGTGACCGAGGCTGCCTCCCCATGTTCAGGGAAGTTATTTCCCGGACTTCCCCGAACAGGGAACACCTGTGACTGAAGAGAGCTGCGTGGAGTTGTCTCTCGTGCTCCCCCACGCACTGACAATGGTTCCGGAATACTGAGCGTGGGGAGGTTCCACCAACGGTCGGCAGCGCGTGGGTTCTAACGGAATGCCTAAGCTCGTCTCCCCTGAGGGTTTTCCTAATGTCTCTGTACCAGGGAATGCTAGGGGTGATTGCAGGCAATCCCAGTAACCGAGGCTGCCTCCCCAAGGTCAGGGAATGTATTTCCCGGACTTCCCCGAACAGGTAACACCTGTGACTGCAGAGAGCTGCGTGGAGTTGTCTCTCGAGCTCCCCCACGCACTGACAATGGTTCCGGAATCCTTTGCGTGGGGAGGTTCCACCAACGTTCGGCAGCGCGTGGGTTCTAACGGAATGCCTAAGCTCGTCTCCCCTGAGGGTTTTCCTAATGTCTCTGTGCCAGGGAATGCTAGGGGTGATTGCAGGCAATCCCAGTGACCGAGGCTGCCTCCCCAAGTCAGAGAAGGTATTTCCCGGACTTCCCCGAACAGGGAACACCTATGACTGAAGAGAGCTGCGTGGAGTTGTCTCTCGGGCTCCCCCAAGCACTGACAATGGTTCCGGAATTCTGAGCGTGGGGAGGTTCCACCAACGGACGGCAGCGCGTGGGTTCTAACGGAAAGCCTAAGCTCGTCTCCCCTGAGGGTTTTCCTAATGTCTCTTTGCCAGGGAATGCTAGGGGTGATTGCAGGCAATCCCAGTAACCGAGGCTGCCTCCCCAAGGTCAGGGCAGGTATTTCCCGGACTTCCCCGAACAGGTAACACCTGTGACTGCAGAGAGCTGCGTGGAGTTTTCTCTCGAGCTCCCCCACGCACTGACAATGGTTCCGGAATCCTGAGCGTGGGGAGGTTCCACCAACGTTCGGCAGCGCGTGGGTTCTAACGGAATGCCTAAGCTCGTCTCCCCTGAGGGTTTTCCTAATGTCTCAGTGCCAGGGAATGCTAGGTGTGATTGCAGGCAATCCCAGTGACCTAGGCTGACTCCCCAAGGTCAGGGAAGGTATTTCCCGGACTTCCCCGAACAGGGAACACCTGTGACTGAAGAGAGCTGCGTGGAGTTGTCTCTCGAGCTCCCCCACGCACTGACAATGGTTCCGGAATCCTGAGCGTGGGGAGGTTCCACCAACGTTCGGCAGCGCGTGGGTTCTAACGGAATGCCTAAGCTCGTCTCCCCTGAGGGTTTTCCTAATGTCTCAGTGCCAGGGAATGCTAGGTGTGATTGCAGGCAATCCCAGTGTCCTAGGCTGACTCCCCAAGGTCAGGGAAGGTATTTCCCGGACTTCCCCGAACAGGGAACACCTGTGACTGAAGAGAGCTGCGTGGAGTTGTCTCTCGAGCTCCCCCACGCACTGACAATGGTTCCGGAATCCTGAGCGTGGGGAGGTTCCACCAACGGTCGGCAGCGCGTGGGTTCTAACCGAATGCGTAAGCTCGTCTCCCTGAGTGTTTTCCTAATGTCTCTGTGCCAGGGAATGCTTGGGGTGATTGCAGGATAACCCTGTGACCGAGGCTGCCTCCCCAAGGTCAGGGAAGGTATTTCCTTGACTTCCCCGAACAGGGAACACATGTGACTGAAGAGAGCTGCGTGGAGTTGTCTCTCGAGCTCCCCCACGCACTGACAATGGTTCCGGAATCCTGAGCGTGGGGAGGTTCCACCAACGGTCGGCAGCGCGTGGGTTCTAACGGAATGCCTAAGCTCGTCTCCCCTGAGGGTTTTCCTAATGTCTCTGTGCCAGGGAATGCTAGGGGTGATTGCAGAATATCCCAGTGAACGAGGCTGCCTCCCCAAGGTCAGGGAAGTTATTTCCCGGACTTCTGCAAACAAGGAACACCTGTGACTGAAGAGAGCTGCGTGGAGTTCTCTCTCGAGATCCCCCACGCACTGACAATGGTTCCGGAATCCTGAGCGTGGGGAGGTTCCACCAACGGTCGGCAGCGCGTGGGTTCTAACGGAATGCCTAAGCTCGTCTCCCCTGAGGGTTTTACTAATGTCTCTGTGCCAGGGAATGCTAGGGGTTATTGCAGGATATCCCAGTGACCGAGGCTGCCTCCCCAAGTTCAGGGAAGGTATTTCCCGGATTTCCCCGAATAGGGAACACCTGTGACTGAAGAGAGCTGCGTGGAGTTGTCTCTCGAGCTCCCCCACGCACTGACAATGGTTCCGGAATCCTGAGCGTGGGGAGGTTCCACCAACGGTAGGCAGCGCTTGGGTTCTAACGGAATGCCTAAGCTCGTCTCCCCTGAGGGTTTTCCTAAGGTCTCTGTGCCAGGAAATGCTAGGGGTGATTGCAGGATATCCCTGTGTCCGAGGCTGCCTCCCCAAGGTCAGGGAAGTTATTTCCCGGACTCCCCCGTACATGGAACACCTGTGACTGAAGAGAGCTGCGTGGAGTTGTCTCTCGAGCTCCCCCACGCCCTGACAATGGTTCCGGAATCCTGAGCGTGGGGAGGTTCCACCAACGGTCGTCAGCGCGTGGGTTCTAACGGAAAGCCTAAGCTCGCCTCCCCTGAGGGTTTTCCTAATGTCTCTGTGCCAGGGAATGCTAGGGGTGATTGCAGGATATCCCAGTGACCGAGGCTACCTCCCCAAGGTCAAGGAATGTATTTCCCGGACTTACCCGAACAGGGAACACCTGTGACTGAAGAGAGCTGCGTGGAGTTGTCTCTCGAGCTTCCCCACGCACTGACAATGGTTCCGGAATCCTGAGCGTGGGGAGGTTCCACCAACGGTCGGCAGCGCGTGGGTTCTAACGGAATGCCTAAGCTCGTCTCCCCTGAGGGTTTTCCAAATGTCTCTGTGCCAGGGAATGCTAGGGGTGATTGCAGGATATCCCAGTGACCGAGGCTGCCTCCCCAAGGTCAAAGAATGTTTTTCCCGGATTTACCCGTACAGGGAACACCTGTTACTGAAGAGAGCTGTGTGGAGTTGTCTCTCGATCTCCCCCACGCACTGACAATGGTTCCGGAATCCTGAGCGTGGGGAGGTTCCACCAACGGTCGGCACCGCGTGGGTTCTAACGGAATGCCTAAGCTTGTCTCCCCTGAGTTTTTTCCTAATGTCTCTGTGCCAGGGAATGCTAGGGGTGATTGCAGGATATCCCAGTGACCGAGGCTGCCTCCCCAAGTTCAGGGAAGGTATTTCCCGGACTTCCCCGAACAGGGAACACCTGTGACTGAAGAGAGCTGCGTGGAGTTGGCTCTCGAGCTCCCCCAGGCACTGACAATGTTTCCGGAATCCTGAGCGTTTGGAGGTTCCACCAACGGTCGGCAGCGCATGGGTTCAAACGGAATGCCTAAGCTCGTCTCCCCTGAGGTTTTTCATAATGTCTCTGTGCCAGGGAATGCTAGGGGTGATTGCAGGCAATCCCAGTGACCGAGGCTGCCTCCCCAAATTCAGGGAAGGTATTTCCCGGACTTACCCTAACAGGGAAAACCTGTGACTGAAGAGAGCTGCGTGGAGTTGTCTCTCGAGCTCCCCCACGCACTGACAATGGTTCCGGAATCCTGAGCGTGGGGAGGTTCCACAAACGTTCGGCAGCGCGTGGGTTCCTACGGAATGCCTAAGCTCGTATCCCCTGAGGGTTTTCCAAATTTCTCTGTGCCAGGGAATGCTAGGGGTGATTGCAGGATATCCCAGTGACCGAGGCTGCCTCTCCAAGTTCAGGGAAGGTATTTCCCGGACTTCCCCGAACATGGAACAACTGTGACTGAAGAGAGCTGCGTGGAGTTGTCTCTCGTGCTCCCCCACACACTGAAAATGGTTCCGGAATAATGAGCGTGGGGAGGTTCCACCAACGGTCGGCAGCGCGTGGGTTCTAACGGAATGCCTAAGCTCGTCTCCCCTGAGGGTTTTCCTAATGTCTCTGTACCAGGGAATGCTAGGGGTGATTGCAGGTAATCCCAGTGACCGAGGCTGCCTCCCCAAGTTCAGGGAATGTATTTCCCGGACTTCCCCAAACAGGGAACACCTATGACTGAAGAGAGCTCCGTGGAGTTGTCTCTCGGGCTCCCCCAAGCACTGACAATGTTTCCGGAATCCTGAGCGTGGGGAGGTTCCACCAAAGGACGGCAGCGCGTGGGTTCTAACGGAAAGCCTAAGCTCGTCTCCCCTGAGGGTTTTCCTAATGTCTCTTTGCCAGGGAATGCTAGAGGTGATTGCAGGCAATCCCAGTGACCGAGGCTGCCTCCCCAAAGTCAGGGAAGGTATTTCCCGGACTTCCCCGAACAGGTAACACCTGTGACTGCAGAGAGCTGCGTGGAGTTGTCTCTCGAGCTCCCCCACGCACTGACAATGTTTCCGGAATCCTGAGCGTGGGGAGGTTCCACCAACGTTCGGCAGCGCGTGGGTTCTAACGGAATGCCTAAGCTCGTCTCCCCTGAGGGTTTTCCTAATGTCTCTGTGCCAGGAAATGCTAGGGGTGATTGCAGGATATCCCTGTGACCGAGGCTGCTTCCCCAAGATCAGGGAAGGTATTTCCCGGACTTCCCCGAACAGGGAACACCTGTGACTGAAGAGAGCTGCGTGGAGTTGTCTCTCGAGCTCCCCCACGCACTGAGAATGGTTCCGGAATCCTGAGAGTGGGGAGGTTCCACCAACGGTCGGCAGCGCGTGGGTTCTAACGGAATGCCTAAGCTCGTCTCCCCTGAGGGTTTTCCTAATGTATCTCTGCCAGGGACTGCTAGAGGTGATTGCAGGTTATCCCAGTGACCGAGGCTGCCTCCCCAAGGTCAGGGAAGTTATTTCCCGGACTTCCCCGAACAGGGAACATCTGTGACTGAAGAGATCTGCGTGGAGTTGTCTCTCGAGATCCCCCACGCACTGACAATTTTTCCGGAATCCTGAGCGTGGGGAGGTTCCACCAACGGTCGTCAGCGCGTGGGTTCCAACGGAATGCCTAAGCTCGTCTCCCCTGAGGGTTTTCCTAATATCTCTGTGCCAGGGAATGCTAGGGGTGATTGCAGGATATCCCAGTGACCGAGCCTGCCTCCCCAAGGTCAGGGAAGTTATTTCCCGTACTTCCCCGAACAGGGAACACCTGTGACTGAAGAGAGCTGCGTGGAGTTTTCTCTCGAGTTCCCCCACGCACTGACAATGGTTCCGGAATCCTGAGCGTTGGGAGGTTCCACCAACGGTCGGCAGCGCGTGGGTTCTAACGGAAGGCCTAAGCTCGTCTCCCCTGAGTGTTTTCCTAATGTCTCTGTGCCAGGGAATGCTAGGGGTAATTGCAGGCAATCCCAGTGACCGAGGCTGCCTCCCCAAAGTCAGGGAAGGTATTTCCCGGACTTCCCCGAACAGGGAACACCTGTGACTGAAGAGAGCTGCGTGGAGATGTCTCTCGAGCTCCCCCACGCACTGACAATGGTTCCGGAATCCTGAGCGTGGGTTGGTTCCACCAACGGTCCGCAGCGCGTGGGTTCTAACGGAATGCCTAAGCTCGTCTCCCTTGAGGGTTTTCCTAATGTCTCTGTGCCAGGGAATGCTAGGGGTCATTGCAGGATATCCCTGTGACCGAGGCTGCCTCCCCAAGGTCAGGGAAGGTATTTCCCGGACTTCCCCGAACAGGGAACACCTGTGACTGAAGAGAGCTGCGTGGAGTTGTCTCTCGAGCTCCCCCACGCACTGACAATTTTTTCCGGAATCCTGAGCGTGGGGAGGTTCCACCAAAGGTCGGCAGCGCGTGGGTTCTAACGGAATGCATAAGCTCGTCTCCGCTGAGGGTTTTCCTAATGTCTCTGTGCCAGGGAATGGTAGTGGTGATTGCAGGATATCCCAGTGACCGAGGCTGCCTCCCCAAGGTCAGGGAAGGTATTTCCCGGACTTCCCCGAACAGGGAACACCTGTGACTGAAGAGAGCTGCGTGGAGTTGTCTCTCGAGATCCCCCACGCACTGACAATGGTTCCGGAATCCTGAGCGTGGGGAGGTTCCACCAAAGGTCGACAGCGCGTGGGTTCTAACAGAAGACATAAGCTCGTCTCCCCTGAGGGTTTTCCTAATGTCTCTGTGCCAGGGAATGCTAGGGGTGATTGCAGGCAATCCCAGTGACCGAGGCTGCCTCCCCAAGGTAAGCGAAGGTATTTCCCGGAATTCCCCGAACAGGGAACACCTGTGACTAAAGAGAGCTGCGTGGAGTTGTCTCTCGAGCTCCCCCACGCACTGACAATGGTTCCGGAATCCTGAGCGAGGGGAGGTTCCACCAAAGGTCGGCAGCGCGTGGGTTCTAACGGAAAGCATAAGCTCGTCTCCCCTGATTGTTTTCCTAATGTCTCTGGCCAGGGAATGCTAGGGGTGATTGCAGGCAATCCCAGTGACCGAGGCTGCCTCCCCAAGGTCAGGGAAGGTATTTCCCGGACTTCCCCGAACAGGGAACACCTGTGACTGAAGAGAGCTGCGTGGAGTTGTCTCTCGAGCTCCCCCACGCACTGACAATGGTTCCGGAATCCTGAGCGTGGGGAGGTGCCACCAACGGTCGGCAGCGCGTGGGTTCTAACGGAAGGCCTAAGCTCGTCTCCCCTTAGGGTTTTCCAAATGTCTCTGTGCCAGGGAATGCTAGGGGTGATTGCAGGCAATCCCAGTGACCGAGGCTGCCTCCCCAAGGTCAGGGAAGTTATTTCCCGGACTTCCCCGAACAGGGAACACCTGTGACTGAAGAGAGCTGCGTGGAGTTGTCTCTCGAGCTCCCCCACGCACTGAAAATGTTTCCGGAATCCTGAGCGTGGGGAGGTTCCACCAACGGTCGGCAGCGCGTGGGTTCTAACGGAATGCCTAAGCTCGTCTCCCCTGAGGATTTTCCTAATGTCTCTGTGCCAGGGAATGCTAGGGGTGATTGCAGGCAATCCCAGTGACCGAGGCTGCCTCCCCAAGGTCAGGGAAGGTATTTCCCGGACTTCCCCGAACAGGGAACACCTGTGACTGAAGAGAGCTGCGTGGAGTTGTCTCTCGAGCTCCCCGACGCACTGACAATGGTTCCGGAATCCTGAGCGTGGGGAGGTTCCACCAACGGTCGACAGCGCGTGTGTTCTAACGGAATGCCTAAGCTCGTCTCCCCTGAGGGTTTTCCTAATGTCTCTGTGCCAGGGAATGCTAGGGGTGATTGCAGGCAATCCCAGTGACCGAGGCTGCCTCCCCAAGGTCAGGGAATTTCTTTCCCGGACTTCCCCGAACAGGGAACACCTGTGACTGAAGAGAGCTGCGTGGAGTTTTCTCTCGAGCTCCCCCACGCACTGACAATTGTTCCGGAATCCTGAGCGTGGGGAGGTTCCACCAACGGTCGGCAGCGCGTGGGTTCTAACGGAATGCCTAAGCTCGTCTCCCCTGAGGGTTTTCCTACTGTTTCTGTGCCAGGGAATCCTAGGTGTGATTGCAGGCAATCCCATTGACCGAGGCTGCCTCCCCAAGGTCAGGGAAAGTATTTCCCGGACTTCCCCGAACAGGGAACACCTGTGACTGAAGAGAGCTGCGTGGAGATGTCTCTCGAGCACCCCCACGCACTGACAATGGTTCCGGAATCCTGAGCGTGGGGAGGTTCCACCAACGGTCGGCAGCACGTGGGTTCTAACGGAATTCCTAAGCTCGTTTCCCCTGAGGGTTTTCCTAATATCTCTGTGCCAGGGAATGCTAGGGGTGATTGCAGGCTATCCCAGTGACCGAGAGTGCCTCCCCAAGTTCAGGGAAGGTATTTCCCGGACTTCCCCGAACAGGGAACACCTGTGACTGAAGAGAGCTGCCTGGAGTTGTCTCTCGAGCTCCCCCACGCACTGACAATGGTTCCGGAATCCTGAGCGTGGGGAGGTTCCACCAACCGTCGGCAGCGCGTGGGTTCTAACGGAATGCCTAAGCTCGTATCCCCTGAGGGTTTTCCTAATGTCTCTGTGCCAGGGAATGCAAGGGGTGATTGCAGGATATCCCTGTGACCGAGGCTGCCTCCCCAAGGTCAGGGAATTTATTTCCCGGACTTCCCCGTACATGGAACACCTGTGACTGAAGAGAGCTGCGTGGAGTTGTCTCTCGAGCTCCCCCACGCACTGACAATGGTTCCGGAATCCTGAGCGTGTGGAGGTTCCACCAACGGTCGTCAGCGCGTGGGTTCTAACGGAATGCCTAAGCTCGTCTCCCCTGAGGGTTTTCCTATTGTCTCTGTGCCAGGGAATGCTAGGGGTGATTGCAGGCAATCCCAGTGACCGAGGCTGCCTCCCCAAGGTCAAGGAATGTATTTCCCGGACTTCCCCGAACAGGGAACACCTGTGACTGAAGAGAGCTGCGTGGAGTTGTCTCTCGAGCTCCCCCACGCACTGACAATGTTTCCGGAATCCTGAGCGTGGGGAGGTTCCACCAACGGTCGGCAGCGCGTGGGTTCTAACGGAATGCCTAAGCTCGTCTCCCCTGAGGATTTTCCTAATGTCTCTGTGCCAGGGAATGCTAGGGGTGATTGCAGGCAATCCCAGTGACCGAGGCTGCCTCCCCAAGGTCAGGGAAGGTATTTCCCGGCTTCCCCGAACAGGGAACACCTGTGACTGAAGAGAGCTGCGTGGAGTTGTCTCTCGAGCTCCCCGACGCACTGACAATGGTTCCGGAATCCTGAGCGTGGGGAGGTTCCACCAACGGTCGACAGCGCGTGTGTTCTAACGGAATGCCTAAGCTCGTCTCCCCTGAGGGTTTTCCTAATGTCTCTGTGCCAGGGAATGCTAGGGGTGATTGCAGGCAATCCCAGTGACCGAGGCTGCCTCCCCAAGGTCAGGGAATTTCTTTCCCGGACTTCCCCGAACAGGGAACACCTGTGACTGAAGAGAGCTGCGTGGAGTTGTCTCTCGAGCTCTCCCACGCACTGACAATGGTTCCGGAATCCTGAGCGTGGGGAGGTTCCACCAACGGTCGGCAGCGCGTGGGTTCTAACGGAATGCCTAAGCTCGTCTCCCCTGAGGGTTTTCCTACTGTTTCTGTGCCAGGGAATCCTAGGTGTGATTGCAGGCAATCCCATTGACCGAGGCTGCCTCCCCAAGGTCAGGGAAAGTATTTCCCGGACTTCCCCGAACAGGGAACACCTGTGACTGAAGAGAGCTGCGTGGAGATGTCTCTCGAGCACCCCCACGCACTGACAATGGTTCCGGAATCCTGAGCGTGGGGAGGTTCCACCAACGGTCGGCAGCACGTGGGTTCTAACGGAATTCCTAAGCTCGTATCCCCTGAGGTTTTTCCTAATATCTCTGTGCCAGGGAATGCTAGGGGTGATTGCAGGCTATCCCAGTGACCGAGAGTGCCTCCACAAGGTCAGGGAAAGTATTTCCCGGACTTCCCCGAACAGGGAACACCTGTGACTGAAGAGAGCTGCCTGGAGTTGTCTCTCGAGCTCCCCCACGCACTGACAATGTTTCCGGAATCCTGAGCGTGGGGAGGTTCCACCAACCGTCGGCAGCGCGTGGGTTCTAACGGAATGCCTAAGCTCGTCTCCCCTGAGGGTTTTCCTAATGTCTCTGTGCCAGGGAATGCAAGGGGTGATTGCAGGATATCCCTGTGACCGAGGCTGCCTCCCCAAGGTCAGGGAATTTATTTCCCGGACTTCCCCGTACATGGAACACCTGTGACTGAAGAGAGCTGCGTGGAGTTGTCTCTCGACCTCCCCCACGCACTGACAATGGTTCCGGAATCCTGAGCGTGTGGAGGTTCCACCAACGGTCGTCAGCGCGTGGGTTCTAACGGAATGCCTAAGCTCGTCTCCCCTGAGGGTTTTCCTATTGTCTCTGTGCCAGGGAATGCTAGGGGTGATTGCAGGCAATCCCAGTGACCGAGGCTGCCTCCCCAAGGTCAAGGAATGTATTTCCCGGACTTCCCCGAACAGGGAACACCTGTGACTGAAGAGAGCTGCGTGGAGTTGTCTCTCGAGCTCCCCCACGCACTGACAATGTTTCCGGAATCCTGAGCGTGGGGAGGTTCCACCAACGGTCGGCAGCGCGTGGGTTCTAACGGAATGCCTAAGCTCGTCTCCCCTGAGGGTTTTCCTAATGTCTCTGTGCCAGGGAATGCTAGGGGTGATTGCAGGATATCCCAGTGACCGAGGTTGCCTCCCCAAGGTCAGGGAAGGTATTTCCCGGACTTCCCCGAACAGGGAACACCTGTGACTGAAGAGATCTGCGTGGAGTTGTCTCTCGAGATCCCCCACGCACTGACAATGTTTCCGGAATCCTGAGAGTGGGGAGGTTCCACCAACGGTCGGCAGCGCGTGGGTTCTAACGGAATGCCTAAGCTCGCCTCCCCTGAGGGTTTTCCTAATATCTCTGTGCCAGGGAATGCTAGGGGTGATTGCAGGATATCCCAGTGACCGAGGCTGCCTCCCCAAGGTCAGGGAATGTATTTCCCGGACTTCGCCGAACAGGGTACACCTGTGACTGAAGAGAGCTGCGTGGAGTTGTCTCTCGAGCTCCCCCAAGCACTGACAATGGTTCCGGAATCCTGAGCGTGGGGAGGTTCCACCAACGGTCGGCAGCGCTTGGGTTCTAACGGAATGCCTAATCTCGTCTCCCCTGAGGGTTTTCCTAATGTCTCTGTGCCAAGGAATGCTTGGGGTGATTGCAGGCAATCCCAGTGACCGAGGCTGCCTCCCCAAGGTCAGGGAAGATATTTCCCGGACTTCCCCGAACAGGGAAAACCTGTGACTGAAGAGAGCTGCGTGGAGTTGTCTCTCGAGCTCCCCCACGCACTGACAATGGTTCCGGAATCCTGAGCGTGGGGAGGTTCCACCAACGGTCGGCAGCGCGTGGGTTCTAACGGAATGCCTAAGCTCGTCTCCCCTGAGGGTTTTCCTAATGTCTCTGTGCCAGGGAATGCTAGGGGTGATTGCAGGCAATCCCAGTGTCCAAGGCTGCCTCCCCAAGGTCAGGGAAGATATTTCCCGGACTTCCCCGAACAGGGAACATCTGTGACTGAAGAGAGCTGCGTGGAGTTGTCTCTCGAGCTCCCCCACGCACTGACAATGGTTCCGGAATCCTGAGCGTGGGGAGGTTCCACCAAGGGTCGGCAGCGCGTGGGTTCTAACAGAATGCCTAAGCTCATCTCCCCTGAGGGTTTTCCTAATGTCTCTGTGCCAGGGAATGCTAGGGGTGATTGCAGGCTATCCCAGTGACCGAGGTTGCCTCCCCAAGGTCAAGGAATGTATTTCCAGGCTTACCCGAACAAGGAACACCTGTGACTGAAGAGAGCTGCGTGGAGTTGTCTCTCGAGCTCCCCCACGCACTGACAATGGTTCCGGAATCCTGAGCGTGGGGAGGTTCCACCAACGGTCGGCAGCGCGTGGGTTCTAACGGAATGCCTAAGCTCGTCGCCCCTGAGGGTTTTCCTAATGTCTCTGTGCCAGGGAATGCTAGGGGTGATTGCAGGCAATCCCAGTGACCGAGGCTACCTCCCCAAGGTCAGGGAAAGTATTTCCCGGACTTCCCCGAACAGGGAACACCTGTGACTGAAGAGAGCTGCGTGGAGTTGTCTCTCGAGCTCCCCCACGCACTGACAATGGTTCCGGAATCCTGAGCGTGGGGAGGTTCCACCAACGGTCGGCAGCGCGTGGGTTCTAACGGAATGCCTAAGCTCGTCTCCCCTGAGGGTTTTCCTAATGTCTCTGTGCCAGGGAATGCTAGGGGTGATTGCAGGCTATCCCAGTGACCGAGGCTGCCTCCCCAAGGTCAGGGAAGTTATTTCCCGGACTTCCCCGAACAGGGAACACCTGTGACATAGGAGATATGCGTGGAGTTGTCTCTCGAGCTCCCCCACGCACTGACAATGGTTCCGGAATCCTGAGCGTGGGGAGGTTCCACCAACGGTCGGCAGCGCGTGGGTTCTAACGGAATGCCTAAGCTCATCTCCCCTGAGGGTTTTCCTAATGTCTCTGTACCAGGGAATGCTAGGGGTGATTGCAGGTAATCCCAGTGCCCGAGGCTGCCTCCCCAAGTTCAGGGAAGGTATTTCCCGGACTTCCCCGAACAGGGAACACCTGTGACTGAAGAGAGCTGCGTGGAGTTGTCTCTCGAGCTCCCGCAAGCACTGACAATGGTACCGGAATCCTGAGCGTGGGGAGGTTCCACCAACGGTCGGCAGCGCGTGGGTTGTAACGGAAGGCTTAAGCTCGTCTCCCATGAGAGTTTTCCTAATATCTCTGTGCCAGGGAATGCTAGGGGTGATTGCAGGCAATCCCAGTGACCGAGGCTGCCTCCCCAAGGTCAGGGAAGTTATTTCCCGGACTTCCCCGTACAGGGAACACCTGTGACTGAAGAGAGCTGCGTGGAGTTGTCTCTCGAGCTCCCCCTCGCACTGACAATTGTTCCGGAATCCTGAGCGTGGGGAGGTTCCACCAACGGTCGGCAGCGCGTGGGTTCTAACGGAATGCCTAAGCTCGTCTCCCCTGAGGGTTTTCCTAATGTCTCTGTGCCAGGAAATGCTAGGGGTGATTGCAGGATATCCCTGTGACCGAGGCTGCCTCCCCAAGGTCAGGGAAGGTATTTCCCGGACTTCCCCGAACAGGGAACACCTGTGATTGAAGAGAGCTGCGTGGAGTTGTCTCTCGAGCTCCCCCACGCACTGACAATTGTTCCGGAATCCTGAGCGTGGAGAGGATCCACCAACCGTCGGCAGCGCGTGGGTTCTAACGGAATGCCTAAGCTCGTCTCCCCTGAGGGTTTTCCTAATGTCTCTGTACTAGGGAATGCTAGGGGTGATTGCAGGATATCCCTGTGAGCGAGGCTGCCTCCCCAAGGTCAGGGAAGTTATTTCCCGGACTTTCCCTTACATGGAACAACTGTGACTGAAGAGAGCTGCGTGGAGTTGTCTCTCGAGCTCCCCCACGCACTGACAATGATTCCGGAATCCTGAGCGTGGGGAGGTTCCACCAATGGTCTTCAGCACGTGGGTTCTAACGGAATGCCTAAGCTCGTCTCCCCTGAGGGTTTTCCTAATGTCTGTGTGCCAGGGAATGCTAGGGGTGATTACAGGATATCCCAGTGACCGAGACTGCCTCCCCAAGGTCAAGGAATATATTTCCCGGACTTACCCGAACAGGGAACAGCTGTGACTGAAGAGAGCTGCGTGGAGTTGTCTCTCGAGCTCCCCCACGCACTGACAATGGTTCCGGAATCCTGAGCTTGGGGAGGTTCCACCAACGGTCGTCAGCGCGTGGGTTCTAACGGAATGCCTAAGCTCGTCTCCCCTGAGGGTTTTCCTAATATCTCTGTGCCAGGGAATGCTAGGGGTGATTGCAGGCAATCCCAGTGACCGAGGCTGCCTCCCCAAGGTCAGGGAAGGTATTTCCCGGACTTCCCCGAACAGGGAACTCCTGTGACTGAAGAGAGCTGCGTGGAGTTGTCTCTCGAGCTCCCCCACGCACTGACAATGGTTCCGGAATCCTGAGCGTGGGGAGGTTCCACCAACGTTCGGCAGCGCGTGGGTTCTAACGGAATGCCTAAGCTCGTCTCCCCTGAGGGTTTTCCTAATGTCTCAGTGCCAGGGAATGCTAGGGGTGATTGCAGGCAATCCCAGTGACCGAGGCTGCCTCCCCAAGGTCAGGGAAGTTATTTCCCGGACTTCTGCAAACAAGGAACACCTGTGACTGAAGAGAGCTGCGTGGAGTTCTCTCTCGAGATCCCCCACGCACTGACAATGGTTCCGGAATCCTGAGCGTGGGGAGGTTCCACCAACGGTCGGCAGCGCGTGGGTTCTAACGGAATGCCTAAGCTCGACTCCCCTGAGGGTTTTACTAATGTCTCTGTGCCAGGGAATGCTAGGGGTTATTGCAGGATATCCCAGTGACCGAGGCTGCCTCCCCAAGTTCAGGGAAGGTATTTCCCGGATTTCCCCGAATAGGGAACACCTGTGACTGAAGAGAGCTGCGTGGAGTTGTCTCTCGAGCTCCCCCACGCACTGACAATGGTTCCGGAATCCTGAGCGTGGGGAGGTTCCACCAACGGTCGGCAGCGCGTGGGTTATAACGGAAAGCCTAAGCTCGTCTCCCCTGAGTGTTTTCCAAATGTGTCTGTGCCAGGGAATGCTAGGGGGGTTTGCAGGATATCCCAGTGACAGAGGCTGCCTCCCCAAGTTCAGGGAAGGTATTTCGTGGACTTCCCCGAACAGGGAACACCTGTGACTGAAGAGAGCTGCGTGGAGTTGTCTCTCGAGCTCCCCCACGCACTGACAATGGTTCCGGAATCCTGAACGTGGGGAGGTTCCACCAACGGTCGTCAGCGCATGGGTTCTAACGGAAAGCATAAGCTCGTCTCCCCTGAGGGTTTTCCTAATGTCTCTGTGCCATGGAATGCAAGTGGGGTTTGCAGGATATCCCAGTGACAGAGGCTGCCTCCCCAAGGTCAGGGAAGGTATATCACGGACTTCCCCGAACAGGGAACACCTGTGACTGAAGAGATCTGCGTGGAGCTGTCTTTCGAGCTCCCCACGCACTGACAATGCTTCCGGAATCCTGAGCGTGGGGAGGTTCCACCAACGGTCGGCAGCGCGTGGGTTCTAACGGAAAGCCTAAGCTCGTCTCCCCTGAGGGTTTTCCTAATGTCTCTGTGCCAGGGAATGCTAGTGGGGTTTGCAGGATATCCCAGTGACAGAGGCTGCCTCCCCAAGGTCAGGGAAGGTATTTCTCGGACTTCCCCGAACAGGGAACACCTGTGACTGAAGAGAGCTGCGTGGAGTTGTCTCTCGAGCTCCCCCACGCACTGACAATGGTTCCGGAATCCTGAGCGTGGGGAGGTTCCACCAACGGTCGGCCGCGCGTGGGTTCTAACGGAAAGCCTAAGCTCGTCTCCCCTGAGGGTTTTCCTAATGTCTCTGTGACAGGGAATGCTAGGGGGGTTTGCAGGATATCCCAGTGTCAGAGGCTGCCTCCCCAAGGTAAGGGAAGTTATTTCTCGGACTTCCCCGAACAGGGAACACCTGTGACTGAAGAGAGCTGTGTGGATTTGTCTCTCGAGCTCCCCCACGCACTGACAATTTTTTCGGAATCCTGAGCGTGGGGAGGTTCCACCAACGGTCGGCAGCGCGTGGGTTCTAACAGAAAGCCTAAGCTCGTCTTCCCTGAAGGTTTTCCTAATATCTCTGTGCCAGGGAATGCTAGGGGGGTTTGCAGGATATCCCAGTGTCAGAGGCTGCCTCCCCAAGTTCAGGGAAGTTATTTCTTGGACTTCCCCGAACAGGGAACACCTGTGACTGAAGAGAGCTGCGTGGAGTTGTCTCTCGAGCTCCCCCACGCACTGACAATGGTTCCGGAATCCTGAGCGTGGGGAGGTTCCACCAACGGTCGGCAGCGCGTGGGTTCTAACGGAAAGCCTAATCTCGCCTCCCCTGAGGGTTTTCCTAATGTCTCTGTGCCAGGGAATGCTAGGGGGGTTTACAGGATATCCCAGTGACAGAGGCTGCCTCCCCAAGGTCAGGGATGGTATTTCTCGGACTTCCCCGGACAGGGAACACCTGTGACTGAAGAGAGCTGCGTGGAGTTGTCTCTCGAGCTCCCCCAAGCACTGACAATTGTTCCGGAATCCTGAGCGTGGGGAGGTTCCACCAACGGTCGGCAGCGCGTGGGTTCTAACGGAAAGCCTAAGCTCTTCTCCCCTGAGGGTTTTCCTAATGTCTCTGTGCCAGGGAATGCTTGGGGGGTTTGCAGGATATCCCAGTGACAGAGGCTGCCTCCCCAAGTTCAGGGAAGGTATTTCTCGGACTTCCCCGAACAGGGAACACCTGTGACAGAAGAGAGCTGTGTGGAGTTGTCACTCGAGCTCCCCCACGCACTGACAATGGTTCCGGAATCCTGAGCGTGTGGAGGTTCCACCAACGGTCGGCATCGCGTGGGGTCTAACGGAATGCCAATGCTCGTCTCCCCTGAGGGTTTTCCTAATGTCTCTGTGCCAGTGAATGCTAGGGGGTTTTGCAGGATATCCCAGTGACAGTGGCTGCCTCCCCAAGTCAAGGAAGTTATTTCTCGGACTTCCCCGAACAGGGAACCCCTGTGACTGAAGAGAGCTGCATGGAGTTGTCTCTCGAGCTCCCCCACGCACTGACAATGGTCCCGGAATCCTGAGCGTGGGGAGGTTCCACCAACGGTCGGCAGCGCGTGGGTTCTAACGGAAAGCCTAAGCTCGTCTCCCCTGAGGGTTTTCCTAATGTCTCTTTGTCAGGGAATTCTAGGGGGGTTTGCAGGATATCCCAGTGACTGAGGCTCACTCCCCAAGGTCACGGAAGGTATTTCTCGGACTTCCCCTAACAGGGAACACCTGTGACTGAAGAGAGCTGCGTGGAGTTGTCTCTCGAGCTCCCCCACGCACTGACAATGGTTCCGGAATCCTGAGCGTGGGGAGGTTCCACCCACGGTCTTCAGCGCGTGGGTTCAAACGGAAAGCCTAAGCTCGTCTCCCCTGAGGGTTTTCCTTATTTCTCATTGCCAGGGAAAGCTAGGGTTTTGCAGGATATCCCAGTGACAGAGGCTGCCTCCCCAAGGTCAGGGAAGCTATTTCTCGGACTTGCCCGTTCAGGGAACAATTGTGACTGAAGAGAGCTGCGTGGAGTTTTCTCTCGAGCTCCCCCAAGCACTGACAATGGTTCCGGAATCCTGAGCTTGGGGAGGTTCCACCAACGGTCGGCAGCGCGTGGGTTCTAACGGAATGCCTAAGCTCGTCTCCCCTGAGGGTTTTCCTAATGTCTCTGTGCCAGGGAATGCTAGGGGTGATTGCAGGCTATCCCAGTGTCAGAGGCTGCCTCCCCAAGGTCAGGGAACGTATTTCTCAGACTTCCCCGAACAGGGAACACCTGTGACTGAAGAGAGCTGCATGGAGTTGTCTCTCGAGCTCCCCCACGCACTGACAATGGTTCCGGAATCCTGAGCGTGGGGAGGTTCCACCAACGGTCGGCAGCGCGTGGGTTCTAACGGAATGCCTAAGCTCGTCTACCCTGAGGGTTTTCCTAATGTCTCTGTGCCAGGGAATGCTAGGGGTGATTGCAGGATATCCCAGTGTCAGAGGCTGCCTCCCGTAGTTCAGGGAAGGTATTTCTCGGACTTCCCCTAACAGGGAACACCTGTGACTGAAGAGAGCTGCGTGGAGTTGTCTCTCGATCTCCCCCACGCACTGACAATCGTTCCGGAATCCTGAGCGTGGGGAGGTTCCACCAACGGTCGGCAGCGCGTGGGTTCTAATGGAATGCCTAAGCTCGTCTCCCCTGAGGGTTTTCCTAATATCTCTGTGCCAGGAAATGCTAGGGGTGATTGCTGGATATCGCAGTGTCAGAGGCTGCCTCCCCAAGGTCAGGGAAGCTATTTCTCGGACTTCCCCGAACAGGTAACACCTGTGACTGAAGAGAGCTGCGTGGAGTTGTCTCTCGAGCTCCCCCACGCACCGACAATTGTTCCGGAATCCTGAGCGTGGGGAGGTTCCACCAACGGTCGGCAGCGCGTGGGTTCTAACGGAAAGAGTAAGCTCATCTCCCCTGAGGGTTTTCCTACTTTCTCTGTGACAGGGAATGCTAGGGGTGTTTGCAGGATATTCCAGTGACAGAGGTTGACTCCCCACGGTCAGGGAAGTTATTTCTCGGACTTCCCCGAACAGGGAACACCTGTGACTGAAGAGAGCTGCGTGGAGTTTTCTCTCGAGCTCCCCCACGCACTGACAATGTTTCCGGAATCCTGAGCGTGGGGAGGTTCCACCAACTGTCGGCAGCGCGTGGGTTCTAACGGAATGCCTAAGCTCGTCTCCCCAGAGGCTTTTCCTAATGTCTCTGTGCCAGGGAATGCTAGGGGTGATTGCAGGATATCCCAGTGTCAGAGGCTGCCTCCCCAAGGTCAGGGAAGTTATTTCTCGGACTTCCCAGAACAGGGAACACCTGTGACTGAAGAGAGCTGCGTGGAGTTGTCTCTCGAGCTCCCCCACGCACTGACAACGGTTCCGGAATCCTGAGCGTGGGGAGGTTCCACCAACGGTCGGCAGCGCGTGGGTTCTAACGGAATGCCTAAGCTCGTCTCCCCTGAGGGTTTTCCTAATGTCTCTGTGCCAGGGAATGCTAGGGGTGATTGCAGGATATCCCAGTGTCAGAGGCTGCCTCCCCAAGGTCAGGGAAGGTATTTCTCGGACTTCCCCGAACACGGAACACCTGTGACTGAAGAGAGCTGCGTGGAGTTGTCTCTCGAGCTCCCCCACGCACTGACAAAGGTTCCAGAATCCTGAGTGTGGGGAGGTTCCACCAACGGTCGGCAGCGCGTGGAATCCAACGGATTGCCTAGGCTCGTCTCCCCTGAGGATTTTCCTAATGTCTCTGTGCCAGGGAATGCTAGGGGTGATTGCAGGATATCCCAGTGTCAGAGGCTGCCTCCCCAAATTCAGGGAAGGTGTTTCTCGGACTTCCCCGAACAGGTAAAACCTGTGACTGAAGAGAGCTGCGTGGAGTTGTCTCTCGATCTCCCCCACGCACTGACAATGGTTCCGGAATCCTGAGCGTGGGGAGGTTCCACCAACTGTCGGCAGCGCGTGGGTTCTAACGGAATGCCTAAGTTCGTCTCCCCTGAGGGTTTTCCTAATGTCTCTGTGCCAGGGAATGCTAGGGGTGATTGCAGGATATCCCAGTGTCAGAGACTGCCTCCCCAAAGTCAGGGAAATTATTTCTCGGACTTCCCCGAACAGGGTACACCTGTGACGGAAGAGAGCTGAGTGGAGTTGTCTCTCGATCTCCCCCACGCAATGAAAATTGTTCCGGAATCCTGAGCGTGGGGAGGTTCCACCAACGGTCGGCAGCGCATGGGTTCTGACGGAATGTCTAAGCTCGTCTCCCCTGAGGGTTTTCCTAATGTCTCTGTGCCAGGGAATGCTAGGGATGTTTGTAGGATATCCCAGTGTCAGAGGCTGCCTCCCCAAGGTCAGGGAAGTTATTTCTCGGACTTCCCCGAACAGGGAACACCTGTGACTGAAGAGAGCTGCGTGGAGTTGTCTCTCGAGCTCCCCCACGAACTGACAATGGTTCCGGAATCCTGAGCGTGTGGAGGTTCCACCAACGGTCGGCAGCGCGTGGGTTCTAACGGAGTGCCTAAGCTCGTCTCCCCTGAGGGTTTACCTAATGTCTCTGTGCCAGGGATTGCTAGGGCTGTCTGCAGGATATCCCAGTGTCAGATGCTGCCTCCCCAAGGTCAGGGAAGTTATTTCTCGGACTTCCGCGAACAGGGAACACCTGTGATTGAAGAGAGATTCGTGGAGTTTTCTCTCGAACTCCCCCACGCACTGACAATGGTTCCGGAATCCTGAGCGTGGGGAGGTTCCACCAACGGTCGGCAGCGCGTGGGTTCTAACGGAATGCCTAAGCTCGTCTCCCCTGAGGGTTTTCCTAATGTCTCTGTACCAGGGAATGCTAGGGGTGTTTGCAGGATATCCCAGTGTCAGAGGTTGCCTCCCCAAGGTCAGGGAAGATATTTATCGGACTTAACCGAACAGGGAACACTTGTGACTGAAGAGAGCTGCGTGGAATTGTCTCTCGAGCTCCCGAACGCACTGACAATGGTTCCGGAATCCTGAGCGTGGGGAGGTTCCACCAACGGTCGGCAGCGCGTGGGTTCTAACGGAATGCCTAACCTCGTCTCCCCTGAGGTTTTTCCTAATGTCTCTGTGCCAGGGAATGCTAGGGGTGATTGCAGGATATCCCAGTGTCAGATACTGCCTCCACAAGGTCAGGGAAGTTATTTCTCGGACTTCCGCGAACAGGGAACACCTGTGACTGAAGAGAGCTTCGTGGAGTTTTCTCTCGAACTCCCCCACGCACTGACAATGGTTCCGGAATCCTGAGCGTGGGGAGGTTCCACCAACGGTCGGCAGCGCGTGGGTTCTAACGGAATGCCTAAGCTCGTTTCTCCTGAGTGTTTTCCTAATGTCTCTGTACCAGGGAATGCTAGGGGTGTTTGCAGGATATCCCAGTGTCAGAGGTTGCCTCTCAAAGGTCAGGGAAATTATTTCTCGGACTTCCGCGAACAAGAAACACCTGTGACTGAAGAGAGCTCTGTGGAGTTGTCTCTCGAGCTCCCCCACGCACTGACAATGGTTCCGGAATCCTGAGCGTGGGGAGGTTCCACCAACGGTCGGCAGGTTGTGGGTTCTAACGGAGTGCCTAAGCTCGTCTCCCCTGAGGATTTTCCTAATGTCACTGTGCCAGGGAATGCTAGGGATGATTGCAGGATATCCCAGTGTCAGAGGCTGCCTCCCCAAGGTCAGGGAAGTTATTTCTCGGACTTCCCCGAACATCGAACACCTGTGACTGAAAAGAGCTGCGTGGATTTGTCTCTCGAGCTCCCCCACGCACTGACAATAGTTCCGGAATACTGAGCGTGGGGAGGTTCCACCAAAGGTCGGCAGCGCGTGGGTTCTAACGGAATGCCTAAGCTCGTCTCCCCTGAGTGTTTTCCTAATGTCTCTGTGCCAGGGAATGCTAGGGGTGATTGCAGGATATCCCAGTGTCAGAGGCTGCCTCCCCAAGCACAGGGAAGATATTTCTCGGACTTCCGCGGACAGGGAATTCCTGTGACTGAAGAGAGCTTCGTGGAGTTGTCTCTCGAGCTCACCCACGCATTGACAATGATTCCGGAATCCTGAGCTTGGGGAGGTTCCACCAGCGGTCAGCAGCGCGTGGGTTCTAACGGAATGCCTAAGCTCGTCTCCCCTGAGGCTTTTCCTAATGTCTCTCTGCCAGGGAATGCTAGGGGTGATTGCAGGATATCCCAGTGTCAGTGTCTGCCTCCCCAAGCTCAGGGAAGGTATTTCTCAGACTTCCCCGAACAGGGAACACCTGTGACTGAAGAGAGCTGCGTGGATTTGTCTCACGAGCTCCCCCACGCACTGACAATGGTTCCGGAATCCTGAGCGAGGGGAGGTTCCAAAAACGGTTTGCAGCGCGTGGGTTCTAACGAAATGCCTAAGATCGTCTCCCCTGAGGCTTTTCCTAATATCTCTGTGCCAGGGAATGCTAGGGGTGATTGCAGGATTTCCCAGTGTCAGAAGTTGCCTACGAAAATTCACTGAAGTTATTTCTCGGACTTCCACGAACAAGGAACACCTGTGACTGAAGAGAGCTGCGTGGAATTGTATCTCGTGCTCCCCCACGCACTGACAATGGTTCCGGAATCCTGAGCGTGGGGAGGTTCCACCAACGGTCGGCAGCGCGTGGGATCTAACCGAATGCCTAAGCTCGTCTCCCCTGCGGGTTTTCCTAATGTCTCTGTGCCAGGGAATGCTAGGGGTGATTTCAGGATATCCCAGTGTCAGAGGCTGCCTCCCCAAGGTCAGAGAAGGTATTTCTTAGACTTCCCGGAACAGGGAACACCTGTGACTGAAGAGAGCTGCGTGAAGTGGTTTCTCGAGCTCCCCCACGCACTGACAATGGTTCCGGAATCCTGAGCGTGGGGAGGTTCCACCAACGGTAGGCAGCGCGTGGGTTCTAACGGAATGCCTAAGCTCGTCTCCCCTGAGGTTTTTCCTAATGTCTCTGTGCCAGGGAAGGCTAGGGGTGATTGCAGGATATCCCAGTGTCAGAGGCTGCCTCCCCAAGGTCAGGGAACGTATTTCTCGGACTTCCGCGAACAGGGAACACCTGTGACTGAAGAGAACTGCGTGGAGTTATCTCTCGAGCTCCCCCACGCACTGACAATGTTTCCGGAATCCTGAGGGTGGGGAGGTTCCAACAACTGTCGGCAACGCGTGGGTTCTAACAGAGTGCCTAAGTTCGTCTCCCCTGAGGGTTTTCCTAATATCTCTGTGCCAGGGAATGTTAGGGGTGATTGCAGGATATCCCAGTGTCAGAGGCTGCCTCCCCAAGGTCAGGGAATGTATTTCTCGGACTTCCCCGAACAGGGAACACCTGTGACTGAAGAGAGCTGCGTGGAGTTGTCTCTCTAGCTCCCCCAGGCACTGACAATGGTTCCGGAATCCTGAGCGTGGGGAGGTTCCACCAACGGTCGGCAGCGCGTGGGTTCTAACGGAATGCTTAACTCATCTCCCCTGAGGGTTTTCCTAATGTCTCTGTGCCAGGGAATGCTAGGGGTGATTGCAGGATATCCCAGTGTCAGAGGCTGACTCCCCAAGTTCAGGGAAGATATTTCTCGCACTTCCCCGAACAGGGAACACCTGTGACAGAAGAGAGCTGCGTGGATATTTCTCTCGAGCTCCCAGATACACACTGACAATGGTTCCGGAATCCTGAGCGTGGGGAGGTTCCACCAACGGTCGGCAGCGCGTGGGTTCTAACGGAATGCTTAAGCTCGTCTCCCCTGAGGGTTTTCCTAATGTCTCTCTGCCAGGAATGCTAGGGGTGATTGCAGGATATCCCAGTGTCAGAGGCTGCCTCCCCAAGGTCAGCGAAGTATTTCTCGGACTTCCCCGAACAGGGAACACCTGTGAGTGAAGAGAACTGCGTGGAGTTGTCTCTCGAGCTCCCCCACGCACTGACAATGTTTCCGGAATCCTGAGCGTGGGGAGGTTCCACCAACGGTCGGCAGGGCGTGGGTTCTAACGGAATGACAGAGCTCGTCTCCCCTGAGTGTTTTCCTAATGTCTTTGTGCCAGGGAATGCTAGGGGTGATTGCAGGATATCCCAGTGTCAGAGGCTGCCTCCCCAAGGTCAGGGAAGTTATTTCTCGGACTTCCCCGATCAGGGAACACCTGTGACTGAAGAGAGCTGCGTGGAGTTGTCTCTCGAGCTCCCCCACGCAATGACAATGGTTCCGGAATCCTGAGCGTGGGTAGGATCCACCAACGGTCGGCAGCACGTGGGTTCTAACGGAATGCCTAAGCTCGTGTCCCCTGAGGGTTTTCCTAATGTCTCTGTGCCAGGGAATGCTAGGGGTGATTGCAGGATATCCCAGTGTCAGGGGCTGCCTCCACAAGGTCAGGGAAGGTATTTCTCGGAATTCCCCGAACAGGGAACACCTGTGACTGAAGAGAGCTGCGTGGGATTTTCTCTCGAACTCCCCCACGCACTGACAATGGTTCCGGAATCCTGAGCGTGGGGAGGTTCCATCAACGGTCGGCAGCGCATGGGTTCTGACGGAGTGCCTAAGCTCGTCTCCCCTGAGGGTTTACCTAATGTCTCTCTGCCAGGGATTGCTAGGGCTGTCTGCAGGATATCCCAGTGTCAGAGGCTGCATCCCCAAGGTCAGGGAAGTTATTTCTCGAACTTCCGCGAACAGGGAACACCTGTGACTGAAGAGAGCTTCGTGGAGTTTTCTCTCGAGCTCCCCCACGCACTGACAATGGTTCCGGAATCCTGAGCGTGGGGAGGTTCCACCAACGGTCGGCAGCGCGTGGGTTCTAACGGAATGCCTAAGCTCGTCTCCCCTGAGGGTTTTCCTAATGTCTCTGTGCCAGGGAATGCTAGGGGTGATTGCAGGATATCCCAGTGTCAGATGCTGCCTCCCCAAGGTCAGGGAAGTTATTTCTCGGACTTCCGCGAACAGGGAACACCTGTGACTGAAGAGAGCTTCGTGGAGTTTTCTCTCGAGCTCCCCCACGCACTGACAATGGTTCCGGAATCCTGAGCGTGGGGAGGTTCCACCAACGGTCGGCAGCGCGTTGGTTCTAACGGAATGCCTAAGCTCGTCTCCCCTGAGGGTTTTCCTAATGTCTCTGTACCAGGGAATGCTAGGGGTGTTTGCAGGATATCCCAGTGTCAGAGGTTGCTTCCCCAAGGTCAGGGAAGATATTTATCGGACTTCCCCGAACAGGGAACACTTGTGACTGAAGAGAGCTGCGTGGAATTGTCTCTCGAGCTCCCGCACGCACTGACAATGGTTCCGGAATCCTGAGCGTGGGGAGGTTCCACCAACGGTCGGCAGCGCGTGGGTTCTAACGGAATGCCTAACCTCGTCTCCCCTGAGGTTTTTCCTAATGTCTCTGTGCCAGGGAATGCTAGGGGTGATTGCAGGATATCCCAGTGTCAGATACTGCCTCCACAAGGTCAGGGAAGTTATTTCTCGGACTTCCGCGAACAGGGAACACCTGTGACTGAAGAGAGCTTCGTGGAGTTTTCTCTCGAACTCCCCCACGCACTGACAATGGTTCCGGAATCCTGAGCGTGGGGAGGTTCCACCAACGGTCGGCAGCGCGTGGGTTCTAACGGAATGCCTAAGCTCGTCTCCCCTGAGTGTTTTCCTAATGTCTCTGTACCAGGGAATGCTAGGGGTGTTTGCAGGATATCCCAGTGTCAGAGGTTGCCTCTCAAAGGTCAGGGAAATTATTTCTCGGACTTCCGCGAACAAGAAACACCTGTGACTGAAGAGAGCTGTGTGGAGTTGTCTCTCGAGCTCCCCCACGCACTGACAATGGTTCCGAAATCCTGAGCGTGGGGAGGTTCCACCAACGGTCGGCAGGTTGTGGGTTCTAACGGAGTGCCTAAGCTCGTCTCCCCTGAGGATTTTCCTAATGTCACTGTGCCAGGGAATGCTAGGGGTGATTGCAGGTTATCCCAGTGTCAGAGGCTGCCTCCCCAAGGTCAAGGAAGTTATTTCTCGGACTTCCCCGAACAGGGAACACCTGTGACTGAAAAGAGCTGCGTGGATTTGTCTCTCGAGCTCCCCCACGCACTGAAAATAGTTCCGGAATCCTGAGCGTGGGGAGGTTCCACCAACGGTCGGCAGCGCTTGGGTTCTAACGGAATGCCTAAGCTCGTCTCCCCTGAGGGTTTTCCTAATGTCTCTGTGCCAGGGAATGCTAGGGGTGATTGCAGGATATCCCAGTGTCAGAGGCTACCTCCCCAAGCACAGGGAAGATATTTCTCGGACTTCCGCGAACAGGGAATTCCTGTGACTGAAGAGAGCTTCGTGGAGTTGTCTCTCGAGCTCACCCACGCATTGACAATGATTCCGGAATCCTGAGCTTGGGGAGGTTCGACCAGCGGTCAGCAGCGCGTGGGTTCTAACGGAATGCCTAAGCTCGTCTCCCCTGAGGCTTTTCCTAATGTCTCTCTGCCAGGGAATGCTAGGGGTGATTGCAGGATATCCCAGTGTCAGTGTCTGCCTCCCCAAGCTCAGGGAAGGTATTTCTCAGACTTCCCCGAACAGGGAACACCTGTGACTGAAGAGAGCTGCGTGGATTTGTCTCACGAGCTCCCCCACGCACAGACAATGGTTCCGGAATCCTGAGCGAGGGGAGGTTCCAAAAACGGTTTGCAGCGCGTGGGTTCTAACGAAATGCCTAAGATCGTCTCCCCTGAGGCTTTTCCTAATATCTCTGTACCAGGGAATGCTAGGGGTGATTGCAGGATTTCCCAGTGTCAGAAGTTGCCTACGAAAATTCACTGAAGTTATTTCTCGGACTTCCACGAACAAGGAACACCTGTGACTGAAGAGAGCTGCGTGGAGTTGTATCTCGTGCTCCCCCACGCACTGACAATGGTTCCGGAATCCTGAGCGTGGGGAGGTTCCACCAACGGTCGGCAGCGCGTGGGATCTAACCGAATGCCTAAGCTCGTCTCCCCTACGGGTTTTCCTAATTTCTCTGTGCCAGGGAATGCTAGGGGTGATTTCAGGATATCCCAGTGTCAGAGGCTGCCTCCCCAAGGTCAGGGAAGGTATTTCTTAGACTTCCCGGAACAGGGAACACCTGTGACTGAAGAGAGCTGCGTGAAGTGGTTTCTCGAGCTCCCCCACGCACTGACAATGGTTCCGGAATCCTGAGCGTGGGGAGGTTCCACCAACGGTAGGCAGCGCGTGGGTTCTAACGGAATGCCTAAGCTCGTCTCCCCTGAGGTTTTTCCTAATATCTCTGTGCCAGGGAAGGCTAGGGGTGATTGCAGGATATCCCAGTGTCAGAGGCTGCCTCCCCAAGGTCAGGGAACGTATTTCTCGGACTTCCGCGAACAGGGAACACCTGTGACTGAAGAGAGCTTCGTGGAGTTTTCTCTCGAGCTCCCCCACGCACTGAGAATGCTTCCGGAATCCTGAGCGTGGGGAGGTTCCACCAACGGTCGGCAGCGCGTGGGTTCTAACGGAATGCCTAAGCTCGTCTCCCCTGAGGGTTTTCCTAATGTCTCTGTGCCAGGGAATGCGAGGGGTGATTGCAGGGTATCCCAGTGTCAGATACTGCCTCCCCAAGGTCAGGGAAGTTATTTCTCAGACTTCCGCGAACAGGGAACACCTGTGACTGAAGAGAGCTTCGTGGAGTTTTCTCTCGAACTCCCCCACGCACTGACAATGGTTCCGGAATCCTGAGCGTGGGGAGGTTCCACCAACGGTCGGCAGCGGGTGGGTTCTAACGGAATGCCTAAGCTCGTTTCCCCTGAGGGTTTTCCTAATGTCTCTGTACCAGGGAATGCTAGGGGTGTTTGCAGGATATCCCAGTGTCAGAGGTTGCCTCTCAAAGGTCAGGGAAATTATTTCTCGGACTTCCGCGAATAAGAAACACCTGTGACTGAAGAGAGCTGTGTGGAGTTGTCTCTCGAGCTCCCCCACGCACTGAAAATGGTTCCGGAATCCTGAGCGTGGGGAGATTCCACCAACGGTCTGCAGCGTGTGGGTTCTAATGGAGTGCCTAAGCTCGTCTCCCCTGAGGATTTTCCTAATGTCACTGTGCCAGGGAATACTAGGGGTGATTGCAGGTTATCACAGTGTCAGAGGCTGCCTCTCCAAGGTCAGGGAAGTTATTTCTCGGACTTCCCCGAACAGGGAACACCTGTGACTGAAAAGAGCTGCGTGGAGTTGTCTCTCGAGCTCCCCCACGCACTGACAATATTTCCGGAATCCTGAGGGTGGGGAGGTTCCACCAACGGTCGGCAGCGCGTGGGTTCTAACGGAATGCCTAAGCTCGTCTCCCCTGAGGGTTTTCCTAATGTCTCTGTGCCAGGGAATGCTAGGGGTGATTGCAGGATATCCCAGTGTCAGAGGCTGCCTCCCCAAGAACAGGGAAGATATTTCTCGGACTTCCGAGAACAGGGAATTCCTGTGACTGAAGAGAGCTTCGTGGATTTGTCTCTCGAGCTCACCCACGCACTGACAATGGTTCCGGAATCCTGAGCTTGGGGAGGTTCCACCAACGGTCAGCAGCGCGTGGGTTCTAACGGAATGCCTAAGCTCGTCTCCCCTGAGGCTTTTCCTAATGTCTCTCTGCCAGGGAATGCCAGGGGTGATTACAGGATATCCCAGTGTCAGTGTCTGCCTCCCCAAGCTCAGGGAAGGTATTTCTCAGACTTCCCCGAACAGGGAACACCTGTGACTGAAGAGAGCTGCGTGGATTTGTCTCACGAGCTCCCCCACGCACTGACAATGGTTCCGGAATCCTGAGCGAGGGGAGGTTCCACCAACGGTTTGCAGCTCGTGGGTTCTAACGAAATGCCTAAGATCGTCTCCCCTGAGGCTTTTCCTAATATCTCTGTGCCAGGGAATGCTAGGGGTGATTGCAGGATTTCCCAGTGTCAGAAGTTGCCTACGAAAATTAAGTGAAGTTATTTCTCGGACTTCCACGAACAAGGAACACCTGTGACTGAAGAGAGCTGCGTGGAGTTGTCTCTCGTGCTCCCCCACGCACTGACAATGTTTCCGGAATCCTGAGCGTGTGGAGGTTCCACCAACTGTCGGCAGCGCGTGGTTTCTAACGGAATGCCTAAGCTCGTCTCCCCTGAGGGTTTTCCTTATGTCTCTGTGCCAGGGAATGCTAGGGGTGATTGCAGGATATCCCAGTGTCAGAGGCTGCCTCCCCAAGGTCTGGGAAGGTATTTCTCGGACTTCCGTGAACAGGGAACACCTGTGACTGAAGAGAGCTGCGTGGAGTTGTCTCTCGAGATCCCCCACGCACTGACAATGTTTCCGGAATCCTGAGGGTGTGGAGGTTCCACCAACGGTCGGCAGCGCTTGGGTTCTAACGGAATGCCTTAGCTCGTCTCCCCTGAGTGTTTTCCTAAAGTCTCTGTGCCAGGGAATGCTAGGGGTGATTGCAGGATATCCCAGGGTCAGAGGCTGCATCCCCAAGGTCAGGGAAGGTATTTCTCGGACTTCCCCGAACAGGGAACACCTGTGACTGAAGAGAGCTTCGTGGATTTGTCTCTCGAGCTCCCCCACGCACTGACAATGGTTCCGGAATCCTGAGCGTGCAGAGGTTCCACCAACGGTCGGCAGCGCGTGGGTTATTACGGAATGCCTAAGCTCGTCTCCCCTGAGAGTTTTCCTAATGTCTTTGGGCCAGGGAATGCTAGGGGTGATTGCAGGTTTTCCCAGTGTCAGAGGCTGCCTCCCCAAGGTCAGGGAAGTTATTTCTCAGACTTCCCCGAACAGGTAACACCTGTGACTGGAGAGAGGTGCGTGGAGTTGTCTCTCGAGCTCCCCCACGCACTGACAATGGTTCCGGAATCCTGAGCGTGGGGAGGTTTCACCAACGGTGGGCAGCGCCTGGGTTCTAACGGAATGCCTAAGCTCGTCTCCCCTGAGGGTTTTCCTAATGTCTCTGTGCCAGTGAATGCTAGGGGTGATTACAGGATATCCCAGTGTCAGAGGCTGCCTCCCCAAGTACAGGGAAGTTATTTCTCGGACTTCCCCAAACAGGGTACACCTGTGACTGAAGAGAGCTGAATTGAGTTGTCTCTCGAGCTCCCCCACGCACTGACAATGGTTCCGGACTCCTGAGCGTGGGGAGGTTCCACCAACGGTCGGCAGCGCGTGGGTTCTAACGGAATGCCTAAGTTCGTCTCCTCTGAGGTTTTTCCTAATGTCTCTGTGCCAGGGAATGCTAGGGGTGATTGCAGGATATCCCAGTGTCAGAGGCAGCCTCCCCAAGGACAGGGAAGTTATTTCTCGGACTTCCCCGAACAGGGAACACCTGTGACTGAAGAGAGCTTCGTGGAGTTGTCTCTCGAGCTCGCCCACTCACTGACAATGTTTCCGGAATCCTGAGCGTGGGGAGGTTCCACCAACGTTCGGCAGTGCTTCGGTTCTAACGGAATGCATAATCTCGTCTCCCCTGATGGTGTTCCTAATGTCTCTGTGCCAGGGAATGCTAGGGGTGATTGCAGGTTATCCCAGAGTCAGAGGCTGCCTCCTCAAGGTCAGGGAAGTTATTTCTCGGAGTTCCGCGAACAGGGAACACCTGTGACTGAAGAGAGCTGCGTGGAGTTGTCTCTCGAGCTCAACCATGCACTGACAATGGTTCCGGAATCCTGAGCTTCGGGAAGTGCCACCAACGGTCGGCAGCGCGTGGGTTCTAACGGAGTGCCTAAGCTCGTCTCCCCTGAGGATTTTCCTAATGTCTCTGTGCCAGGGAATGCTAGGGGTGATTGCAGGATATACCAGTGTCAGTGTCTGCCTCCCCAAGGTCAGGGAAGGTATTTCTCGGACTTCCCCGTACAGGGAACACCTGTCACTGAAGAGAGCTGTGTGGAGTTGTCTCTCGAGCTCCCCCACGCACTGACAATGGTTCCGGAATCCTGAGCGTGGGGAGGTTCCACCAACGGTCGTCAGCGCGTGGGTTCTAACGGAATGCCTAAGTTCGTCTCCCCTGCAGGTTTTCCTAATATCTCTGTGCCAGGCAATGCTAGGGGTGATTGCAGGTTTTCCCAGTGTCAGAGGCTACCTCCCCAAGGTCAGGGAAGGTATTTCTCGGACTTCCCCGAACAGGGAACACCTGTGACTGAAGAGAGCTGCCTGGAGTTTTCTCTCGAGCTCCCCCACGCACTGACAATGATTCCGGAATCCTGAGCGTGGGGAGGTTTCACCAACGGTCGGCAACGCGTGGGTTCTAACGGAATGCCTAAGCTCGTCTCCCCTGAGGGTTTTCCTAATGTCTCTGTGCCAGGGAATGCTAGGGGTGATTACAGGATATCCCAGTGTCAGAGGCTGCCTCCCCAAGGTCAGGGAAGTTATTTCTCGGACTTCCCCGAAAAGGGAACACATGTGACTGAAGAGAGCTGCGTGGAGTTTTATCTCTAGCTCCCCCACGCACTGACAATGTTTCCGGAATCCTGAGCGTGTGGAGGTTCCACCAGCGGTCGGCAGCGCGTGGGTTCTAACGGAATGCCTAAGCTCGTCTCCCCTGAGGGTTTTCCTAATGTCTCTGTGCCAGGGAATGCTAGGGGTGATTGCAGGATATCCCAGTGTCAGAGGCTGCCTCCCCAAGGACAGGGAAGGTATTTCTCGGACTTCCCCGAACAGGGAACACCTGTGACTGAAGAGAGCTTCGTGGAGTTGTCTCTCGAGCTCCCCCACGCACTGACAATTTTTCCGGAATACTGAGCGTGCGGAGGTTCCACCAACGGTCGGCAGCGCGTGGGTTCTAACGGAATGCCTAAGCTCGTCTCCCCTGAGAGTTTTCCTAATGTCTTTGGGCCAGGGAATGCTAGGGGTGATTGCAGGTTATCCCAGTGTCAGAGGTTGCCTCCCCAAGGTCAGGGAAGTTATTTCTCAGACTTCCCCGAACAGGGAACACCTGTGACTGGAGAGAGCTGCGTGGAGTTGTCTCTCGAGCTCCCCCACGCACTGACAACGGTTCCGGAATCCTGAGCGTGGGGAGGTTCCAACAACGGTCGGCAGCGCGTGGGTTCTAACGGAATGCCTAAGCTCGTCTCCCCTGCGGGTTTTCCTAATGTCTCTGTGCCAGGGAATGCTAGGCGTGATTTCAGGATATCCTAGTGTCAGAGGCTGCCTCCCCAAGGTCAGGGAAGGAATTTCTCAGACTTCCCCGAACAGGGAACACCTGTGACTGAAGAGAGCTGCGTGGATTGGTTTCTCGAGCTCCCCCACGCACTGACAATGGTTCCGGAATCCTGAGCGTGGGGAGGTTCCACCAACGGTCGGCAGCGCGTGGGTTCTAACGGAATGCCTAAGCTCGTCTCCCCTGAGTGTTTTCCTAATGTCTCTGTGCCAGGGAATGCTAGGGGTGATTGCAGGATATCCCAGTGTCAGAGGCTGCCTCCCCAAGGTCAGGGAAGGTATTTCTCGGACTTCCGCGAACAGGGAACACCTGTGACTGAAGAGAGCTGCGTGGAGTTGTCTCTCGAGCTCCCCCACGCACTGACAATGGTTCCGGAATACTGAGCGTGGGGAGGATCCACCAACGGTCGGCAGCGCGTGGGTTCTAACGGAATGCCTAATCTCGTCTCCCCTGATAGTTTTTCTAATGTCTCTGTGCCAGGGAATGCTAGGGGTGATTGCAGGTTATCCCAGAGTCAGTGGCTGCCTCCCCAAGTTCAGGGAAGTTATTTCTCGGACTTCCGCGAACAGGGAACACCTGTGACTGAAGAGAGCTGCGTGGAGTTGTCTCTCGAGCTCCCCCACGCACTGACAATGGTTCCGGAATCCTGAGCATGGGGAAGTGCCACCAAAGGTCGGCAGCCCGTGGGTTCTAACGGAATGCCTAAGCTCGTCTCCTCTGAGGTTTTTCCTAATGTCTCTGTGCCAGGGAATGCTAGGGGTGATTGCAGGATATCCCAGTGTCAGAGGCTGCCTCCCCAAGGTCAGGGAAGATATTTCTCGGACATCCCCGAACAGGGAACACCTTTGACTGAAGAGAGCTGCGTGGATTTGTCTATCGAGCTGAACCACGCACTGACAACAGTTCCGGAATCCTGAGCGTGGGGAGGTTCCACCAACGGTCGGCAGCGTGTGGGTTCTAACGGAATGCCTAAGCTCATCTCCCCTGAGGGTTTTCCTAATGTCTCTCTGCCAGGGAATGCTAGGGGTGATTGCAGGATATCCCAGTGTCAGAGGCTGCCTCCCCAAGGTCAGGGAAGGTATGTCTCGGACTTCCCCGAACAGGGAACACCTGTGACTGAAGAGAGCTGCGTGGAGTGGTCTCTCGAGCTCCCCCACGCACTGACAATGGTTCCGGAATACTGAGCGTGGGGAGGATCCACCAACGGTCGGCAGCGAGTGGGTTCGAACGAAATACCTAAGCTCGTCTCCCCTGAGGGTTTTCCTAATTTCTCTGTGCCAGGGATTGCTAGGGGTGATTGCAGGATATCCCAGTGTCAGAGGCTGCCTCCCCAAGGTCAGGGAAGGTATTTCTCGGACTTCTCCGAACAGAGAACACCTTTGACTGAAGAGAGCTGCGTGGATTTTCTATCGAGCTGAACCACGCACTGACAACATTTCCGGAATCCTGAGCGTGGTGAGGTTCCACCAACGGTCGGCAGCGCGTGGGTTCTAACGGAATGCCTAAGCTCGTCTCCCCTGAGGGTTTTCCTAATGTCTCTGTGTCAGGGAATGCTAGGGGTGATTGCAGGATATCCCAGTGTAAGAGGCTGCCTCCGCAAGGTCAGGGAAGCTATTTCTCGGACTTCTGCGAACAGGGAACACCTGTGACTGAAGAGAGCTGCGTGGAGTTGTCTCTCGAGCTCCCCCACGCACTGACAATGGTTCCGGAATCCTGAGCGTGGAGAGGTTCTACCAACGGTCGGCAGCGCGTGGGTTCTAACGGAGTGCCTAATCTCGTCTCCCCTGAGTTTTTTCCTAATATCTCTGTGCCAGGGAATGCTATGGGGGTTTGCAGGATATCCCAGTGACAGAGGCTGACTCCCCAAGGTCAGGGATGTTATTTCTCAGACTTTCCCGAACAGGGAACACCTGTGACTGAAGAGAGCTGCGTGGAGATTTCTCTCGAGTTCCCCCACGCACTGACAATGATTCCAGAATCCTGAGCGTGGGGAGGTTCCATCAACTGTCGGCAGCGCGTGGGTTCTAACGGAAAGCCTAAGCTCGTCTCCCCTGAGATTTTTCCTAATGTCTCTGTGCCAGGGAATGCTAGGGGTGTTTGCAGGATATCCCAGTGACTGAGGCTGCCTCCCCAAGGTAAGGTAAGTTATTTCTCGGACTTCCCCGAACAGGGAACACCTGTGACTGAAGAGAGCTGCGTGGAGTTGTCTCTCGAGCTCCCCCACGCACTGACAATTTTTCCGGAATCCTGAGCTTGGGGAGGTTCCACCAACGGTCGGCAGCGCATGGGTTCTAACGGAATGCCTAAGCTCGTTTCCCCTGAGTGTTTTCCTAATGTCTCTTTGCCAGGGAATGCTAGGGGGGTTTGCAGGATATCCCAGTGACAGAGGATGCCTCCCCAAGGTCAGGGAACTTATTTCTCGGACTTCCCCGAACACGGAACACCTCTGACTGAAGAGAGTTGCGTGGAATTGTCTCTCGAGCTCCCCCACGCACTGACAATGGTTCCGGAATCCTGAGCGTGGGGAGGTTCTACCAATGGTCGGCAGCGCTTGGGTTCTAACGGAATGCCTAAGCTCGTCTCCCCTGAGGATTTTTCTAATGTCTCTGTGCCAGGGAATGCTAGGGGGGTTTGCAGGATATCCCAGTGACAGAGGCTGCCTCCCAAGGTCAGGGAAGTTATTTCTCGGACTTCCCCGAACAGGGAACACCTGTGACTGAAGAGAGCTGCGTGGAGTTTTCTCTTGAGCTCCCCCACGCACTGACAATGGTTCCGGTATCCTGAGCATGGAGAGGTTCCACCAACGGTCGGCAGCGCGTGGGTTCTAACGGAAAGCCTAAGCTCGTCTCCCCTGAGGGTTTTCCTTATGTCTCTGCGCCAGGGAATGCTAGGGGGGTTTGCAGGATATCCCAGTGACAGAGGCTGCCTCTCCAAGGTCAGGGAACGTTTTTCTCGGACTTCCCCGTACAGGGAACACCTGTGACTGAGGAGAGCTGCGTGGAGTAGTCTCTCGATCTCCCCCACGCACTGACAATGGTTCCGGAATCCTGAGCGTGGGGAGGTTCCACCAACTGTCGGCAGCGCGTTGGTTCTAACGAAAAGCCTAAGCTCGTCTCCCCTGAGGGTTTTCCTAATGTCTCTGTGTCAGGGAATGCTAGGGGGGTTTGCAGGATATCCCAGTGACTGAGGCTGCCTCCCCAATGTAAGTTAATTTATTTCTCGGACTTCCCCGAACAGGGAACACCTGTGACTGAAGAGAGCTGCGTGGAGTTTTCTCTCGAGCTCCCCCACGCACTGACAATGATTCCGGAATCCTGAGCGTGGGGAGGTTCCACCAACGGTCGGCAGCGCGTGGGTTCTAACGGAAAGCCTATGCTCGTCTCCCCTGAGGGTTTTCCTAATATCTCTGTGCCAGGGAATGCTAGGGGGGTTTGCAGGGTATCCCAGTGACAGAGGCAGCCTCCCCAAGGTCAGGGAAGGTATTTCTCGGACTTCCCCGAACAGGGAACACTTGTGACTGAAGAGAGCTGCGTGGAGTTTTCTCTCGAGCTCCCCCACGCACTGACAATGGTTCCGGAATCCTGAGCGTGGGGAGGTTCCACCAACGGTCGGCAGCGCTTGGGTTCTAACGGAAAGCCTAAGCTCGTCTCCCCTGAGTGTTTTCCTAATGTCTCTCTGCCAGGGAATGCTAGGGGGGTTTGCAGGATATCCCAGTGACAGAGGCTGCTTCCCCAAGGTCAGGGAAGGAATTTCTCGGACTTCCCCGTACAGGGAACACCTGTGACTGAAGAGAGCTGCGTGGAGTTGTCTCTCGAGCTCCCACACGCACTGACAATGGTTCCGGAATCCTGAGCGTGGGGAGGTTCCACCAACGGTAGGCAGCGCGTGGGTTCTAACGGAAAGCCTAAGCTCGTCTCCCCTGAGGGTTTTCCTAATGTCTCTGTGCCAGGTAATGCTAGGGGGTTTTGCAGGATATCCCAGTGAAAGAGGCTGCCTCCCCAAGGTCAGGGAAGGTATTTCTCGGACTTCCCATAACAGGGAACACCTGTGACTGAAGAGAGCTGCGTGGAGTTGTCTCTCGAGCTCCCCCACGCACTGAAAATGGTTCCGGAATCCTGAGCGTGGGGAGGTTCCACCAAAGGTCGGCAGCGCGTGTGTTCTAACGGAATGCCAAAGCTCGTCTCCCCTGAGGATTTTCCTAATGTCTCTGTGCCAGGGAATGCTAGAGGGGTTTGCAGGATATTCCAGTGACAGAGGCTGCCTCCCCAAGGTCAGGGAAGGTATTTCTCGGACTTCCCCGTACAGGGAACACCTGTGAGTGAAGAGAGCTGCGTGGATTTTTCTCTCGAGCTCCCCCACGCACTGACAATTTTTCCGGAATCCTGAGCGTGGGGAGGTTCCACCAACGGTCGGCAGCGCGTGGGTTCAAACGGAAAGCCTAAGCTCGACTCACCTGAGGATTTTCCTAATGTCTCTGTGCCAGGGAATGCGAGGGGTTTTGCAGGATATCCCAGTGACAGAGGCTGCCTCCCCAAGGTCAGGGAAGGTATTTCTCGGACTTCCCCGAACAGGGAACACCTGTGACTGAAGATAGCTGCGTGGAGTTGTCTCTCGAGCTCCCCCACGCACTGACATTGTTTCCGGAATCCTGAGCGTGGGGAGGTTCCACCAACGGTCGGCAGCGCGTGGGTTCTAACGGAAAGCCTAGGCTCGTCTCCCCTGAGTTTTTTCCTAATATCTCTGTGCCAGGGAATGCTATGGGGGTTTGCAGGATATCCCAGTGACAGAGGCTGACTCCCCAATGTCAGGGATGTTATTTGTCGGACTTTCCCGAACAGGGAACACCTGTGACTGAAGAGAGCTGCGTGGAGTTTTCTCTCGATTTCCCCCACGCACTGACAATGATTCCGGAATCCTGAGCGTGGGGAGGTTCCATCAACTGTCGGCAGCGCGTGGGTTCTAACGGAAAGCCTAAGCTCGTCTCCCCTGAGATTTTTCCTAATGTCTCTGTGCCAGGGAATGCTAGGGGTGTTTGCAGGATATCCCAGTGACTGAGGCTGCCTCCCCAAGGTAAGGTAACTTATTTCTCGGACTTCCCCGAACAGGGAACACCTGTGACTGAAGAGAGCTGCGTGGAGTTGTCTCTCGAGCTCCCCCACGCACTGACAATTTTTCCGGAATCCTGAGCTTGGGGAGGTTCCACCAACGGTCGGCAGCGCTTGGGTTCTAACGGAATGCCTAAGCTCGTTTCCCCTGAGGGTTTTCCTAATGTCTCTTTGCCAGGGAATGCTAGGGGGGTTTGCAGGATATCCCAGTGACAGAGGCTGCCTCCCCAAGGTCAGGGAACTTATTTCTCGGACTTCCCCGAACACGGAACACCTCTGACTGAAGAGAGCTGCGTGGAATTGTCTCTCGAGCTCCCCCACGCACTGACAATGGTTCCGGAATCCTGAGCGTGGGGAGGTTCCACCAACGGTCGGCAGCGCTTGGGTTCTAACGGAATGCCTAAGCTCGTCTCCCCTGAGGATTTTCCTAATGTCTCTGTGCCAGGGAATGCTAGGGGGGTTTGCAGGATATCCCAGTGACAGAGGCTGCCTCCCCAAGGTCAGGGAAGTTATTTCTCGGACTTCCCCGAACAGGGAACACCTGTGACTGAAGAGAGCTGCGTGGAGTTTTCTCTTGAGCTCCCCCACGCACTGACAATGGTTCCGGTATCCTGAGCATGGAGAGGTTCCACCAACGGTCGGCAGCGCGTGGGTTCTAACGGAAAGCCTAAGCTCGTCTCCCCTGAGGGTTTTCCTTATGTCTCTGCGCCAGGGAATGCTAGGGGGGTTTGCAGGATATCCCAGTGACAGAGGCTGCCTCTCCAAGGTCAGGGAACGTTTTTCTCGGACTTCCCCGTACAGGGAACACCTGTGACTGAGGAGAGCTGCGTGGAGTAGTCTCTCGATCTCCCCCACGCACTGACAATGGTTCCGGAATCCTGAGCGTGGGGAGGTTCCACCAACTGTCGGCAGCGCGTTGGTTCTAACGAAAAGCCTAAGCTCGTCTCCCCTGAGGGTTTTCCTAATGTCTCTGTGTCAGGGAATGCTAGGGGGGTTTGCAGGATATCCCAGTGACTGAGGCTGCCTCCCCAAGGTAAGTTAATTTATTTCTCGGACTTCCCCGAACAGGGAACACCTGTGACTGAAGAGAGCTGCGTGGAGTTTTCTCTCGAGCTCCCCCACGCACTGACAATGGTTCCGGAATCCTGAGCGTGGGGAGGTTCCACCAAAGTTCGGCAGCGCGTGGGTTCTAACGGAATGCCTAAGCTCGTTTCCCCTGAGGGTTTTCCTCATGTCTCTGTGCCAGGGAATGCTAGAGGGGTTTGCAGGATATTCCAGTGACAGAGGCTGCCTCCCCAAGTTCAGGGAAGGTATTTCTCGGACTTCCCCGTACAGGGAACACCTGTGACTGAGGAGAGCTGCGTGGAGCTGTCTATCGAGCTCCCACACGCACTGAAATTGTTTCCGGAATCCTGAGCGTGGGGAGGTTACACCAACTGTCGCCAGCGTGTGGGTTCTAACGGAAAGCCTATGCTCGTCTCCCCTGAGGGTTTTCCTAATTTCTCTGTGCGAGGGAATGCTAGGGGGTTTTGCAGGATATCCCAGTGACAGAGGCTGCCTTCCCAAGGTCAGGGAAGTTATTTCTCGGACTTCCCCGAACAGGGAACACCTGTGAGTGAAGAGAGCTGCGTGGAGTTGTCTCTCGAGCTCCCCCACGCACTAACAATGGTTCCGGAATCCTGAGCGTGGATAGGTTCCACCAACGTTCGGCAGTGCGTGGGTTCTAACGGAATGCCTAAGCTCGTCTCCCCTGAGGGTTTTCCTAATGTCTCTGTGCCAGGGAATTCTAGGGGGGTTTGCAGGATATCCCAGTGACTGAGGCTGCCTCCCCAAGGTCAGGGAAGTTATTTCTCGGACTTCCCCGAACAGGGAACTCCTGTGACTGAAGAGAGCTGCGTGGAGTTGTCTCTCGAGCTCCCCCAAGCACTGACAATGGTTCCGGAATCCTGAGCGTGGGGAGGTTCCACCATCGGTCGGCAGCGCGTGGGTTCAAACGGAATGCCTAAGCTCGTCTCCCCTGAGGGTTTTCCTAATGTCTCTGTGCCAGGGAATGCTAGGGGTGTTTGCAAGATATCCCAGTGACTGAGGCTGCCTCCCCAAGGTAAGGTAAGTTATTTCTCGGACTTCCCCGAACAGGGAACACCTGTGACTGAAGAGAGCTGCGTGGAGATGTCTCTCGAGCTCCCCCACGCACTGAGAATGGTTCCGGAATCCTGAGCGTGGTGAGGTTCCACCAACGGTCGGCAGCGCGTGGGTTCTAACGGAATGCCTAAGCTCATCTCCCCTGAGGGTTTTCCTAATGTCTCTGTGCCAGGGAATGCTAGGGGGGTTTGCAGGATATCCCAGTGACAGAGGCTGCCTCCCCAAGGTCAGGGAAGGTATTTCTCGGACTTCCCCGAACAGGGAACACCTGTGATTGAAGAGAGCTGCGTGGAGTTTTCTCTCGAGCTCCCCCACGCACTGACAATGGTTCCGGAATCCTGAGCGTGGGGAGGTTCCACCAACGGTCGGCAGCTCGTGGGTTCTAACAGAAAGCCTAAGCTCGTCTACCCTGAGGGTTTTCCTAATGTCTCTTTGCCAGGGAATGCTAGGGGTGTTTTCAGGATATCCCTGTGACTGAGGCTGCCTCCCCAATGTCAGGGAAGGTATTTCTCGGACTTCCCCGAACAGGGAACACCTGTGACTGAAGAGAGCTGCGTGGAGCTGTCTCTCGAGTTCCCCCACGCACTGACAATGGCTCCGGAATCCTGAGCGTCGGGAGGTTCCACCATCGGTCGTCAGCGCGTGGGTTCTAACGGAATGCCTTAGCTCGTCTCCCCTGAGGGTTTTCCTAATATCTCTGTGCCAGGGAATGCTGGGGGGGTTTGCAGGATATCCCAGTGACAGAGGCTACCTCCCCAAGGACAAGAAAGGTATTTCTCGGACTTCCCCGAACAGGGAACACCTGTGACTGAAGAGAGCTTCGTGGAATTGTCTCTCGAGCTCCCCCACGCACTGACAATGGTTCCGGAATCCTGAGTGTTGGGAAGTTCCACCAACGGTCGGCAGCGCGTGGGTTCTAACGGAAAGCCTAAGCTCGTCTCCCCTGAGGGTTTTCCTAATGTCTCTGTGCCAGGGAATGCTAGGGGGGTTTGCAGGATATCCCAGTGACAGAGGCTGCCTCCCCAAGGTCAGGGAAGGTATTTCTCGGACTTCCCCGAACAGGGAACACCTGTGACTGAAGAGAGCTGCGTGGAGCTGTCTCTCGAGCTCCCCCACGCACTGACAATGTTTCCGGAATCCTGAGCGTGGGGATGATCCACCAACGGTCGGCAGCGCGTGGGTTCTAACAGAAAGCCTAAGCTCGTCTCCCCTGAGGGTTTTCCTAATGTCTCTGTGCCAGGGAATGCTAGGGGGGTTTGCAGGATATCCCAGTGACAGAGGCTGCCTCCCCAAGGTCAGGGAACGTATTTCTCGGACTTCCCCGAACTGGGAACACCTGTGACTGAAGAGAGCTGCGTGGAGCTGTCTCTCGAGTTCCCCCAAGCACTGACAATGGTTCCGGAATCCTGAGCTTGGGGAGGTTCCACCAACGTTCGGCAGCGCGTGGGTTCAAACGGAATGCCTAAGCTCGTCTCTCCTGAGGGTTTTCCTAATGTCTCTGTGCCAGGGAATGCTAGGGGGGTTTGCAGGATATCCCAGTGTCAGAGGCTGCCTCCCCATTGAAAGGGAAGGTATTTCTCGGACTTCCCCGAACAGGGAACACCTGTGACTGAAGAGAGCTGCGTGGAGTTGTCTCTCAGGCTCCCCCACGCACTGACAATGGTTCCGGAATCCTGAGCGTGGGGAGGTTCCACCAACGGTCGGCAGCGCGTGGGTTCTAACGGAATGCCTAAGCTCGTCTCCCCTGAGTGTTTTCCTAATGTCTCTGTGCCAGGGAATGCTAGGGGTGTTTGCAGGATATCCCAGTGACTGAGGCTGCCTCCCCAAGGTCAGGGAAGTTATTTCTCGGACTTCCCCGAACAGGGAACACCTGTGACTGAAGAGAGCTGCGTGGAGTTGTCTCTCGAGCTCCCCCACGCACTGACAATGTTTCCGGAATCCTGAGCGTCGGGAGGTTCCACCATCGGTCGTCAGCGCGTGGGTTCTAACGGAATGCCTAAGCTCGTCTCCCCTGAGGGTTTTCCTAATATCTCTGTGCCAGGGAATGCTGGGGGGGTTTGCAGGATATCCCAGTGACAGAGGCTGCCTCCCCAAGGACAATAAAGGTATTTCTCGGACTTCCCCGAACAGGGAACACCTGTGACTGAAGAGAGCTTCGTGGAATTGTCTCTCGAGCTCCCCCACGCACTGACAATGGTTCCGGAATCCTGAGTGTTGGGAAGTTCCACCAACGGTCGGCAGCGCGTGGATTCTAACGGAAAGCCTAAGCTCGTCTCCCCTGAGGGTTTTCCTAATGTCTCTGTGCCAGGGAATGCTAGGGGGGTTTGCAGGATATCCCAGTGACAGAGGCTGCCTCCCCAAGGTCAGGGAAGGTATTTCTCGGACTTCCCCGAACAGGGAACACCTGTGACTGAAGAGAGCTGCGTGGAGTTGTCTCTCGAGCTCCCCCACGCACTGAGAATGGTTCCGGAATCCTGAGCGTGGGGAGGTTCCACCAACGGTCGGCAGCGCGTGGGTTCTAACGGAAAGCCTAAGCTCGTCTCCCCTGAGGGTTTTCCTAATGTCTCTGTGCCAGGGAATGCTAGGGGGATTTGCAGGATATCCCAGTGTCAGAGGCTGTCTCCCCAAGGTCAGGGAAGTTATTTCTCGGACTTCCCCGAACAGGGAACACCTGTGACTGAAGAGAGCTGCGTGGAGCTGTCTCTCGAGCTCCCCCACGCACTGACAATGTTTCCGGAATCCTGAGCTTGGGGATGATCCACCAATGGTTGGCAGCGCGTGGGTTCTAACAGAAAGCCTAAGCTCGTCTCCCCTGAGTGTTTTCCTAATGTCTCTGTGCCAGGGAATGCTAGGGGGGTTTGCAGGATATCCCAGTGACAGAGGCTGCCTCCCCAAGGTCAGGGAAGGTATTTCTCGGACTTCCCCGAACAGGGAACACCTGTGAGTGAAGAGAGCTGCGTGGAGTTTTCTCTCGAGCTCCCCCACGCACTGAAAATGGTTCCGGAATCCTGAGCGTGGGGAGTTTCCACCAACGGTCGGCAGCGCGTGGGTTATAACGAAAAGCCTAAGCACGTCTCCCCTGAGGGTTTTCCTAATGTCTCTGTGCCAGGGAATGCTAGGGGGGTTTGCAGGTTATCCCAGTGACAGAGGCTGCCTCCCCAAGTTCAGGGAACGTATTTCTCGGACTTCCCCGAACAGGGAACACGTGTGACTGAAGAGAGCTGCGTGGAGCTGTCTCTCGAGTTCCCCCACGCACTGACAATGGTTCCGGAATCCTGAGCTTGGGGAGGTTCCACCAACGTTCGGCAGCGCGTGGGTTCAAACGGAATGCCTAAGCTCGTCTCTCCTGAGGGTTTTCCTAATGTCTCTGTGCCAGGGAATGCTAGGGGGGTTTACAGGATATCCCAGTGTCAGAGGCTGCCTCCCCATTGAAAGGGAAGGTATTTCTCGGACTTCCCCGAACAGGGAACACCTGTGACTGAAGAGAGCTGCGTGGAGTTGTCTCTCGAGGTCCCCCACGCACTGACAATGGTTCCGGAATCCTGAGCGTGGTGAGGTTCCACCAACGGTCGGCAGCGCGTGGGTTCTAACGGAATGCCTGAGCTGGTCTCCCCTGAGGGTTTTCCTAATGTCTCTGTGCCAGGGAATGCTAGGGGGGTTTGCAGGATATCCCAGTGACAGAGGCTGCCTCCCCAAGGACAGGGAAGGTATTTCTTGGACTTCCCCGAACAGGGAACACCTGTGAGTGAAGAGAGCTGCGTGGAGTTTTCTCTCGAGCTCCCCCACGCACTGACAATGTTTCCGGAATCCTGAGCTTGGGGAGGTTCCACCAACGGTCGGCAGCGCGTGGGTTCTAACGGAATGCCTAAGTTCGTCTCCCCTGAGGGTTTTCCTAATGTCTCTGTGCCAGGGAATGCTAGGGGGGTTTGCAGGATATCCCAGTGACAGAGGCTGCCTCCCCAAGGTCAGGGAAGGTATTTCTCGGACTTCCCCGAACAGGGAACACCTGTGACTGAAGAGAGCTGCGTGGAGTTGTCTCTCGAGCTTCCCCACGCACTGAGAATGGTTCCGGAATCCTGAGCGTGGGGAGGTTCCACCAACGGTCGGCAGCGCGTGGGTTCTAACGGAAAGCCTAAGCTCGTCTCCCCTGAGGGTTTTCCTAATGTCTCTGTGCCAGGGAATGCTAGGGGGATTTGCAGGATATCCCAGTGTCAGAGGCTGTCTCCCCAAGGTCAGGGAAGTTATTTCTCGGACTTCCCCGAACAGGGAACACCTGTGACTGAAGAGAGCTGCGTGGAGCTGTCTCTCGAGCTCCCCCACGCACTGACAATGTTTCCGGAATCCTGAGCTTGGGGATGATCCACCAATGGTTGGCAGCGCGTGGGTTCTAACAGAAAGCCTAAGCTCGTCTCCCCTGAGTGTTTTCCTAATGTCTCTGTGCCAGGGAATGCTAGGGGGGTTTGCAGGATATCCCAGTGACAGAGGCTGCCTCCCCAAGGTCAGGGAAGGTATTTCTCGGACTTCCCCGAACAGGGAACACCTGTGAGTGAAGAGAGCTGCGTGGAGTTTTCTCTCGAGCTCCCCCACGCACTGAAAATGGTTCCGGAATCCTGAGCGTGGGGAGTTTCCACCAACGGTCGGCAGCGCGTGGGTTATAACGAAAAGCCTAAGCACGTCTCCCCTGAGGGTTTTCCTAATGTCTCTGTGCCAGGGAATGCTAGGGGGGTTTGCAGGTTATCCCAGTGACAGAGGCTGCCTCCCCAAGTTCAGGGAACGTATTTCTCGGACTTCCCCGAACAGGGAACACGTGTGACTGAAGAGAGCTGCGTGGAGCTGTCTCTCGAGTTCCCCCACGCACTGACAATGGTTCCGGAATCCTGAGCGTGGGGAGGTTCCACCAACGGTCGGCAGCGCGTGGGTTTTAACGGAATGCCTAAGCTCGTCTCCCCTGAGTGTTTTCCTAATGTCTCTGTGCCAGGGAATGCTAGGGGTGTTTGCAGGATATCCCAGTGACTGAGGCTGCCTCCCCAAGGTCAGGGAAGTTATTTCTCGGACTTCCCCGAACAGGGAACACCTGTGACTGAAGAGAGCTGCGTGGAGTTGTCTCTCGAGATCCCCCACGCACTGACAATGTTTCCGGAATCCTGAGCTTGGGGAGGTTCCACCAACGGTCGGCAGCGCGTGGGTTCTAACGGAATGCCTAAGTTCGTCTCCCCTGAGTCTTTTCCTAATGTCTCTGTGCCATGGAATGCTAGGGGGGTTTGCAGGACATTCCAGTGACAGAGGCTGCCTCCCCAAGTTCAGGGAAGGTATTTCTCGGACTTCCCCGAACAGGGAACACCTGTGACTGAGGAGAGCTGCGTGGAGCTGTCTCTCGAGTTCCCCCACGCACTGACAATGGTTCCGGAATCCTGAGCGTGGGGAGGTCCCACCAACGTTCGGCATCTCGTGGGTTCTAACAGAAAGCCTAAGCTCGTCTCCCCTGAGGGTTTTCCTAATGTCTCTCTGCCAGGGAATGCTAGGGGGGTTTGCAGGATATCCCAGTGACAGAGGCTGCCTCACCAAAGTCAGGGAAGTTATTTCTCGGACTTCCCCGAACAGGGAACACCTGTGACTGGAGAGAGCTGCGTGGAGTTGTCTCTCGAGCTCCCCCAATCACTGACAATGGTTCCGGAATCCTGAGCGTGGGGAGGTTCCAACAACGGTCGGCAGCGCGTGAGTTCTAACGGAATGCCTAAGCTCGTCTCCCCTGAGGGTTTTCCTAATGTCTCTGTGCCAGGGAATGCTAGGGGTGTTTACAGGATATCCCAGTGACAGAGGCTGCCTCCCCAAGGTCATGGAAGGTATTTCTCGGACTTCCCCGAACAGGGAACACCTGTGACTGAAGAGAGCTGCGTGGAGTTGTCTCTCGAGCTCCCCCACGCACTGACAATGTTTCCGGAATCCTGAGCGTGGGGAGGTTCCACCAACGGTCGGCAGCGCGTAGGTTCTAACGGAAAGCCTAAGCTCGTCTCCCCTAAGGTTTTTCCTAATGTCTCTGTGCCAGGGAATGCTAGGGGTGTTTTCAGGATATCCCTGTGACTGAGGCTGCCTCCCCAATGTCAGGGAAGGTATTTCTCGGACTTCCCCGAACAGGGAACACCTGTGACTGAAGAGAGCTGCGTGGAGCTGTCTCTCGAGTTCCCCCACACACTGACAATGACTCCGGAACCCTGAGCGTCGGGAGGTTCCACCATCGGTCGTCAGCGCGTGGGTTCTAACGGAATGCCTAAGCTCGTCTCCCCTGAGGTTTTTCCTAATATCTCTGTGGCAGGGAATGCTGGGGGGGTTTGCAAGATATCCCAGTGACAGAGGCTGCCTCCCCAAGGACAAGAAAGTTATTTCTCGGACTTCCCCGAACAGGGAACACCTGTGACTGAAGAGAGCTGCGTGGAGTTGTCTCTCGAGCTCCCCCACGCACTGAGAATGGTTCCGGAATCCTGAGCGTGGGGAGGTTCCACCAACGGTCGACAGCGCGGAGTTCTAACGGAAAGCCTAAGCTCGTCTCCCCTGAGGGTTTTCCTAATGTCTCTGTGCCAGGGAATGCTAGGGGGATTTGCAGGATATCCCAGGGAATGAGGCTGCCTCCCCAAGGTCAGAGAAGTTATTTCTCGGACTTCCCCGAACAGGGAACACCTGTGACTGAAGAGAGCTGCGTGGAGTTGTCTCTCGAGCTCTCCCACGCACTGACAATGGTTCCGGAATCCTGAGCGTGGAGAGGATCCACCAACGCACGTCAGCGCGTCGGTTCTAAAGGAAAGCCTAAGCTCGTCTCCCCTGAAATTTTTCCTAATGTCTCTGTGCCAGGGAATACTAGGGGTGTTTGCAGGATATCCCAGTGACAGAGGATGCCTCCCCAAGTTCAGGGAAGGTATTTCTCGGACTTCCCCGAACAGGGAACACCTGTGACTGAAGAGAGCTGCGTGGAGTTGTCTCTCGAGCTCCCCCACGCTCTGACATTTGTTCCGGAATCCTGAGCGTGGGGAGGTTCCACCAACGGTCGTTAGCGCGTGGGTTCTAACGGAAAGACTAAGCTCGTCTCCCCTGAGGTTTTTCCTAATGTCTCTGTGCCAGGGAATGCTAGGGGGATTTGCAGGATATCCCAGTGTCTGAGGCTGCCTCCCCAAGGTCAGGGAAGTTATTTCTCGGACTTCCCCGAACAGGGAACACCTGTGACTGAAGAGAGCTGCGTGGAGCTGTCTCTCGAGCTCCCCCACGCACTGACAATGGTTCCGGAATCCTGAGCGTGGGGTGATCCACCAACGGTCGTTAGCGCGTTGGTTCTAACCGAAAGCCTAAGCTCGTCTCCCCTGAGGGTTTTCCTAATGTCTCTGTGCCAGGGAATGCTAGGGGGGTTTGCAGGATATCCCAGTGACAGAGGCTGCCTCCCCAAGGTCAGGGAAGGTATTTCTCGGACTTCCCCGAACAGGGAACACCTGTGACTGAAGACAGCTGCGTGGAGCTGTCTCACGAGCTCCCCCACGCACTGACAATGTTTCCGGAATTCTGAGCGTGGGGAGGTTCCACCAACGGTCGGCAGCGCGTGGGTTCTAACGGAAAGCGTAAGCTCGTCTCCCCTGAGGGTTTTCCTAATGTCTCTGTGCCAGGGAATGCTAGGGGGGTTTTCAGGATATCCCAGTGTCTGAGGCTGTCTCCACAAGGTCAAGTAAATTATTTCTCGTACTTCCCGGAACAGGGAACACCTGTGACTGAAGAGAGCTGCGTGGAGCTGTCTCTCGAGCTCCCCCACACACTGACAATGGTTCCGGAATCCTAAGCGTGGGGAGGTTCCACCAACGGTCGGCAGCGCGTGGGTTCAAACGGAAAGCATAAGCTCGTCTCCCCTGAGGCTTTTCCTAATGTCTCTGTGCCAGGGAATCCTAGGGGGGTTTTCAGGATTTCCCAGTGACAGAGGCTGCCTCCCCAAGGTCAGGGAAGGTATTTCTCGGACTTCCCCGAACAGGGAACACCTGTGACTGAAGAGAGCTGCCTGGAGTTGTCTCTCGAGCTCCCCCACGCACTGACAATGGTTCCGGAATCCTGAGCGTGGCGAGGTTCCACCAACGGTCCGCAGCACGTGGGTTCAAACGGAAAGCCTAAGCTCGTCTCCCCTGAGGGTTTTCCTAATGTCTCTGTGCCAGTGAATGCTAGGGGGGTTTGCAGGATATCCCAGTGAAAGAGGCTGCCTCCCCAAGGTCAGGGAAGTTATTTCTCGGACTTCCCCGAACAGGGAACACCTGTGACTGAAGAGAGCTGCGTGGAGTTGTCTCTCGAGCTCCCCCACGCACTGACAATGGTTCCGGAATCCTGAGCGTGGGGAGGTTCCACCAACGATCGGCAGCGTGTGGGTTCTAACGGAAAGCCTAAGCTCGTCTCCCCTGAGGGTTTTCTTAATGTCTCTGTGACAGGGAATGCTAGGGGGGTTTGCAGGATATCCCAGTGATAGAGGCTGCCTCCCCAAGATCAGGGAAGCTATTTCTCGGACTTCCCCGAACAGGGAACACCTGTGACTGAAGAGAGCTGCGTGGAGTTGTCTCTCGAGCTCCCCCACGCACTGACAATTGTTCCGGAATCCTGAGCGTGGGGAGGTTCAACCAACGGTCGGCAGCGCGTGGGTTCTAACGGAATGCATAAGCTCGTCTCCCCTGAGTGTTTTCCTAATTTCTCTGTGCCAGGGAATGATAGGGGTGTTTGCAGGATATCCCAGTGACAGATGCTGCCTCCCAAAGTTCAGGGAAGGTATTTCTCGGACTTCCCCGAACAGGGAACACCTGTGACTGAAGAGAGCTGCGTGGAGTAGTCTCTCGATCTTCCCCACGCACTGACAATGGTTCCGGAATCCTGAGCATGGGGAGGTTCCACCAACGGTCGGCAGCGCGTGGGTTCTAACGGAAAGCCTAGGCTCGTCTCCCCTGAGATTTTTCCTAATGTCTCTGTGCCAGGGAATGCTATGGGGGTTTGCAGGATATCCCAGTGACAGAGGCTGCCTCCCCAAGTTCAGGGAAGGTATTTCTTGGACTTCCCCGAACAGGGAACACCTGTGATTGAAGAGAGCTTCGTGGAGTTGTCTCTCGAGCTCCCCGACGCACTAAAAATGATTCCGGAATCATGAGCGTGGGGAGGTCCCACCAACGTTCGGCATCTCGTGGGTTCTAACAGAAAGCCTAAGCTCGTCTCCCCTGAGGGTTTTCCTAATATCTCTGTGCCAGGGAATGCTAGGGTGGTTTGCAGGATATCCCAGTGACAGAGGCTGCCTCACCAAGGTCAGGGAAGTTATTTCTCGGACTTCCCCGAACAGGGAACACCTGTGACTGGAGAGAGCTGCGTGGAGTTGTCTCTCGAGCTCCCCCAATCACTGACAATGGTTCCGGAATCCTGAGCGTGGGGAGGTTCCAACAAAGGTCGGCAGCGCGTGAGTTCTAACGGAATGCCTAAGCTCGTCTCCCCTGAGGGTTTTCCTAATGTCTCTGTGCCAGGGAATGCTAGGGGTGTTTACAGGATATCCCAGTGACAGAGGCTGCCTCCCCAAGGTCATGGAAGGTATTTCTCGGACTTCCCCGAACAGGGAACACCTGTGACTGAAGAGAGCTGCGTGGAGTTGTCTCTCGAGCTCCCCCACGCACTGACAATGTTTCCGGAATCCTGAGCGTGGGGAGGTTCCACCAACGGTCGGCAGCGCGTGGGTTCTAACGGAAAGCCTAAGCTCGTCTCCCCTAAGGGTTTTCCTAATGTCTCTGTGCCAGGGAATGCTAGGGGTGTTTTCAGGATATCCCTGTGACTGAGGCTGCCTCCCCAATGTCAGGGAAGGTATTTCTCGGACTTCCCCGAACAGGGAACACCTGTGACTGAAGAGAGCTGCGTGGAGCTGTCTCTCGAGTTCCCCCACACACTGACAATGACTCCGGAATCCTGAGCGTCGGGAGGTTCCACCATCGGTCGTCAGCGCGTGGGTTCTAACGGAATGCCTAAGCTCGTCTCCCCTGAGGTTTTTCCTAATATCTCTGTGGCAGGGAATGCTGGGGGGGTTTGCAAGATATCCCAGTGACAGAGGCTGCCTCCCCAAGGACAAGAAAGGTATTTCTCGGACTTCCCCGAACAGGGAACACCTGTGACTGAAGAGAGCTGCGTGGAGTTGTCTCTCGAGCTCCCCCACGCACTGAGAATGGTTCCGGAATCCTGAGCGTGGGGAGGTTCCACCAACGGTCGACAGCGCGGAGTTCTAACGGAAAGCCTAAGCTCGTCTCCCCTGAGGGTTTTCCTAATGTCTCTGTGCCAGGGAATGCTAGGGGGATTTGCAGGATATCCCAGGGAATGAGGCTGCCTCCCCAAGGTCAGAGAAGTTATTTCTCGGACTTCCCCGAACAGGGAACACCTGTGACTGAAGAGAGCTGCGTGGAGTTGTCTCTCGAGCTCTCCCACGCACTGACAATGGTTCCGGAATCCTGAGCGTGGGGAGGTTCCACCAACGGTCGGCAGCGCGTGGGTTCTAACGGAAAGCCTAGGCTCGTCTCCCCTGAGATTTTTCCTAATGTCTCTGTGCCAGGGAATGCTATGGGGGTTTGCAGGATATCCCAGTGACAGAGGCTGCCTCCCCAAGGTCAGGGAAGGTATTTCTCGGACTTCCCCGAACAGGGAACACCTGTGATTGAAGAGAGCTTCGTGGAGTTGTCTCTCGAGCTCCCCGACGCACTAAAAATGATTCCGGAATCATGAGCGTGGGGAGGTTCCACCAACGGTCGGCAGCGCTTGGGTTCTAACGGAAAGCCTAAGCTCGTCTCCCCTGAGGGTTTTCCTAATGTCTCTTTGCCAGGGAATGCTAGAAGGGTTTGCAGGATATCCCACTGACAGAGGCTGCCTCCCCAAGGACAGGGAAGTTATTTCTCGGACTTCCCCGAACAGGGAACACCTGTGAGTGAAGAGAGCTGCGTGGAGCTGTCTCTCGAGCTCCCCCACCCACTGACAATGGTTCCGGAATCCTGAGCGTAGGGAGGTTCCGCCAACGGTCGGCAGCACGTGGGTTCTAACGGAAAGCCTAAGCTCGTCTCCCCTGAGGGTATTCCTAATGTCTCTGTGCCAGGGAATCCTAGGGGGGTTTTCAGGATTTCCCAGTGACAGAGGCTGCCTCCCCAAGGTCAGGGAAGGTATTTCTCGGACTTCCCCAACAGGGAACACCTGTGACTGAAGAGAGCTGCGTGGAGTTGTCTCTCGAGCTCCCCCACGCACTGACAATGGTTCCGGAATCCTGAGCGTGGGGAGGTACCACCAACGGTCGGCAGCGCGTGGGTTCTAACGGAAAGCCTAAGTTCGTCTCCCCTGAGGATTTTCCTAATGTCTCTGTGCCAGGGAATGCTAGGGGGGTTTGCAGGAAATCCCAGTGACAGAGGCTGCCTCCCAAAGGTCAGTTAAAGTATTTCTCAGACTTCCCCGACCAGGGAACAC